>NW_016107724.1:672339-674150 GCF_001604975.1 Cebus imitator | reverse complement strand
GTTAGAACTCTGAATTCAAAAACTAACTCAGAACCGCACACCTTCATGGAAACTGAATAACTTGCTCTTGAATGTTGACTGGATAAACAATGAAATGAAGGCAGAAATAAAGATGTTCTTTGAAACCAACGAGAATGATGACACAACATACCAGAATCTCTGGGACACATTTAAAGCAGTCTCTAGAGGAAAATATATAGCAATAAGTGCCCACATGAGAAGCAAGGAGACATCTAAAATTGACAGCCTATCATCAAAATTGAAAGACCTAGAAAAGCAAGATCAAAAAAACTCAAAACCTAGCAGAAGACAAGAAATAGCTAAGATCAGAGCAGAACTGAAGGAGATAGAGATACAAAAACCCTTCAAAAAATCAATAAATTCAGGAGCTGGTTTTTTGAAAAGATCAACAAAAAAGATTAGACCACTAGCCAGGTTAATAAAAAAGAAAAGAGAGAATAACCAAATTGATGCAATAAAAAATGATAAAGGGGGTATCACCACAGATTCCACAGAAATTCAAACCATCATCAGAGATTATTACAAACAACTCTATGCACATAAACTAGTAAACCTGGAAGAAATGGATATATTCCTGGTCACTTGCCTTCTCCTAAACCTAAACCAGGAAGAAGCCGAAACCCTGAATAGATCCATAACAAGGACTGAAGTTGAGGCAGCAATTAAGAGCCTACCACCCAAAAAACGCCCAGGTCCAGACGGGTTCACAGCCGAATTCTACCAAACATACAAAGAGAAGCTGGTACCAGTCCTTCTGAAACTATTCCAAATAATCCAAAAAGAAGGAATCCTTCCCAAATCATTTTATGAGACAAACATCATCCCGATACCAAAACCCAGCAGAGACTCAACAAGAAAAGAAAGCTTCAGGCCAATATCCATGATGAACATAGATGCAAAAATCTACAATAAAATACTGGCAAGCCGATTGCAACAGCACATCAAAAAGCTTATCCACCATGATCAAGTAGGCCTCAACCCGGGGATGCAAGGCTGGTTCAACATACGCAAGTCTATAAATGTAATTCACCACATAAACAGAACCAAAGACAAAAACCGCATGATTATCTCAATAGTTGCAGAGAAGGCCTTTGACAAAATTCAACAGCCCTTTATGCTAAAAGCCCTCAATAAGCTAGGTATTGACAGAACGTATCTCAAAATAATAAAAGCTATTTATGACAAACCAACAGCTGATATCATACTGAATGGGCAAAAACTGGAAGTATTCCCTTTGAAATCTGGCACTAGACAAGGATGCCCTCTCTCACCACTCCTATTTAATATAGTACTGGAAGTTCTAGCCAGAGCAATCAGTCAAGAAGAAGAAATAAAGGGTATTCAAATAGGAAAGGAGGAAGTCAAATTGTCTCTATTTGCAGATGATATGATTGTATATCTAGAAGACCCCCTCGTCTCAGCCCAAAATATCCTGAAACTGATAAGCAACTTCAGCAAAGTCTCAGGATACAAAATCAATGTGCAAAAATCACATGCATTCCTATACACCAATAACAGACTTAAAGAGAGCCAAATCAAGAATGAACTGCCATTCACAATCGCCACAAAGAGAATAAAATACCTAGGAATACAACTAACAAGGAAAGGACCTCTTCAAGGAGAACTACAAGCCACTGCTCAACGAAATAAGAGAGGACGCAAACAGATGGAGAAACATTCCATGTTCATGGTTAGGAAGAATCAATATCGTGAAAATGCCCATACTGCCCAAAGTAATTTGCAGATTCAATGCTATCCCCAACAAGCTACCAATGACCTCCTTCACAGAA
>NW_016107724.1:602553-670962 GCF_001604975.1 Cebus imitator | reverse complement strand
CAGTTGGGAGTGGGGAGTTGGGGAGAGATAGCATGGGGAGAAATGCCAGATATAGGTGATGGGTAGGAAGGCAGCAAATCACACTGCCATGTGTGTACCTATGCAACAATCTTGCATGTTCTTCACATGTACCCCAAAACCTAAAATGCAATAAAATAAATAAGATCTAATATAATTTAATTAAGTATAATTTTTATTAAAGCAAACATCAGTAAAAAAAATAAAGGTAATCTCTTATTAAACCATTTTTATACTGTTCTTCCATTCGAGTGTCAGATATGACTGCAATTTTCCTTCTGGGTAAAGGTATTAGGTGTACATTTCATCAAAGTGTTAGGTATGTATTTACTTTTCAAAAGGCAATCTTTCTCTGAGCTTCTATTGTTTCCTCAAATTTTCCTTTCCAAAATAGAGGTGAACAACTTTTACTGAAAATTATTTAATAATACACAATTACCTGTAATTGCCTAAACAAGAAAAGCTTTAATAATTAGTCAATTCTTTTCCTGAAAAATTAGCCTCAGACACTGTGGCTGTCATCATTATCCACATGTAACTCTCTGATAGTATAACAACATATCCTAAAATGCCTGCTTCACCTCTGAATAAAGCAAATTGAATATAATATCCAGAGAGACATCAGTAAAGAATAGCATAAAGACTGGTCCTACTGTTTCTGGGCTAACAACAACGAAAAACAATAATTGCTCTGATTGAACCAATTTTCCTTCCTAGAAAATCCCATTCATCATAATCATACATAACCTAATTTCTATTTTTTAGGTCAAATAAACTGAGTCAAAGACAACTGTATTCCAGTATTTCAAAATCATAACCCATACTTTCCAAAGTACAAGAAGTTATATTTTATAATAATTAGACAAAAACAATTCAGTTCCACCCTAAATTTAAGAAAAAATATAAAGTCAAAAATAATTTATTTGTAGTATATAATTAAAGTTATCTTTAGGGTTTTTTCCCAACATTAATATAAATTATTTTTCTCAAAAACATCTGAGCAACAAATCATCATTCTTCTTTTCCTCTACACAGATTAACTGTGCCCACAACCTCTACATACAACTAACCAGTTATTGTCATATGACCTCTTATTATATCCCAAATCTTATGACTCAAACCACCCCCCATTTTTTCTAAATCCAACCCTTAGATGTTTATCAAATAACTTCTTTTATGGGCTGTGGCTGTCACTCTCTCTCAGAGGACTAGGCAAAGTTGAGAAAGACAGATAAAGGCAGCTCAGTCAGCTGACTTACCAGCGGAGTATCTGCTCTACCAGCCCGGAATATTTCTTTTGTTGGTAAATCTAGATGCTATCAAAGGGTCTGCTAATTCATATCTTGATCAGGCTGGCAATTACTGGGAAATTTAATTTTTTAATCAAAAAGTTGTTCTTTAAAGTTTCAATCAGGGAAAATAAAATTGAGTTTTTTTGGAACCATGAAAAATGCAGATTAACAACCCGTGCAACTCTTCCTCTGTCTCACTATTTTGCTTTTACTTTTACTTCTTTCTCCTGTGTCTTCCTTAAATTTTATTTTTACCCCTTTCCTCCCATTGTTCTCCCTGGAGATGGGTTGCAAATGAAAAGTAAAAGCAAAGATGATGATGAGAAATACTGATGTCTTTTTGTCTGGCTTAATTCTATTCACATAATGTCTTCAAGTCCGTCCATGTTGTAGCATGTACCAAAAGTTCATTGCTTTTGCATTAACTTTTGTATATCATATTGCAAAAATTTTTCCCCTGACAAAAAAACTGACATTTTATATGAATTACAATTACTATGACCACTAGCTAATTATTATCAAATGCTTACTTTGCACCAGGAAATTTTTTTTTCTTCCAATTTCTATTTTAGTTGCAGGGGTACATGTGCAGGTTTGCTACATGGGCAAATTGTGTGTATCACTGGTTTGGTATACAGATCATTTTGGGACTCAGGTAATGGGCTTTTCTATTTTTCTATTGTAGTTTTTTTAATTGTACCAGAAAGTTTTTTAAATGTTTTGAAATGTGTCAAGTCACTTGACCTTCACAACAACACAGGAAATAAAGATTATTGTTATGCTCATTATATATATGAAGAAATTGAGGCATAAAGAGGCTAAATAACTTGTACAAGCCTATCTAGCCAGTAAACAGTAGAGCAACTATTCAATCTCATATAGTCTAGTACTCAACCTATAGTCTTGGCAAAACATGCCTTTTACATGATGATGTTCCTTTTTAAGTATTATTTGTTGACGAAGCCATGAAATATTTACTGAATATTTATACACAGGAATTCCTGTCTCAGTTTCTCAAACCTTAACAGGAGTGATGCTCATTCCTAAGATGATGAGAGGGTAGATAACTGAGAGAATATGCTAACTCTGTGATTCAAAATAGGATTTTTAAGAAAGTGGCTCACCCACAATAATGAACTCACAGAGGGAAGAGTTTTAGGCAGGAGATAAACATTTTTTTTTTTTTTTTTGAGACACGGAGTTTCACTCATGTTACCCAGGCTGGAGTGCAGTGGTGTGATCTCAGCTCACTGCAACCTCTGCTTCCCAGTTTCAAGCGATTCTCCTGCCTCCGCTTCCTGAGTAGCTAGAACTACAGGTGCCCGCCACCACACCTGGCTAATTTTTGCATTTTTAGTAGAGACAGGGTTTCACCTTGTTGACCAGGCTGGTCTCGAACTCCTGACCTCAAGAAATCCACCTGCCTTGGCATCCCAAAGTGCTGGAATTATAGGCATGAGCCACTGAATCTGGCCAGTAATTATTTCCTTACTCTTAATTTCAAGAGTTGCCTTATGATACTTCTGAAAGTTTGTTCCAATTCTAAAAAAAGTCTGCAGTTAGAAGTCTAATAAAATGCCCAATTATTATCTTTAGTTATCTTTTCTCCACTAAACATAACAAAAGCAAAATATAATTTTATATATATATAATTATATATATGTTATATATATTTATATATATATGTTATATATATATATATATATATATTTATATATATATATGTTATATATATATATATATATATAATATATGAGTAATACTTATGTAAAACTCCAACAACTTCCCTGTTTTACAAAATCAAATATGTTTATAGGAAAAGGGTTTGTAGCCATAAGAAAGTTTAGGCCAGAAGTTTGAGACCAGCCTGGGCAAAATAGCAGGACTCTCTCTGTACAAATTTTTTTAACCTTCCTCTTTTCTTTCCTAACATACAACAGAAGTGCTTCAACTTTCGTAACTTGTTGCTTATTCATTTTAGATATGTCCTATATTTTTTTAAAAGACCATAGGCACAAAACAATGCAAGTTTCAAATCTGCATAGAAACAAAACCATGAAAGGTTCTTAAGTATGTTTGTAATTGCACCAGCTAGAAATGTCAGAGTTTGAGTAAAGGGAAATTATGTTAAGTATCAGGAAATACTTTCTAATAAAAACATCAGACTGTGTAAAAACAAATTAAAATAAGTTACTAAACATCCACAACTAGAACCACTCAAAGAAATGGTTAAAATATTTTTAGTGGTGCCTCACACCTGTAATCCCAGGGCTTTTGGAGGCCAAATTAAGAGGCTCTCTTGAAACCAGAAGTTTGAGGCCAGCCTGGGAAAAATAGCAAAACCCTCTCTGCACAAAATTTATTTCCAAAATTAGCTAGGCATGGTGGTGCACACCTGTCATCCTAACTACTCTAGAAACTGATGCAGGAGGATCCCAGGAGTTTGAGGTGAGCTATGATTATAGCACGGCACTCCAGCATAGGCTACAGAGAGTGAAACCCTGTCTCCAAAAATATATTTTTTTAAGAAAAAGCATTATACTTCAGAAAATATCTTGCACATATTGGGAACATGGGGACATACAGTTAGATAACTTTCTGTTCCTGTCATATTACCTATTGACTCTATATCCTGCCCTTAGTTTATACCTGGGCTATATCCATTTTCTTCCACTTTAATTTTACATTTTCCTTCTTAAACACACAATGTCAAGAGCTTTCACTCAATTATTTCCTTCGAGCAAAGAAAACTGATTTTACTTGATCTAGTTGTTCCTCCAGTGTCACAGAGTACTGTTTTCTTTATGATTTAAAGCAACAGCTATATAAAACTAATTAGAATCACCTCTTACACCAGCATCACCAGAAGTCTAATGATCTCCAGAAACTAAGAAATAATCTCCCTGAGGATGTATAGTATGTGTTTTTGTGCATATATTCATGTGTAAGTTTCTTCTTTAGGATAAATGGTGAAAAAAATAACTTTGGACATTCAATGTTTATTTAGCCACTTCCAAAGATTAATATTTATCCATCTATGAAAACAATTTCACATTTGGGGAGCATATCATATAGAATTTTATTTAAAAATGTGAACATGCTTTATATCTGCATAATTTAATCACCACAAATTTCTCTCCTTAGAAGCAAAATGATCAGTCCATGAACCTTGAAAGAATTATGATTATCTTTCAAGAATGTATTACTGTTCCCTTACTATTGTTGCCATTTCAAAAGTCCAGCATATTCATGTGGTATGGTTTATCACCTCCCCACCTGTTTTTCTCATTTATTGAATGGGAATGGATTATTCCTTATAGAACAATCAGAATGCTAACACTTATTTACATTCAATTTTCCCTAGTAAGGACACATAATAATATAATAAATGTCACATTTGGAACTTTGAGTTTTCCAGCAAAGCCTTCACAACTTCAAACAAAAATTAACATCAAATATTTGATCTTTCAAAAAAAAAGCCAACATAAAGGTACCTGGCTAAAATATTGCCATAAAAATGAGAGGGAGTAACAAAAACAGGGAAAAAAAAGAACTATATCCGAGACAAATTGTTTCCATTTACTAAAACTGTTTAATTTTTCCCTGTTACCATATTTTTATTATAATTTCAATAAGCTTCAATTTAAAGCCAAAAGCAACCATGACATTCCAACTCTGCAAAATCCTAGCAAAACTTTGTTTATGCTCTGAATTCATTTGATTATATTAATTTGCTGCAGTTTAGGCTCAAGCACACTATAACAATTTTTACTTTCAAAGTAAACTAATGCATTCCGAAAAATTTAATAGTTCCCTATTTTCATTTAGGCGATGCATGAAACAAGCTGTGTATCCCTTATCCAAAATGCTTGAGATAGAAATGTTTTGGATTTTGGATTTTTGAATATTTGCATTATACTTCCTGGTTGAGCATCCAAAATCTGAAATATTCCTTTGAGTATCATGTGGGCGCTCAAAATTTTGGATTTTGGAGGACTCTGGATTTCAGATTAGGGACATTCAACCTGTGTTTTCCAGGCTTACTCTGAACATGTAAATAAAGCAGGCCCAGAACAACCAGAGTGGTGTATCATGCTTCAAACAGAACATACTTTGTCGACTGCTGTGAGGTAATGCTTAAATGGTTTAGGCATTTTGTATATACAAAAAATATATAAGAAAGAGGTAGTCTTGTGAAGAAAAGCAGTAGTAACTCCCTTGATTCTAGGCTTACAAATGCAATGATGAATTTAGCCTCCAAGTGATTTTTTCTAGGGCACTGGGTGATAACTTGAAGGGGTTCATGCAAAGAGAAACATAAGAAAAATTTTAAAATGGATCAATCTCAGTGACTACTTTAATAAGACCTACAAGGTTTTCAGAAGGTCAGTCTCTAAGTCTATGCCACGAACAGTATTCCCCACATCTGAAATGATGTGACTGACTCCTTAAACAGGGGCAACCCACCCTAATTAGAGATCTGAAGATGAAGCAGAAAGCACAGTCCATTTATCCTATGGCAAAAGCACTTTAAGTGTCTAAGTAATCTTTCAAATAAAAGGGGAAATCAGTAGTTTTCGTTGCTGTTGCTGCTACAACTGGTATTTTCACAAAGATTGAAAAGATCGGCTGTCAGAGACCCACATCTTCATTCCCTTTTTAAACTAATTTTTCCGGTCTTGCCCTGCAACTACAGGAAAACACAGCTTATTTCAAAATGAACTGCTCTTTGATAGTTGTACACATCATGCCTTTCATATTCAGAGATAATGTTCATGATCTTGTCATCATCTATGTGTCCTGATGCACAGTTTGTCTGAAAATATCTTGGTCATTTTACAAGGAGGCATTTTTTAATATGCTGCTGGTAAAGTCTGTCACTTCAGTTCTGATTTACTGCTTCAAGGACCAATACAACTTTGCAACTCCTATGCTCATGTTTTGCTCATAGTGGAATGCTAACTCATATTTCAATAGCAGATTGTTCTAATGTGAAATACGGGAATGTCACTTACAGCAGCCTAACTAAACTTACCCAGAGAATAACATAGAGGTCTAAACTATATTTGATTTATTATACTCTTCAGAATTGCCTGGTTCCTCTAAAACACAAAAGGAAAAATGTGTGCCTCCTAAAAGGTCCCTCCTGAATTTAAGGTCTCCAAAATTCTCCTCATTCTGAAGTTTAAAAATCTCATAATAATTTTGGTTCTATTACACTATCAATAATACTTGGAATGGGGCCAGGCACAATGGCTCACAACTGTAATCCCAGCACTTTGGGAGGCCAAGGTGGGCGGATCATGAGGTCAAGAGATTGAGACCATCCTGGTCAACATGGTGAAACCCTGTCTCTACTAAAACTACAAAAATTAGTTGGGTGTGGTGGTGCATGCCTGTAATCCCAGCTACTGGGGAGGCTGAGGCAGGAGAATTGCTTGAACCCAGGAGGCAGATGTTGCAGTGAGCCGAGACTGCACCACTGCATTCCAGCCTGGCAACAGAGTGAGACTCCATTCAAAATAATAATAATAAATAAATAAATAAAAATAATACTTGGAATGGTTCTGGGAATCTTCAAACTTTCTTGATATCCCAAAGTAAGACAACTCTTTTATGGAAAATAAAGTATCTGTATCAGGCCAAATTTGCTCTCCAGAAATATCCCTCATAGGAAATCAGCAACCTCAACAGGGGATTCTTGTCTCTGTGTACTTTGTTAAAAGGCCTCTTGATAAGTGGGTATGTTCAATATTGTTTCCAGTAAAGACCCATTCACTATGTTTACTTTAGAAACCAACATCCCATTGGTAAGTCCTGGTCTGTCCTTTCATTCCTCCTCTTCTCCAGGCCTTCTCTGCTGAAGTTTCAAAAACTGTATCCTGTGTCTAAAACTCTTCTACCAATTGGCCTGTCTGATACTATGATAACTAATTGTTGTCAACATTTATAACTCTTTTTCCTGAATTCACTTGACCTGAGTGCTCCTAAAGACTTGTTTGGTGCTCTCTGCTCTTCTGGCATCAAGCTCCTTCACTCAGAGCTTGTCACTCTTCTATTCTGACAATTCAAGCATCCTTACTCCACAGATACCACCAAGAGTTCTTAACTTGTCATTGAAAAGTTCCCAACTATCTTGCCCTCTTGTCCACACCTTCCAAAACTTGTTGAGATCACTCTATTTGAGATCACAGCTTTTTCAACTCATTAAAATCCTACAATGTTTCCCCTTGATGACTCTACTGATACCATACCAACCTCCATTCATCTTGTATCAACCTAAGTGTTTACTGTTAAGCTCTAATGCATCTCTCACTTTGTTTATATACATTTTCTTAACTGAACATGATTAATAATTCTCTATTTCTCCCTCAAACTCTTTCTTTGGAGTAGCTACTGCACTTATTATGTCCATCCTTCACAAGTATCACTCACTCATATTCCTTTTTTAGCTTCTTGAGAGATAACTGACATACAATAAACTGTACATTTTTAAATTGTAAATGGTAATTGATAAGGTTTTACATACACAGGTTGGGGATCCCTTATCCAAAATACTTGGGATAAAAGGTGTTTGGGATTTTGGAATATTTCAGCTTTTTTAATATTTGCATTATACTTCCAGGTTGAGCATACCTAATCCAAAATTCAAAATGCACCAATAACCATTTTTGTGTGTGTCAGGCTGGCACTCAAAAAGTTTTGAATTTTGGAGTATTTCTGATTCTGGATTGTTGGATTAGGGATACTCAATCTGTATATACACCTGTGAAACCATCACCATGATCAAGAAAATGAATATATCTATCATCTCTAAAGGTTTCTTAGTTCTTTATTTAATTTCTCCTTCACATCTTTTCTGGCCGGCACACATCTCACCCCTCTTTCAGGGAACCACTGATTTGCTTTCTATCATAAAAAATTAGTTTCATTTTTTAGAATTTTATACAAATTGAATACATTATGAACTAATTTCATCTAGCTTCTTTCACTCAGTATAACTATTTTGAAATTCACCCATGTCGTAGTGCATGTCAATGGCTCATTTCCTTATACTGTTTTAGTAATATTCCACTGTGGACATACCACAGTTTATCTACCCATTCACCTGTTGATGGACATTCAGTTTGTTCACAGCTTTTGGCTCTTAGAAATAAAATTGCTATGAATATGAATGTCTGAGTCTTTGGATAAATACATGCTTTCATTTATCTTGGGTAAATACCTATGTTTGGAATAGCTAGGTCATAGGTAAAAGATACATGTCTGTCTTTTTAAGAATTTGAAAAGTTGCATTCCAAAGGGCTTGCACCATTTTACATTCCCACCAGCAATATATAAGGGTTCCAGTTGCTCCACATTCTCAACACTTGATACAATCAATCTTTTGAACTGTAACTTCTCTAATAGGTTTGCCACTTGTGGGAACAGGTACTATTTCTAGCCCTGTGTGAGTCACTTGTCACTTCTCCCCATTTTAGATATTTCTTTTTTAAGCCTCAGGTAGTTTCCTCACATACATGTGCTACTTAGTATTCAGTAGAATACCTAAAGGGGATACTCCACATCTCCGCAGCTCTTTCTTCTTCAGTACTCTGTATTGCAATTTCTTGCTTCTGGAGCCTTCCCAGACTCTCAGCTCTGTCTCATTACAGAGAACCCACCAAGGTTCACCCAAGTTTCCCTCTGTGTATTAAGACATAGAAACTCTCAAGACACTAACCTTGAGAAAATCATAAAGCTTACTTCATTTATTCTCCAATTTTTATGATCCCTTGTTCTTTGTTGGCTGATTCCAGTGTTTCAGTGTCTTAAAAATTAAAGCTTTACACATTTTGTTCATTTATTACTGTTTCCAGTGGAAGGTCAAAGCTAATCTCTGTTACTTCATCAAATAAATGGCAATTGCTTATATTTTTAATTATAAACTTTTTGTATGTTTTACACTTTAAACTAGTTGTAAACTCCTGGTATATACAGATTTTACTTGTTATCTTTATATTCCTAGTACTTTAGAGTTTCTGACTTTTTAAGCATCTGAGATCACAATCCTTCTAATAATAATTTCTTATTAGAAGGCATTCTCTGTACCTACCTCTTCTTGTCTCCTTACTCAAGATTAAAGAGATTTTAGATATTTAACAAACCTGTCAGTTTCTCTGACCAATAGAAATAGTTTAATCATGTAGGTAGATTGTTTCTGACTTGGATAAGAGGAAAATAAATCTTCCAAATAGCCAGAGAAGTCTCAGGAAGTACTGCAATGGTAGAGGTACAATTTAAAAATATAAACTAAGTCATCTCCACGCAAAAGTTGAGTTGATCAGACATGATGTCTGCCAGGCCGTAATTATACAAGTCCAGTCAATGCTCCTAAAGAAACTATAACTGACCAAAGCCACTCTTAAGTGACCTATAAAGATGACTTTAACTGTTTTCTCAAGCTAGGAGAAAATGATTGTTTTCTTTCTTATTCTCCACTTTTAGCCCTTAAACTTGTGCCTAGCATTTCTGGATTGATGACAGCGAGATGGTTTGTCTGGACTGACTTTGGTTTCATTACAAGATTCTGCCTCTTGGATTGCTCACCTTAATCACACATTACAGGAAAGTAATGTTCTATCCTAGTACGTATCTGAGACTCCAGGACAAGATCACTGATCCAAGCTCCTGCTTATCTGGGAGAGGGTGTTGAATGAGACAAAAGTGAATAAAGTGAATTCAGTTGGGCTTAATCCTGAAATTCTGGAAACTGCCTCAATTCATTTCAGTGACCTTAATACTGTCTGGTCATTACTGCAATGGAATGTAACCATTCAGAACAGTGCTTCTTGAAATATCTATCCTGAAGAACAAGGATTTTAAAAAAAATAGTGATCAATACTTTCATAAAACAAACATGAATTACTCTTAATTCCAACCAGAAACAATCTGGGGACCCTCCATGAAACTCACTTTTAGTAGTAATTCTTCAGCAATATTTTACACTCAAATAATTATTAAATTTACTATACTGTATTACTTTTAAATTGATATCTTAATTTTTGTGATCTTCAGTAGATTATCTGTCCTGCATTCTAAGATACATCTTCTGGGTATCAACATCTTGATGTATCACACTTGGCTCAAGTTCAGCACGAAAAAATTGAAATCGTCACATTCCCTGCCAAACAGCGTCTTACCTATCTGTAATTGATACCAGCACTATCTCAATCACTAGACTCTAAAACGCCATACAAGTTTTAACATTTACCTCACCTTAATATTTATAACCAATCACAAATTATTGCTGATTTTACAATCCTATTCTCCAGTTCCATTGCACACCACCCATTACCTAACTCTAGCACTAACACCAGGCACACGTATTGTTTCAATCCTAGGTCACTATTTCATATTACTATTTCAAATGTAGCTAGTACGCATGACTTTCAAGCTTGCATGCAATATTATCTCATTTTCCCCAAGGAATGGATAGTATAGTGGTTAAGAATACAGGATCCAGAGCTAGAATACCTGAATTTGAATTCAGTTCTCCACTTACTAGTTGTAAAATCTTTTTTACAAAGATTTTAAAAGCTGTATACTCTTTCTGCACAATCCATTTCTGTATTAATAAAATGGAATTAATTATACTTCTGATATAGCTGTTGTTCAGATTAAATGAATTAGTATGCTTAAAGTACTTAACCAATGCCAATAACTAGTACATGATCAATCAATGTAGTTTATACAATTATGCCTTGCCTAATCTTATCTCCAAGCTATTACTAAAAGAATATTTCTACTGTAAACTGACAAAATTTATTTTCTTCCACATTTGAACTACACATATAGATTATTTCTATTTGCATGCCTTTGCACCAACTCCTGCTCTTTTATGTCAGATTTCCTTGGGTTTATCTTCATCTTATTCTGATTCAAAATTCAACTCAATTCTCATCTCCTCCATGAAACACTTATAGGTTAC
This sequence comes from Cebus imitator, assembly GCF_001604975.1. Taxonomy (NCBI): domain Eukaryota; kingdom Metazoa; phylum Chordata; class Mammalia; order Primates; family Cebidae; genus Cebus; species Cebus imitator. The sequence continues at coordinate 659,682 of NW_016107724.1, read as the reverse complement.
TTTAACCATCTCTGAGGTTTTCTAGGGTAACAATAGACAATATTCACAATGGAGGTCATCATCACATAAGTGTTCGATGTTACCGCATGTGTGATCTGTCTTTTCTATCCTGTGGACCTGACATGAGCAAAGAGCATGGCCTTTTCACCCAGACAGAAAAATTTGAATTCCAACTCTTTCACGTCCCACCTGTAGAAACTGGAAAATTATCTGACTTCTCTGATTCTCAATTTCTCTTCCTGTGTTAATAAAATAATACTATGAATAAGACAATTGCATGAAACGCTTACAGGAACACAGCCCTTCCTCATAAACAACTGTTAAATTATTGAGACTGGAAATCATATCTTATATTTCTTTACTCTCTAGCCCTTATAGCAAATAACATATACAGAGTAGCACCCAATAGAAATTTATTGGTTTGAGGCTGGCATTTTTTAAGAGGGTGCTGGAACACAACATGTTTATGCAGAACTCTTTTAATAGTACAACTCCAATATTTACTGCTCTGTGTGCTCAGGGTGCACCCTTGCTCATTGTGCTGCTAAGTAAAGAAGCCCAGTAATCTCCTTACAATATATTAATCCCCACAGACTGCAATAATTATAACTGACTTAAAGGGACTTACACAGTAGAATTTGTTTCTAAGTGAAGACAAATTTCTAAAGCGTTGTTAACTTAAAACCTCTTTATTAGTTGGAAGTTACACTGGCAGATTACAAAAACCAATCCAAATTAATAAGGGTGTGATTGAAAGGCTTTTAAGTAAATGATATATAATAGGCAAAAACAAAGCTGAGACAGTGTTTAATAGTAGTAAATGGTTACTTTACGTCATGAATATTTATTCTGCTTTCATTTGAGCAGTTTGGCACAATGAATATTTAAGTTAGATTGAAGCAGGAACTTCTTAATAACATTTAAGATGTTAGTTTGCTAAACAATTAAAGGAAACTGAAAATTTTCTTAATATAGTTTTTTATACTTGTTCCTTTAAATTTATGCAAATAAGCAATATTTTTAAATAAATTCCTGTACTTTATTTTTTTTTTTACATTTCTGCCCACAAGACATTTTTTAATTTTTAATTTTTGGGGATACATACTAAATGTATGTATTTACGGAGCACATGAGGTCTTTTACAACAGGCATAAATGCATAAAAATCATAGTAGAGTCTATTAGGTATCCATCACCTAAAGCATTTATCCTTTCTTTGAGTTACAATCTAATTATATTCTTTTAGTTATTTTTAAATGTTATATTCTTTTAGTTGTTTTTAAATGTATGATAAATTATTATTGACCATAATCACACTGTTGTGCTATCAAATACTAGAAACTGAGCTGCCATATGATCCAGCAGTCCCACTGCTAGCTATATGCTCAGAAGAAAGGAAAGCTGTATGTTAAAGCGGTATCTGCAATCCCATGTTTACTGCAGCACTATTCATAATAGACAAGATTTGGAAGCAAACTAAGTGTCCATCGAAAGATGTATAAAGAAAATATAGTACATATACACAATGGAGTACTATTCAGTCATAAAAAAGAGAATGAGATCCTGTCATTTGCAACAACATGGATGGAACTAGATGTCATATAAATGAAATAAGCCAGGCACAGAAAGACAAACTTCATATGTTCTCATCTATTTGTGGGTGTGAAAAATTTTTTCAAAATTGAAGTCATGATGATGAGAGTAGCAGAATTGTTACCAGAGACTGGGAAGGGTAGCAGAGGGTGGCTGAGGGGGATGGTTAATTGGTGCAAAAATATTATTAGAAAAAATCAGAGATATTTTTAAATTGTTGAGTTTATTGCTAGGCAAAAGGTAAAACAGAGTTAAAAAATGTTAGCTGTTAATGTGGGTAGGTAAAAGGTTTGAGAATTGCAAGATATTTCAAGGTTCTTTTCACATACCCTCACTACATACCAGTAAATTAGTTTGTATGGGGAAAAGAAGCAAAAAATATATAAATATTATCTATGATATAACAGAAGGTATTGATTCTGTTGGGTACCCAAGTACCATTTCTATAGACATCTAATTTCTAAGATAGGAACAACAGCATGAAGCAAATTATTTGTAGATATACTATCTGTCTTCAAGAGAAGTTCTGGCCATCTTTGATTGGAAATAGGTACATTTCAGTAGTGTGTATATATTGGGTACATGATTACATAGGAGTCAAGATGCTGGAACTTTAAGAAAATCCAGAAACTTTTAGAGAAACTAATAAATGAATAAGTAAATCAGAAGATCTGGACATCCTAAGGACAGATATAAAAGGGAGGATGGGGAAAAGAAGAAAGGGAAGGAGGTCGAGGATAAGTATATTATCAAAGAAGCCTAAGCCTGGAAATGACATGAAAAAGTTTATGCCTAGAACTAAGAATAAAACATGAGAGGGACACTAGATAAGTACATGTAGTAACTCAATGATTCACACCCACAGAAATCCACAATTAAAGAATGTAGACAAAGTTAATTAATGAGGAACAAGAAATGTTAAGCATGTATTGAGAATGCAAGAAGCTGTTCACATGCTCCATATTAAAACTGTTTTTGTGGTACAGAGAGACCTTTAAAATTAATGCATTTTAGTAACATGATGGTTTACAGAAGCTCCACAAGTTTTCAAATGATATTCCACTTGAGAGTAACTTGGTTTTTTCATATCGAACTTAAAAAGGTCCCAAACCATCTTTCCCATCTTTTTGTATTAATGACTACTTATTATTGTGTGGGTAATCTTTCTTTAGCCATGGATAGAATGCAAGCCCACAACTTTATTGACAATATTCTTGTAAATTTGTTAAATTCATTCTGTATTTTTATCCTGATAGTAGTATCCTTAAAATTAACTCATTTCTAACAGTTGTAAATGAAAAATATATTTAGGATATAACTATATGCTTAAAATAAGACATCAATATTTTTAAAGTGTTAATTTCTTGATACTTTAGTATTCACCACCTTTGTAACTTCTTGAGTTTGAATTTTTAAGTACTTTAACATAGAAATATGGAAATCCAAAATTATATTGCTGAATTTTATTTTATCTGGCTAGTGCAAGGTGAAATCACTTAGGTGACAATCAATTATAATAAGCAATACACATAAGAAGATGATATAAGTTTATGCTTGATTAAAGTCTAAGAATTTCACCAAATTGATACTTCCAACAAGCAATTATCTCAACAATTAAAAATATGATATTAAAAAAAGATCTAAAAAAAGATACAATCTCAGTTCAAGAATATCATCATCCTAAATTGTTTAAACACTGGTAAATTAATTACAACCTATGTAGATTAATTATATATTACTTAAATCACATTAGTATACAATGAGCTTTTACTTAAGTTTTTAAAGCTGATATTCAGAACTCTTTTAACATTTGAAATAAAAATATCTGAAATTTGACTATACTAACACAATATGGTATTTTTGCCTTAGACCTGTTTTTGCTGCAGTTGATTTATCATTGTAAAGATTATTTTTAAAACCACAGAAAGAAGTCTTAATTGAACTATTCTCCTTAAACACATATGGGCATTTTATTTATACAAATGACATTAGCTAAAGAGTAAAAATCTGATAATTATTCTCCCCTTAACTGATTTTTAAATGCTATAAACCTGTAATAATATAAACAAAATATCTCCTTGAGGGTGCTATTTCCAAAAAATATTGTGTCAAGTATATGGTACACTGTTTTACCTAGGACCATGTACTTATTATTTTTTTTTTTTACTATATGTCACTTGAGTTTCTATTACAGATGCTCCTTAACTTATGATGGGTTTGTGTCCTGATAAATCACCATCAGTTAAAAATATCTAAGTTGAAAATGCATTTGATATACATAACCTACCTAACATCCATAGTTCAGCCTAGCACACCTAAACATGCTCAATAGCCGACAGTTAGGCAAAATCACCTAACACAAAGCCTATTTTATAGTAATGTTTGAATATCTCATGTAATTTATTAAATACTATGCTGAAAGTAGAAAACAGAATAGTTGTATAGGTGTTCAAAGTATGGTTTCTACTCAGTTCATATCACTTTGCACCATCATAAAGTTGAAATATCGTGAGACCATCTTAAGTCAGGGACCATCGATAGTTGGAATACGAGTTGTACATGTGAACTCATACATGAACTTCTATTCTTAAATTCCAGAAGTCAACATCCCCATCTTTAACCTAGTTTTCCCTAGAGATTTTACTATTGAAGTAATGATCCTCTGGTTTCACTCATTCCTAGTTTATCATCTCACCTTCCATGTAACATTTCTGCTTTTTAAACACAGCTTGCCTCATACTTCACTGAAAAATTTTCAACCCAATCAATTCTCACCATGCAGATTTCCTCCCCATGACAATTAGTATTTTTAGGTTAAAACATCTCTCAGATTATTGTCTTGTGCTTCCTTCTTAGTATGTATGACATGTGTATACCATTATCATAGAAACATGTCATTATAATCTACACATCTGTCTTTTCCAATCGATAACAATATCCATGAAGTCAAAGGGAGTTCATATTTGTTGTTGTATCTATGAAAACTAACACATTTCCCAATAAGAGTAACAATTTAGTGTTTGTTGAATAAATAAATGAAACAGGATATAATGTTTTCTCCCTTCCAGGATGGTTTAATTCTAAGCTACCCTCGAAGGAGCGACTCAGTAATAGGATAATACCAGTGTAGTTTTCAAAAATTCCAATTGACACCACATTCCCCAAACTAAACATTTTTGGTATGCTCATCACCAAACCAGCAGTTAAATTAAAATCTTTTTAAGAACAAGAATCAATTTTTTTCTATTTTTTAAAGGATTTAGAACAGTTTTAGTAATATTTAAAGCACATAATCCTTCATTTACTTCCAAGGGCAGGCATAGCACCAGCTATTGTATGTACTGAAACTTAATATTTGGCACAGTTGGTATCAAAGAAGCTTCTGTCAGCTACAAAACATAAGCATCACACTAAGGTCAAAATTCTAGATATTCAAAAACAACGCCAAGCAGACCACAGGTTCAGACTTAAGAGTTTATGATTTGAATCCAGAAAAAAAAATGTCATCAGTGATTTTCAACAAGTTCAAATCATTAAACATCTATATGTCCTTTTGATTTGACAAAACCACCATCAGTACTCTTTTGTTCCTCATTATCCTGCCTTCTGGCCCATTTCTCTATGCTATCGTGTTCACGGAACACCAATCAAAGTCAAAAAAATTCAAAAACATTCAAGTTTTGTCAAAAGGTAGCAAAGTGTATTTGGGGAAAGTAGTCTATGGGTATGGGTGGTTGCTCACTATATTTATGTTTCTATATAACAATGACCAAAATAGCCAAAACACAATATTTAGACGAAGTATCATTCAACATGGTAGCTGCTTCACAACTTCTCTCTTTTCTCTCCCTTTCTGTAGAAAATATAGACAACTCTAATTTTCCTCTTCTCTTTATTTCTGGAGCTAGCATTTTAGGTTATTTTTACGGGTCTACTCTTTTAAATCCACCTTTAAAAATATCCAGTTAGCTGTGTGTCCCTTCTTATGTAACTCGATCTACTATTTGTACTACACTTCAGCATACCTTTGTATTATCCTGACGATCAAAAAAGATCTCAGAAGCCCAGCAACACAACTACAGATTCTTCTTTGACCAACAACCATTAAAGAAAAAATTACTAGTCCTTAAAGTTTAAAATATTTGTGATTATCCTCATATCTTAAATAAATAAAAATAAATTTTGTTCTAAAATATAAATGTAACCTCTAAAATCGATTCTGCAAGAGACAAACAATAGTAGAAGCCCAAATTTGAAGGGGGGAAAAAAACAAAAAACCTTAAGAATGTAGGAAATTGTAGCTATTATTTTCCTTCACGATTAAAAAAAAAAATCTTTATTAAAGGTGTAGCACAGATTACCTCCATGTAGGTTCTGAAATGCCACTAAGCTACAGAAGTTTGAGATCTACGAGGTTAAAAGAAGCAGTCATAAATCAGCTGGGCATGGTGGTGCGCAGCATGCCTATAGTCCCAGCTACTCGGGAGGCTAAGGCAGGAGAACTGCTTGAACCCAGGAGGCGGTTGCAGTGAGCCGAGGTCACACCACTGCACTCCAGCCTGGTGCCTGGTGACAGAGTGAGATTCTGTCTCAAAAAAAAAAAAAAAAAAAGCAGCAGCAGTCATGAGTTCCAGGGAGCCTGCTGTTGCCTGAAGCTGCGCAACATCCTAAATGTAGTTGTCAACCCGTGACAAGCATGACCCATGACAGCAGCAAACACCCAGCTATAAAAACTGAGACCAAGTGCGTCCAAATTAAACACTTGCCAAAGGAGATATCTAGCAGAAATGGCTAGAAAATTTATCTCAAAAGAAATGTTTCCCTTTTCAGTATGCCAAAGCCAATAAAGAAAGCATACTTTGTGAATATACGCCTCCCACTCCACTTTCATTCCCACTTTATTTCTGGCAAATCTAGAAAGTCAGTTGGTATAATGTCATTAATGTAGTACTTCCCACCTTCTTTGAGGAGCAAATCTGGAAAAAGTTAGAGCATTTATAATAATCTAGACATCATTTCCTTGATATCTTAGTGACCTTTCTAAATAAAGTTAATCTCCTATCTCAGATCTCTTATTTTAAAATGAGAATAGCAATAGAAAATGCCTCTTGTCATTGTTGTGAATTAAATTAGATAATATATGTAAAGAATCTAAAATGTTTTAAGCACAACGCAAATATTGAATCATGTGCATTAATAATAATAGGTTAAAAATGTGGGTTTATAACTCAAAGTGAAGTCTTTTTCGTTTCTCTGTACACTAATAGAATGAACTAACAAATTTCTTGATCAAAAGTAAAAATATAAAAATTCTCACATTTTCTTCAGTTTGTAAAGTGCTTTTACAGCAGACAGATGTACAAAGTAAACTAAATTCAATGCCTAGAGAGCTCAATGTATAAATTCTGAGCCATTTAAGAATGGAGTTCTATTCCTACATAAGCTATCTGCTCCACTGCCAAATATATGTAATGTGAAACATTTTATTAACCCCATTTATTACATTAAAAGTACTTTGTCATATTTACCTGCCTTTAACAATGCAATGCTTAAATTTTGCATCATAAACTAACAATGTCAGAAAAATATAAACACATATGTATCAGAAAGCATAAATTTAAAGATTATTTTATTTGAATATAAGTAAACAACCATACTAAAGTGTCAAAAATTTGAAAAGTAATAATCATATGCATCTTTTCTTTCAAAATATATAAAACATGATAAACTCAAACACAGGAATAAAAATAATCTTGTAGTTGTGACATATTTGAATAATTTCCATGGTTTCTTACTCCCTGAACAAAGACACAAATTGTTTTACACTATTCAATTAAGTGGTTCTCTAGTGACCTAAAATCTAAGCCACTATTTCTAACAGACTCTAATCTGCCATTTTTTAAGAATATGGCTCTTCTTACTTTTATATTCAAGTACTGAATACTGTAAATTCAGTTGATAAAAATCCCACAAGGTTATCTTCACATACCATGTCAGAAAAAAAGGAATTTTTTTTTGGTCACAGATCAAAAGGTACCAACCACATCTCTGCAGCACCCTGCAGCTTCTGAATTAATATAGCTTATTTATGACTCATTGGACTCTTGTCACTGCACAAGTCATTTTCCACCACTGTTAAGATTTTGATGTCTTAACTTTTTTCCAGATTTTTAGAATTCTGCTTAAGATACTGGCCCCCTCATTTAAATGAAGGATACATTTTAGAAATTATTTTCTAACTGAAAAACACCTAATCCGTTATGTTAACTTTTACAGAGTGAGATAAATACAAGCATTAAGACTAATTTTTTATAAATGATTTGCTGAAAATGTTATTATGTCATTATCAGATGCAGAAATAAGGAGGAGTACATGTGTGTAGATTATATGCTATTATAAGTATTAAATATTAATAAAACATTAGCATTTATTGTGACCAGAGCATGTAAAACACATAAATGTCAATCTTTCAGTTAGGAACAGAATACAGCGAAGCAAGTTAATAAAGGGAACGCCTTCTGCTTCACACTCAGAACAAAATGGGTAATGTAGTTGGTGAGAGGGTATGTCAAAATGAGTTTCCCAAGGCTAAAAGAACATAAGCCTGAGAGAACCTGGTTCATACTTTGTACACCTAAACCTTTCACCAACTTATCCCTTTGCACCTTATCACACTCTACCTCCCAAAATATCATAGCTTTTTGTTTGTATTTACTTTCTGAGACTGGAGAGTAGACTTGATATAAACACAGGTACAGCCTTATTTTCCAATGCAACATTTGTCTACTTGCTTTAAAAACTGTATTTTACAAAAAATAGCCCTTTACTTTCACAGTGGAGCAGACAGCTTATGGAGAAAAAGAGTATCTTTTAGCTCTCTAGGTCTTGAATTTGATTTACTTTGTGCAACTATCTGCTACAATTGTACTTTCTAAACTGAAGAAACTATGGGAATTTTTACATTTTACTTTTGATCATGGAATTTGTTAGTTCATTCTATTAGTGCACAGAGAAATAAAAAGACTTCACTTTGACTTATAAACCCACACTTTTTTACCTATTATTATTAATTCACACTGATTCAATATTTACTTGTGCTTAAAACTTTTTCAGATTCTTTATATATACTATCTAATTTAATTCACATTGACAAGAGGTATGTTCTATAATTATTCTCATTTAAAAATAAGAGATCTGAGATAAGATATTAACTTTACAAAGGTTAATAGTTAAAAGTTTTAAAATGATTATTATAACTTTGCTTAAATTAATTATAACAAAATGCCAACAGCTAATACATCAACAAGTATGTAAATTCTATATTTCAGTTTCCTCATTTATGACATGTGCATAAAAATAATCCAACTCATATGGTAGGTGAGTATAATAAGTGATTGTGTGTAAGACATTAGAACCATTCCTAAAACAGAATTCGTGCTAATTTTTAACTATTATGTTAGACTGACTATACAATCTGTTCTTATTTTGCATGAAGGGTGAAAATAGATGGTGGATACTGTATACTTGGAATAAACCAACCAAAGATCATCAGGAAAAAAAAAAAGCACATAGGATGAGCAAACATATAAGAGAAAATTTTAGACTTTACAAGTTTACATATAGTAAACTCACATTCATTTAGAATACAACATTACAGGTTACACATTTTTATCAAGCATCTGTATGAGTAGGCAATTTTATTTTGCCTTGTTTCTATTTTAGGTAGCTTATCTTTTCGGCAGCTGGATTTAAATTTTAATAATCTTAGTTTCTAGGAAATTGATTCTTAGGGTACATGTGGTATTTGGCAAAAATATCACAAAAAAGCACACTGATGACTTAGACATACACTTGACTGAGAGTGCTGAGACCATCCATGAGATTTTCCGAATTTGACTTTACTCCTGTTTTTTTTTTTTTTTCCTAATCTTTAATTTCACTTTTCTCTTTAGTCTTCCTTTGTGCAGTTAACTTTTCCTCTAGGGTTTCACATTATATTTTTTCCCATAACTTCCAATATCAGGCTTCATTACATATTTTATCTATCTCATGATTCTTCAAGATTTCCCCCTTCAGTAGAATCTTTCTCCAAATATAAATAACATCTATTCATGAATCCTATTTCCTATGCCTTCTGCAACTGCCATTTGAGAAAAACTAGGCTCCTAAGAGGCTTCCAATGACCTGCTTGTTACCAAGTCTAATGGGCTTTTCTTGCAACACTGGAGAATTTAGACATCTTCTTTGTTTTGAAAACCGTCATCTCTACTGCATTCTTTGTCACTGAACTCTCCTGATGGCCTCCTACTTTCATGATTGCTCAATCTTATTATTTGGAACCCAGATTCTGACTGTAGCCCTCATTTCTTCTCCTTCTCGAATCATAAACAGAACCCAAACTCATGATTTCAATTCTCAACTTTATGTACCTAAGTGTGACATCTATATCATCAGCCAGGTTAGCGCTAACCTCCAGACAGACCGTTAGTGTCACGTTTCTAATTTCCAAGCACAACTAACTCCAGTCTACTCTCTCTCCTCCATCAAGCCATAACACCCTTTTAGGAGTGATTTTGAAGACTGCAATGTGCACTGGTTGAGTGCAACAACTATCATGGAGTCAAATCCTGCTCTGCCCCATCAAGCTGTGTAATCTCTTCAAGTTACATAACCTCTTTAAGCGTAAATTTTCCAATCTGTAAAATGAGAATGGCAACACTACCTAATAGGATGATTATTAAAAGAACAGTATATAATACATGCAAATCGCTTGACACAGTGAAAAGTCATGTTGTAAATATTCGATAACATTAGATACTATGATTTTAATTAGACATCAATCAAATATTATTAATAAGAGTGAAAATAGCTTGGTACAATGCCTGAAATAAAACAATCCTCAACAAATGTTAGGCATTATTTACTATTATGGCAAAATATGCCAATCTGTATGTCAAGTAGGGAGGTAACTATGTTAAAATAGACAGAATACTGACCACCTAAGTCAAAAGTACCACACATGTAAACTAGCACCAAAATGTAAAACAATGTAAATTGAGTAGGTCACTACATTCTGTGAATATTAAATCACTTGCCTGCAGGATAAAAAACTTTGAAAAATCGAATTCTAAAGGGTTTACCATTCAATAGATCCACGAAGAGCTAATTTGATATTTCCAAATATTGGCTCTTCATCTCTCTTCACCCCTAATTTTTCCCTATTATGTGTTCTCTGTCTAGTAAGGAAACAACTGTCTTCCTAGACACCAAAGTTAGACATTCGCAAACTGTATCTCTTCTTCTTCTCCATGTCAGAATATGACCTCACCATTCATCTAGGTACTGAAGCCAAAATCATTACTCACTTGCAATATTTTTTTTATAAAACCTGGCACTAGGTCAGGCATGGTGGCTCATGCCTTTAATCCCAGTGCTTTAGGAGGCTGAAGAGGGAAGATTGCTTGTGGCTGAAAGTTTGAGAGCAGCCTGGGTAACACAGTCAGACTATATTTCTCAAATAATAATAACAATAATAATAATAGTTAAAAAATTAGCCTGCCATGGTGGCTCATGCCTACAGTCCTAGCTATTAAGGAGGCTGAGGATCACTTGAGCTCAGGAGTTTGAGACTGTAGCGAGCTGTGTGATTGTACCAATACACTGCAACCTCAGTGACAGAACGAGACCACATCTCTTAAAACCTAGCACCGACGAATACAAATCTTAAAAGCAACTCTGAACATGCTAGTCTACTGCTCAAAACCTTAAGCACCTCCCATCATCTACGGAATAAATCCCAAATTTCACTGCCTAGCTTTCAAGGTATTCTACCATCTGATCCCAATTTACTTTTGATGTTATTTCCAATAACTTCCCTTCAGGCACTCTCTATCTCAGCCAAATTGAAATAATCAGTGTTCTCTATATACACATGATATATTCCTTCCTTCACATATTGTTCACACAATCCCCTATGCTTGAATAACCTTCCTCATATGTGAACGTCTAAATCACACTCCACTGGACATTGTAGGCTTCCTACTCAGGATCCATTCTTCCTTTCCCATCTCCAACATTACACACAACCTCACTGTAATATCCCAAAACTCTTCACCATGTAGCTGAATACTCAGGGAAAATCAAACCCCATTTTCAGCTCCAGGGATGAGCCTTGGTTCACTTAAGCCTATATGCACATTCCTTCATCCTGGCCTCAGGTTAAGTGCAAACTTGTAACCTACGCACACCAATCAAGGTAGATCTCGAAACTCTTTCTTGAAATGCTGAGGCAGTGTCTCTTCTGTAGATTGTGGTGCACAGTTATGAGTTTCAGAATTCACTCCTGCCACCCTCCTACTAGTCAAGGAAAATAGACAGAGGAGCGAGAGATAAAGCAGAAACTCTAATGAACTATATCAGTGCTCTCCATGTGAACCCTTTTAGTGACACAAGCTAAGAAATTCCATGTTGCTGAAGATGCTTTGATTTGGTTACTTGCAGTCAAAAACATTTTAAAATGATATGCATACACAGATTTAAGGATCAAATTCTAATATAACATATTCAATGGTGATTCCTTTACTAAATGTGTCTGGAGATAATCTCTTGTTTTTTATATGCATTTTATGGTGGTTTATATTCTACCTATTTAACGTATTAGGGTCTATAGTATATTTGTCATAGTTACTTCCTTAAACTGCAAGCCCTTTAATGCCAGATCCACGTCTAATTCATCTTGGTGTCTTTCATAATGTAAAGGTAAATACAGATGTACATTGTAAAGATTGAAAAAATAATTTTTAATACTAAATAACTGAACAAATGAAAAGAATCTACTGATGTCATGATTTCCTAGAATCAATTGTTTTAATAAAAATATAAAATGATTACGAGTTTACTCTCCAGATGTATTGTTTGTACCATTAGTTTTCTTAATCACACAAAGTATTCTGACAGTCTATCAATTTATTCTAATTTTTTAAGATTTAAAAGCATTAAGAGAAAGGGTGTATATTAAATATTAAATGCCTGCTAATTTATCTTGTAGCTTGAATATCAATATTCTCTTTTAAATGATTGATCTGAAAGTTAAATTATAAAGAAAGACTCCCAAATCGTAGACTTTATACAAATCATCTTAAAGCTAAACATTTTAAAACAATTGAATATTAAATCTAATGATCTAATTAAATGTCTAAATTAAAATTTATACATATATCTTTTTGCAGAAACCATATATCATTGTTTGTTAATAAATCTAAAATGTAGTAGCAAGAATATATTAAAATGCTACCTGTACAATTTTACCTCTCTTGACTTTCATTATTCAACTTCTTTTATTCACTATCATTTCATTTTGCATAAGTACAATTTTCTTAGGTACATTTGAAAGTGTTCCAGGCATGGATTTTCATTATTCAGTGATAGGAGGACTCTAGTGCTAATTGCTTTGACAGCTTTTCTTTAAATCTTTCATATTCTCATTCATGCTAATCAACCAAGCAAGCCTTTGTCAAGCCAGAGCAGGGTTGTGGAACCTTTTATTAAATCAAATGCTTTGCTTTTGTGAGGAGGCAAAAAAAAAAACAATCTATTCAAAAAGATTTCAATAATAATACTTTAAATAAACTCCAAACACAAAACAAAAAAATAATTCAGAATGATGAGATACATTGGATATATTTATTCATTGACCTATTAATAACTACTTAAATCCTTAAATAGACAAACTGATTATTAAAGCCATCTATATATAAATATTAAACCCAGTGCACAGCTTCAAATGTGTTTTCTATGTGGATATTTAGATAGAATAGAGCTGCTTGATTAGTAAAGCATTGGTCTTTCTTCTTAATAATTAGTGTCCTAGACATAAAAAGATCACTGTGGTCAGTGCTGGTATTAACAACATACTGCTTTTTACATTTAGGACATTGATAAGAGTCAATGTCCTAAATGTAATAAAGAAGGTGAATGAGGTACAATTACGAATAAATGTTTTTATGTTCAAAATGCTTCATGAGCTGGTAATAACATTATTTTTTTAAAAAAAAGGTGAGTTTTCTACACATACACAATGGTCGTAAGCCATCCATCTCTTTTACTTAAAGCAGCAAGATGCAAGATTACTAACCTCCTTCCCCCACTAGTAACTAGGTAGGAATTCAACAAATGTATGAAACCCCATTTTTTTCCCCACATTTGCAACAGTGACTCACATTACTATTCAAAAAGAACAGAAAAATAAATATGAAACTCAGACTAACTAATTATAATATTTTACTCATTTGGAAAACTGAATACACTTGTCCCTCAGTATCCAAAAGGTTTGGTTCCAGGACTCCCCACAGATACCAAAATACTTATTCAAGTCCCCTCAGTTGGTCCTGTACAATTACCAGATAGGAAAAATCAGCCCTCAGTATTATGTGGGTTTATCATCCCATGAATATATTTAATCTATGTTTGGTTGAGGATGTGATTATTCCCTATACAGAGGGTCAGCCTTATTTATTGCAAAAATCCACATTTAAATGGACCCATGCAGTTTTAGCCCATTTTGTTCAAGGGTCAACTTTGCAGCTCATGAAGTCAGAATAAACACTGATGATTTCCAACTTCCTTATGGCATTGACCTGCCTATAAAAGTTTCTATTTTACTCTGAAAAACATTAAATAATTTCTTTCAAATACAATGCAGACTTAACTTTAATATGAAAAATATACTGATATTTTTTCTTTATTGAATGTTTCTATTTTGCCTGCATCACTAAATATCTTAAGCAAAGTTCAACAGCACTAAGTTTATAATAATAAAATTTTCAGCTAAGAACAAGTCTGTTTCTGATTTTCAAACATTACCTAGAGAAGTATCATGGTTTAGATTATTATAAACAGTTTTTCCAAAATTGTCACAAAGAGGCCAACGATATTCATAAGTGTATTTTTAATTTCAATTACTTGCTTTCCCTTTCTCAAAGATGAACACATTTTTTAAGTATAACTGAATTTTGGGATTGTCTTAGAGAAATCTCAGACTAGTCCACCTGATTTGAGTAATTTACCAGTTGATGCTGGGTTAATGGCACTACCTCCAATATAAAAGTCAAGCATAGAAATGGACAGTTTCTTCAATATTAGACTTCCATTGTTCTTGAAAGGGCCACCAGATGGCTTTGCCTGAAAACAGCAACAACAAAATAGCAAACGTTTATGAACAAAATTTGGTTAGGCTCTGGGTCTACACAGTGAAGTGGCTGAGTGCCCTGCTGCATGGATTGGCCCTTTCTGCTCTACTACTTTGTAACTCTTTGAACATGGGCTATTTACTTAATATATCTCTCCCTTTTATATCCTAATCTTCAAAATAAGTAAAACATCACCTACTTCATGAAGTTATTGTGATGATTACATGCATTAATATGTGTAAAATTCTTAGAACAGTAGCTGGTAAATACTAACAGCTGTATCAGTACTGGCTGTTGCCTGCAATTACAAACGTCATGGGATTTCTGAAATAGATGTCATAAGAACACTGATAAAATTCTAACGAAGCCAAAATATCTTTTATATTCTAAATACATGTCACTACTCCTATCTTTTTGTTAGGGTGTGATCTACTTGTAAAAATAAGCATCAAGAAGATTGACTCAAGAAATAAAAAGACAGTATTCCTATGCCTATGCCTCCTAGGAGGAGAGTAGACATACAGGTAAGTTTGTGTTACAGGTTCAGCTTGATAGCCCCAAGAAATGAGATAGAGAAGAAAAATGAGTTAGCTAAAGCCAGAAGCACTAATTACATGATGAGGTCATAGGCAAAACATTTGATTTCCAATCCTCAGGATCTGTCCATTGCAAAACTGAAATCAAAGTAAGTATCCAGTGACGTTCAAATGAGATAGAGTTTGGGAAAGATAACAGACTCCAAAACTTCTGAGGAATGCTTTGTTCCTGGTTGTTACTACGGCAGGTAGGTAAATTCTTATCTCTCTGATTCTTCTCTTTAATCAAGAAGCCCTTTACTCTAAGACCAGGATCACATCTATAACAACCCTGTACATATCCTAGACAATATGCATTTCTTTGTATACTTTTTTATCTTATGATGTTGTCAATCTGAGTGTATTAACTTAATGAAAATAAATTGTACAATTTTTTCCTGATTGAATATTTTCAAGAGACTAATACTGGGTTTTTTGAACTAAATTCATGGATACTCTAGTGGATCCACAAACTATCAGAACTTAAAAGCACTATTATTTTGCTTATGCACATGTGTTTATTTGGGTGAAAAAAATATAAACCATTAATTTCTTTACCTCCTAAAAGTTGCCTATAACTATAAAAATTAAATTATAATTACATAAAATTATTATTATTATTTTGAGACAGAGTCTTGCTGTGTAATCCCGGCTGGAATGCAGTGGTTCCATCTTGGCTCACTGCAACCCCCGCCTCCCAGGATCAAGCAATTCTCATGCCTCAGCATCCCAAGTAGCTGGGATTACAGGCATGCATTACCATGCCCAACTAATTTTTGTATCTTTAGTAGAGATGGGGTATTGCCATGCTGGCCAGGCTGGTCTTGAATGCCTAATCTCAAGTGATCCATCCATCTCAGCCTCCCAAAGTGCTAGGATTATAGAAGTAAGCCACCATGCCCGGTCCTTTATAAAATTATTAAAATCAAATTATAATTATAATCTTCAAATAAATTATCTTGCTCACAATCACACTGTGACCTACATAGTATATGTTCACAATCTTACTTTTTTAAAAAATGAGGGCACATTAGTATGGCCAATAGAATGGCATTTCTATTTTAAAATAAAAATGTGAAAATGTTTTCAAATGTTTGTATTTATGGATGTATTCATATCATTTTCAAACCTGAAATAATTTTGTCATGAAGATTATCAGTATTATAAGCCTCTTTCTTTTAGTACACTGAATTGTTCAAATGCTACAAGTTTTGAGGCATAATTAGCATTTGTACATTTCATAAAATTATCTTTTCAGATTAATCTAGAGTAACCTGTAAGATACTTAAACATTGCCAATACTACTTTTATATCTCTGGTTACTAGATTAGTATATTTTAATAAATGAGAAATAATTCATGGTTTGTAAAGTCTCAGTTATAATGGAATACTTTTGACCTAATAAGCAGTTACATAAATTAAACCCAAATAACAACTTATCCATCACACGCAAACTGTACAATCATTGACAAGTTGATGAGTTTTCTGTGTCTCTATTTTTACAAACAATAATGGGAATCAAAAACCTATCTCATAGGTTTGTTAATGAGAATAAAATGAGATCATTAAATTTGGGCTTAAAGTGTCTTACGCATAGACACAGTAGAATATCTCACACATGGAAAGCATTAAATGACAAATTAAACAAAGTATTAAAAGTAAATAACGACAATAGCAAATAAATAAATCACTAGATAAACAACTAAGTAAATAAGTAAATAAAATAATCAAAATACAAGTTGTAGCCTAAAAACAATTAGAAGAAACATTGTGGTTTGGCTTTATAAATTATTGAGATCATAAATATGAATACTTAATCTTATATGTTAATTACTTTTATTAGGATATCATAGTGTCTTAAAAGGAAAATAATTCATGTGTTTTCAGAAACTATTAGCAGCATTGATGCTGATTTGACAAAAGTCAAACACATAATAACCTGGTCAAAGCAATGCCACATCTTCAAGTTAAGGAAAATTGATCATTTTCTAGTGAAAAATTTTCAAAAGTGCTATTTTACAAGATATATAATCCTTTGGATAAATAATGACCTATTAAGACATTTTATGAACATAATCGTATCAAAATTAGCTAATATAAAATTATACTAATCCAACTTCGATAAGTTAAGAGTTAATAAAATTACCAATACTAAACTAAATTTTAAAACTTCACAGCCATATTTTATTATTTAATGTGTATCTTTATTGTGATCTGCTCTTTGAACCAAGTACAAGCTATTGGACCAAACCTACCAGTAATTAGAATGACGGTAGCTGTTTTTCTAGGCTAATTCAGACATTAATATGCACCGTAAAACAGATGATTTTTTTTTAACAGATGATTTTTAAGAGGAAAAAGATGATCTAAAGATCATGCCCTTTACATTTGTTAAATTTAAACATGAGAACAAGCATAATATGGGTAAAGTATTATTTTATACTCCATAAAAATTTAAAGAGACTTTACATATTAAAATATTCCTCTGATCTCCTATGCTTGCACAGTAGATGTAGATTAAAATTCTACATCTGTGCTATATAAATTGGGCTCACTTCTCAAAAGACTAGAAATACAAAAATATTAAAAATGAGAAGGTTACAGAATCATACATCAAAAGAACAGTACTTATCTCACTTGTTCTTTTTCACTACTTTAGCTGAATATTTTACTTTGAAATATTTTTCCCATTTAAAGTTTATCTTCTTTTTAAGTCTTGGGAAGGTAAGAGTGTTAATTCATAGATAATAACAGCCTCCCTCAAGTGCCAATTATTAAGCCATTTAATAGTGGTTCAGAGATTATTTCAAGAAATCTATCAGCTGTTTGTCAGTGTCACAGGGTGGAAAAAAAGGTATCCTAAAGCAATGCCTGTGAGTGCACAGATCAGCATTAAATGAAAATTCTGGCATTTTAAAACTTTTTATAATCTGTAGAATTTTTTTTGTTTTTATTGCACGTATTAGGTAGGCAAGGATGCTGAATTTTAGCTCCAGATTTTAAAAACTTCAAATAATGAAGACATAATAAAAGAAAAAGTATAATTTTAATTACAAAACACTTCACAGATAGAAAACATTAATACAATCAAAACAACAATGAAAACTCTGTAACTTATCTTTAAGACAATGACGGCATAAAGATCATATTCCCTCGCATTTTCGGCATCTATAGCCAATTCCTATAAACACCGATGTGACTGTAAAAAACAAAATCACTACCGACACAATAGATATTGAAATGTTAAATACAGTGAGTCAGCCCAAGACTATGGACAATGTAAATCCAACTATGGATGCAGAGCATGAAACTGAAGAGCACACTGATACAGCAATGAAATTTTATTTTAAAGGCGTAACATATGACACAAAAAGCAGACAGTAGGACAGTTATTGTTTCTTTTACGCTTCCTAATTTTATAATGTGACTCTTTAATTATTTATGTATTATTTTGATTTTATGGCATTCCACAATCACTTAGTTGGAGTTACTATATGCATGAAAAATGATGTATTTTGTTTGTTAAATTGAAAAAGTGCTCTATTCATCTGATTTTTATTTAAAATCTGATTGGGGCCTATGAGATTAGAATATTTCAAAGGTAGAAAGTAACATAAATAGAATTGGTATTTCAAATGTCATCTATAAAGCAAAAAGAAATAAATTCTTTGACTTTTATAATAATACTTCATGCCTGGAAGTTTATACACCATCACACTTTTATAATCAAAATTAAACTATAGGTAGCCAGAAAATAGACTGCTTATTGAAATGAAAATAATTATGGTCACAAAATTTTGTAGAAATAATATTCAGCACTAATTAATTTAGGTGAGCTGATCTCTTCGGTTGGTTTTTAGGATATTACATAATAACAGTTTAAATAGTGTATAATACAAAAAGTAAACAATGAACGAAATGAGTAATTGGGGCATTTGAATTCACAAAGAGGAACCTAAGCATTAGAATAAAATAATTTAAATAATTTTTTCCATAAGGCATAAAAATAGTACATAATCTGAATACCTGAAATTGGCTGCATGTAATTGTGATGCACAGAAAGCAAAAAGTACTATTTGATTATTATACTGTATTCTCTAAAACTTTAAATTGTCCAGGTAACCTAGAATCCAGTTGGTATTTATGCCTGAAATGATGACTAGATATATCCTAACTATATTTCACTACTTTATCACATTTTTTTCCTCACTGCTTAAACAAGAATTTACTCAGCTGTTTACTATGTGCATTGAGTAAATTTGACTACACATTCACAAACGCCTCATGTAATTTATATCCAAGGCAGTGGCAGTGAAGCAATTCTTTATAAGGCATAGTGGGATGAATGTTACAAGAGGTATATGATGATCATTCACAGGTACTTAACTTAACAATATTTTAAATAATCTAGCCATCTACATGTCATATTTAATAGGAAACAGCAAAGATGTCATCCACAATTAATCCAATGAATAGTAAACTTTTCCTTCCACAATCAAGTTTCCCTGATAAGAATATGAATATTACCTAGCTATAATTTGAACAGGTAAAGTATGGAAGCAAGTTCAGGAAAACTGTGAATTATAATAAAATGAAATTTTAAGAAACAAATCCAAGTTTTGAGAGAAAAAAGCAATAGATGGAACGACCTGATATGTAACAAGTGATTTATATCTTTCTCTTTTAAAAAGGTATCTTACAGCTTGGGTGCTGAAGTGGCCTTACAAGTAATGGGAATACAGACCAGGAAATGTGATGATAACAAAGGAGATGTGGGCGAGGATTGGTGACTAACGCCTGTAATCCCAACACTTTGGGAGGCTGAGGTGGGTGGACTGCTTGAGTCCAAGAGTTCAAGACCAACCTGAGTAACACAAGGAGACCCCGTCTCTACAAACAACAACAACAAAACATGACTTGGGTGTGGTGGCACATGCCTGTGTTCCCAGCTACTTGGGAGGCTGAGGTGGGAGGATTGCTTGAGTCCAGGGTTCAAGGCTGTAGTAAGCTATGATCACACCACTGCACTCCAGCTTGGGTGACAGAGCAGGACTCTATCTCAGGAAAAAAAAAAGTAGGGGTAGAGAAGTAAAATAACTAATTCTAGGATGCATAGTCAAGATTTAATTGTTTAAAAAAATTTAAAAGACAAGTTAATTTATACAAAATAATGAAAAAAGAAAAGTTAATTTATCCAAAATCCACTGAATCAACAAAAAATTATATATTTAGGTATTATATACTACATATATCTAACATATACATATTACATACATTTAAGTATTATATATATTACATATAAATGTAATATATTGGTATATTTATAATGGTATATTAATATCTAGTCTGTGTGTGTGTGTGTGTGTGTGTGTGTGTGTGTGTACTTGCTAGGAAATAGAAATACAATGGTGGAAAAAACAAACATGAATTGTCTTCTCATGAAGTTTACAGTCTAAGAAAATAGATGTTATTTGAATAATCTCACAAATGACTAAAAATTTGCAGCTACCTTAAAAGCTATGAAAGAAAGGTATATGGTACATAGTGCTGAGAGTTTAAATTAATGTGAAGACATGATGTTTGCCTTGCAAGATGAAGCGTGAGAAGAAGCTGGCTTAATAAGGCAGGCATGGGAGAATATTCCAGGCAGAGGGGAAAATATGCAGTTGAAGGCATCAAGAACAAAACCTGGTGTTTGCTGAAACCGATGTTTGCAGTAACACAGTTATTTCTTATTATCTCTCTTCCTCCCCTTCAAATAAACTAAGAACTACAACTACCATCATACAGGATATTTGTTTAGAAAGCCCAGTGTACAAAAAAGCAAGCCTTTCTTACTTTTAATACATTCAACATTAGCACCAGAAGGTGACACATAGTGGATACCAAATAAAATTTAAGTGATTTCATGTAAATTTGCTGAATTCCTGCTACTGCAATATATGTGTTCTGTTATTCTGAAAAATTGAGCAATAACTATAACAGGGATAATCAAAAAATAGAGCTGTTGCAGAAACATTTAAAATCTATGCAATTTATAAAATAAAGTTCTAACCAAAACCATAACAATTTTTATAAACAACCTGCAAGCCTAAAAGGACATAAGGACATGTATAATTCTCAATAAAGAAATAATACAGAAAATACACAAATTTTCTCTTTAAAAAAAAAAAATGAAGGTAGCCAAGAGGCTGTAGAGATCAAGAAAAACTGCACAATAAGCACTTTCAAAGCTAAAATTATGGCTTACTCATACTAAAACAAAACAAAGTTATAAATAAATAATACAATATCCCTCTGTTGTACTGTGCATTTGCCTGTATTAGTATACTTTGCATTCAGCTGTAGTTATTTGGCAAAGATAAATATGATAATGCTGGGGGAAAAAACACACATGAAAGAACTTCCACATTTTTCTAACACAATTCCCCTATTTATCCATCATGTTGGAGCTAATTCCCACTATAGAAAAATGCATTGTAGCAGAACAGACTCTACTTAATTGTCTGGTGCCAACTAGGTATTGCTCACAACCCAGAGTGCTGCAAAAGAAACTCCCCAGGAGGGTTAAAGTCGTCATGGAAGGTTTCATGGACTTAGGCCTGTAATGACAGCTGAGATTTGCATAAACAGAAAGGATTAAATGCATATGCTTTGTGGATGAGGGTGCTCTAAGTTACATGACCTTAACAAAGTAGAAGATCTGTGTTTGGATTAACAAAGTGTGGTGAGCTTACAAAGGGCTTCCAAAGCCAGGCAGACAAATCCATCTTCGTTGAAAGAAAACATAGAAACACAACGCAGTTTTGGAACACGAAGGCAACAAAAACACCTATTTACAGCCAGTACAAATGTTTATTACTCTATGCTATATAAAGAGCAAGACTATCAATAAAACACAACAATCCACTTGTCACGCCTCTCTGAGCATATACGGAATCACCTTTGCATAGGTTGAATACAGGTACAAACTCTTTAATGTGCTAAAATAAATGTATGCACAGTCAACATTGTCCAAATGAAGTTGACCTGCAGTGGGCAAGCATACCTTTCAGGATCCTATTTTACATACAACTTATCCTTAAACTAATAAGTGTAATAGCTCGGCATATTAACCTTGAAATAGGGGGTTTTGAGGGGATTGCTCATGGGAAAAATGATATTTCATTAGCAAAGTTGGAAAAGTGCATTTTCATTCCACAAATTTATTTATCAGTCAGTCATCTAATACATTTGTGGCTCTTCCACTAGAGTTGTTAACACACTTAAAAGACAGTCTCCTCATTCATTTTTTTAAATTATTCAATTGCATAGCATTGTCTTTTGCACATATTGCATACTAAATAAATGAATAAAGAACAAATGAATGATGACCTGTGTCTATATATACCAGTAACTAACCAATGCTAAAATATCTCTGACCAAAGAAAAAGTATGTATATACCAACATATTATGTAAAACAGAAAGGGCTTAACATATCATCCTTCATCCCTTGTTTTGGGTAATTTTATGTATCAATTTGGCTGGGCTATAATGCCCAGCTGTTTGATAAATCATTGCTCTAGATGTTAATGTAAAATCATCTTATAGATATGATTAATATGTACAATCATTTGGCTTTAAGTAAAGCAGATTACCCTTGACAATGTGGGGTGGGTCTCATCTAATGAGCTGAAGGCAACAAGAACAAAAACTGACTTTTGCTGGAAAACAAAGAATTCTGCTTCAAAACTGTAATATAAAAATCCTGCCTGAGTTCCCAGCCTTCCAGACAGTTCTACAGATTTCAGTTATGTAAGCCAATTACTTAGAATAAATCTTTTGATAGGTAGATAAGAAGATAGACAATAAGTAGGCAGATAGATAAATAAATAGATATTTTGTTGTTTCTGTTTCTCTGAAGAACACTAAACCCTCCCCTCTCAAAAAGTAGACCAAAAATACCTAATTAGAAGAAAGTTATATAAGATAATTTTAATAATAAATTACTACATACCTGTGTACATGTGTTCATACACACATGACAAAAATTGACACAAGTTTGACTTAATGTCAAAAAATATTTAAGTCAAAAAATTTTAATTCAATAAAATGTGTGCCCTAACCCTAACCCTAACCCTAACCCTAACAGCATTACTTTCTTTTGTCAAAGAAGAACATAATCTCCATCTTTCTATAACCACACTCTAAACCAAAGGCAATCATCACTTTTGGTCCCTAAGGAGTCCTAAACTTGACTGAGTACTGAGGATTCCAAGGGCTGTATTTACACAACACAAATGATTTACATGATTGCTAAAACTCTTCCCTTTCTCTTAAGTTTCACTATAAAACACCTAAACTTTGCACACACATACTTACTCTTGAAAGGGTTTTAAGGCAACTTTTGTTTTAGATAGATTAAACATAGTTTTTATTAAGAGTATTTCAGCTCTAGTAATAATCAGAAAATAGTATTAGTGGCCTTTATACAATTAATGATGCTCATATTATTTGACATAATTTTAAATGATTAGCAAAGAAATTTTCTGTTAGTAATCAGTTTATTCAGAATGATTACTGAGAACTTTTGCTTTATTCATTTTTCGCTTTCATACATTTATTAATTTATTTATTTATTTTTCAGATAGTCTCACTCTGTCACCCAGGCTGGAGTGCAAGTGGCATGATCTCGGCTCACTGCAACCTCCTCTTCCCGGATTCAAGCAATTCTCCTGCCTCAGCCTCCCGAGTAGCTGAGATTACAGGTGCTCACCACAACACCTGGTTAATTTTTGAATTGTTTTAGTAGAGACAGGGTTTCACCATATTGTCCAGGCTGATCTTAAACTCCTGACCTCAGGTGATCTGCCCACCTCGGCCTCCCAAAGTGCTGGGATTACAGGCATGAACCACGGCACATACCTCATTTTCACATTTTTACACCTAAGTTATTTTTAATCCATATTAGTTATTTGAGTTATACAACTGTGTTCTCAAGGAAGAAAATTACCAAGAAGTACAGCTTTTCTTTTTCTACTTCATAAAGTATAACAATTGGCAATAAAAAAAAAAAAAAAAAAAAAAAAAAAACGGAAACAGGACCATATAACCTGCAGGATATATAATATATGTACTTCAAAAACATGTGAGTTAGACCTATAAAGTGAAAATATACTCCACCTAAAGGCCACACAACTATTTTCTATGGTTTATGCACTTGAAATACAGGGAATTTCTGACCAAAATAGAAACCATGGAACCTAAACTGCTCTGAAAATATCTCTATAAGGAAAGATCTATATAGGCACATAATCTACCAACATCATGCAAAGTGATCAGCAGATCAATACCACAGTAAAGGCAGGATATCTATTATGTAAATAAGAGTTTTTCTGTGATGACTTAGTACCATTTTGCCACATTGGAAACTTAGGGAAATGATGTGGGGCAGCAGGGTGGAGACCTGAAAACAAGCACAGTCACTCTGTGTGGCAAGCTAGGATGTCACTAATGTGGCTACTAGAAGAAACAAAAGTCTACCAACTTCTGTTCTCAACAAGGACATCGATCATATAGGGACAGGAAACATACGCGGTCTCATTAACTGATACATGCATAGGGCCTAGTAACATTTGTTTACTGAACAAAAGAATTCTGGCAGCCTCACATGACCTCAGATTTGTCAACATTTCAAAATGTGAATCCGGGCTGTATAAAGTAGGAGAAAATGCCATAACCCAAAGGCCTTAAAAAGTGAACATGGAGTAAGTGTTCAGGATTTTGGTTTGAGGAAGTGACAAAACAGACTCTCCTTTGACCTCCATTCTCCAAATTAGCCTTTGCCACTGCTTCTTGCTTCCCTGGACCTCAAAACACCTAATGCATGTAGTTTAGGTGCTACAGTTCCTCCAGTTCTTTCATTTACTTTGAGACTTTTAGCCAGTGTCAGCTATTCAGCTCCAAATTAAGAATAAATTTTCAGTCTATGAAATAGCCAGGGAGAGCAGTGTTCAAAGTGAGCCTAGGGTAGGATTCAGAACAATGTTCAGCACTGGAGCTAGTTCACACAATGGGGACAAAATTCATGCCATTCTCAGTTGAGTGTAGTGGTGTGTACTTATAGTCCCAGATGCTCGGGAGGCATAGGTGAGAAGATCACTTGAGCCCAGGATTTTGAGGCTGCAATGAGATATGAATGTGCTACTGCACTCTAGCCTACATGACAGAGCAAGACTTGGTCTCCAAAAATAAAAATAAAAATGAGAAATCCACATCACTCTTAAGCAGTAGTGCATTTATTCATCCATTTCTCACTTGCAAACACAGTATTGTCACATCTCTGGTTTAGACCAACTGGTGGGGAAAGAGAATAAAATTAAAAACAAACAAACAAACAAAAAACCTGCCCTGATAGAACTCACCATCTACTGAACATGAAGTACAAACAAGCAGTGATTATGATATGTTAAATGGTGATTGGATACTAATATACACAGGATATTACTGGAACTCAGAATATGCTTTTTACGTGAAATTGAGAAGGCCTTCCATGAATTTACTTTTGAAAGGAACTTTGAAGGGCCCACTACAATAAGCCAAGTGATGGAAGGCTAGTAATTGCAGTTTAGTAATTACAGATGTAGCATCTGCAGCAGCAGACTCTATTATTAACATAAACAAAAACAACATATTTTGCATTTTTGCAAGAGAAGGCAGCAGGATCTAGTACCCTGGATAGCTCCTCTGTGTCAAAGGTGACTGTGCAGACTGGCGTCAAGCAGATTGGAATTGAGATTAGAGAATCTCCAGAACTCAAAGTTACTTATCTGTTTTATATTCAAATTATAATTCCTTGGCTTTTAAAATATCTCATCCATTTATTTCCTGCATCAGGACTTTGAGGCTGGGTGCTTTCTATATCACCATCCAATGAACCTGACTCTCCTCAGAAATATCCAGGGAGACAATACCTTCCTTCTCCTCACTGTATAGTTAGCACTCTGAGGTCTTTATCCCCTTTGTGCTTCAATCCAGGCTAGAATTCATACTATACTGTCCCTATAATTAACATAAAACTTCCCATTTCAGGACCCTTCCTCCTATCAGAAACTGAACTGTTGTTGACCATAAACCTATCTCCTCAATTCACCTATATTTACACTTTGAGGTATCCTCTAAGAAATACTTCTCAAAGTCATATTTTAGTCATAATGTTTCTAAAAGTTTATATACCTGTGTACAAATTTGTAATGTTTCATTTAATGGCCCAGTTTAGTAATCTGTACTTTAATTTTTAAGATTTATATTATGGGAGTAAAATTCTGTTATGGAACTCATTTATTAATGAATACTTTTAATATTCCTTGGTCTATTATATATGAATACAATATTAATAGCTGAAAAATTTCAATAATTATTCTTCAGCTATCTGTGCACTAGGTAACATTCCTTTGAAAATTTAGCATCTTATTGTACAAACTCAGTAGGGTTTTGTTATTTCTAAAATATACTGAAACTTTACGTGAAATAAGTTATTCTTAATCTATATTTATAACAATGAATTTGAGTCTGGTTTGGTGCTAGTATTTCCCTCCTTTTCCTAGCTTCTCACTGATGTTTCTGGGATATATGCATGGTTTTCTCCCTTTAAGCTTTTCCTAAATGCCCCGAAGAATATTGTCTAATATAAAGAAGCACTCACAATACATTTTATATATTCAGATTTAATGTGCTGGTCCCTTCTATATCTATAAAATAAAGAAAAAAACTAAACAGACAAACATAAAAACACTTCTCTTAAGGAATAACTGTACAGAAAGTTATTTATTTTTTGCCATGCCCCTAATTCAGGTTTACTTTGCTTTTATTTGTAAACATAATGCAGGTTTGTGATACATTATTTGCTGCTATTGCAAAACACACACACACAATAAAAATTCATTAACAGAATTAAAATATTTAACTATTTCCAAGAAAGAGCTAATTTCAGTGAATAGGTACATAAATACAACTTACTCTGAATTTGTTTAATAAGAATGGTATATCACTGATACCCCCATGAAGGCTAAATTAGAGTAGTACACTTGGCTGAGCAGACACTTCTATTTTTTTCCTTTTTCTTTTTTAGAGACAGGGTCTTGCTGTTGCCCAAGCTGGAGTACATGGTGTGATCATAGCTCACTGCAGCCTCAAACTCCTGGGCCCACGTGATCCTCCCACCTCAGCCTCCCAAGTATCTGGGACCTACAGGAGTGCTCCACCACACCCAGCTAACAAATATCCCTTGAGCACGGGAACAGTACTAAATTTCACTAACGAAATGGAGAAATTAGAGAAGAAACCTCACTGTATGGAATAAATTCCATCAATTGTTCTACATTCTAAATACACTGCATACAAATAAGATTATAAAGGAGAATGCAGAAGAGTCATAACATCATGAACTTAACAAGCAACTAGAAAAAGAGAAAAGGGCAAACCCTAAATAATTCATATACAAATTGTGCACATATTTGTATACACGTATCATAACTGGACACCAAATAAGACAGAATAACAAGTATTTCATTTATTGTGTATAACTGTTCAGTAAATGTCATAAATTATTGGTAATTTATACTTTAAGATTATACCAATAAGAGGTGCATTATTTTTGAAACTGATAGACTTTAACTACTTAATAAACATTTTGTTGTCAATGATGACACATGACTATCTCTCTAGCGGGGCACAACCAGGTAAGGAAAGGTTACATGCAGCAAAATGAAATAGTCTGGTGATGGTCCTAACCTCGTGCTATACTTGCACTGTACTTTAGAAAGCACTCCAGAGGCACAGCTGTAAATACTTATAAAAAGTC
The DNA here is from genome assembly GCF_001604975.1 of Cebus imitator. Taxonomy (NCBI): domain Eukaryota; kingdom Metazoa; phylum Chordata; class Mammalia; order Primates; family Cebidae; genus Cebus; species Cebus imitator. The sequence goes on along the minus strand of NW_016107724.1, from coordinate 631,486 downwards.
TACCCAGTCTAAGTATGCAGGAGCAAGGCAATATGTCCTAAGTAGCTGGCATCGTGGAAGTCCAAGAATAAGTATTGAAATGAAGCATACTCCTAAGAGCTAGCAATGTTTAGAGATCCAGGAAAGTGTACTTTTGGGAGCCTGCTGGCAAATAAAATGACTCAGTAAATGAGGTTGTTTCAGAAGCAGGATCCCAGTCTTTTCAAAAGAAGGACCTTGCTCAAATGCTAGGAGGAATAGTGAGATTGGGTAATTTACCAAGACACAGGCGAAATTATTAAGTGAGAAATCAGTTTCAGTTACAGAAGTAAGCCTAATTACTAGAAATATGTGGTAACATTAGAGTTGAATATTAAGGGCTGCTTAATGTTAAGTCCCAAAATGTTGGGACTTAAATCCGTTACTACTTCATTATATAGAAGGAATGCTCCTGAATCAGGAGCTAAGCTCAAGTTAGAGTTAATTCTTCCAAAAGCAGAAACAGATTTTGACAAAAGTTACAAAATAGGCCATAAGTGAAATACTTAGTTAAAAAAACATTTTTTCATCCTGGATATTATTCATCTAGCTTTATTCATGATTTTGACTAATTTAAAGACATTATAAAATATATAACTTTGTATAGTCTAGTAGAGAGCTTCAAAATAACCAAATTTGACTTTCTGTCCACTTACTTCTATGAAATCAATTTTTAAATATATCATTTGCTATGAACATGTGTACACTGATTAAACCCACAGTTAAATAGATGAACTAAAGAATAAAAGTTAAAAGAAACTAAATTAAATCTGATAGTAGCAGCGAACATCCTTCCTCTTCACGGGAGGAAAGCTAGATTCATAACTTGTGCCTAAGCTCAACTTTTCTTAAGCAAGATGCTCAAAGCTTTGCATGAACCTTTCCAGAAGATAAGCTGCATAACTTAAAATATGAAAAAGAATATCTAATGTGTGAACTTTTCTCTGCATGAAGTCACACATTCACAAAATTATACCAGGTTACATCTTACATTTTCATTAAAGAGTTGAGTGACACTGACTAAATAGAGTAAGAGAATTGTGGTTGAATGGCACTGAGAGTGCACCATATCCCTATTAAAAATAGCAATAAGATGAAAGTTCCAGCCTTGCAGGTCCTCCTTCTCCAAGTCCTCCTTGGGTCACTGGAAAATGGCCCAAGAAACAATGGCAGCATCATTGAAGATGGTAGCAAAAAGACAGGTAATACACAGATATTGCTGTTGGGACCTTGGTTAAATTAGGAATAAAGAAAAGATATACTCCTTCAGACTTTCTCTGTGTATGGGTTTCATAATTTTTGCATCATTCTAATTTTAAAAATAAAGTTTGGTCTATACAGTTTAGCAAACCATAGAACAGAGACTTGGTTTCCTCATCTCTAGTATAGGCATCAAACTAACTTTACAACATTAGAATGACATGGCATAACATTATAAAGTATATATCATGTAAGAAGTGTCCAGCACATTATAGTCAGTTATTGTTAATAAAATAATATTTCATCATTTGCAAAATAAAAAGGAAATAAATATCTATGTTTGCAAAAATTCTAAGACTCCCCTTATCTTTAATGTTTCTTAAGATTTCATTCTTTGGAAAAAATAAAACATCCTTAGAATGAGGGCACAGAAGCTCAGTTATTTATTCTTTTTTTTTTTTTTGAGATGTAGTCTCATTGTGTTGCCAGGCTGGAGTGCAGTTGCACAATCTCGGCTCACTGCAACCTCCGCCTCCCAGGTTCAGGCGATTCTCCTGCCTCAGCCTCCCAAGTAGCTGTGACTACAGGTATGCACCACCACATCCAGCTAATTTTTTGTATTTTTATTAGAGATGGGGTTTCACCCTGCTGGCCAGGATGGTGTCGATCTCCCAACCTCAAATCGGCCTGCCTCGGCCTCCCAAAGTGCTGAGATTACAGGCATGAGCCACTGGAGTGCAATGGCATGTTCTCGGCTCAGTGCAATGGTGCGATATTGGCTCACCGCAACCTCCACCTCCAGGTTCAAGCAATTCTCCTGCCTCAGCCTCCTGAGTAGCTGGGATTACAGGCATGAGCCACCACACCTGGCTATCATATGTTCTTTTAAGCACTATTTACTGGGCATCTATTATGTGCTGGATGATGCTAACACTGATGAAGCAATACTTAACCATCATGCAAAACATAAAATTGAAACTGCAAAAAGTACCACAAGGAAGGGGAACATAATGCAAAACTATATATAACAGGGCAACTGATACAGAAAACAAGGCCAGGAAAGGTATCCTTAGGGAAGTGATGATTGAAGTAGAGAAGCAAGAGTTCGGAGGTGAGGGAGAGGAAGAGTGGTATAAAAGAGGTACAGGATGTGAACACATTATCTTTAACCTTGAAAGATGTAGAGGTATGTTCTAAAATTTATTTCAACAGTGACACTTAGAACATTTCACATGTGTGACATTATTATTGCATAGCTTAAAATAGCTGTAATTTTATCCAGAGAAAGGTGCTTACTATATGACAAAACCAAAAATATCACGAGAGTCAACAAAGCTAAACAGAAATTGGCCAAGTTTGTATTGTGCATACCCTTTGCGTTATAACTAACTACCAGTAAGGTCCAGCCTGGGGTCATTACTATCCAGTTAAATTATCATGTATTCCCTCCCCAGACAACAGCAAATTTGTGCACAAGCAATGGCAATTCATTAAAATTTTGGTCAGAAAACATAGTTAATACAAAAATCTTTTGATAGATAGTACAATATCTTCCAAGACTGAATATTTGAACCTTAGTTTACTACCAGCTGAGAAAAGTACTTATTTATAAAACAGACAAAAGACATAGCCTTCAAATTTCACTCTGAAATACTCTAGGTCAGTGGCTCTCAAACTCTAGAGTACATAAGAATCACATAGAGAACCCCACCCCTTCTGAATCAATCAGTCTGTCATGGGGAGCCAGATATGGCATTTTAACAAGTTTTTATAGTTGCTGCTGCTGCTTAGGGGACCACATTTTGAAAACCACTACTCTAGGTTAAGAGTTGTCATTAGATAATAAAGTGTTTCTTTATAAAAGTCCTTTGGACTGTATTTAGTATCAAAGCACAATTTAAAAATTCAAAAATTTTAATCAAGTTTAATATTTTAGAAGAGTTAATGCAGTGTAAATGATGCAAAACCAAAAGCCATGTTTTAAGCTAACCTAGGTATAGGGCCAGGAATTTGGCAAATAACTTCATTAATGATCTAAGCAAAAATATTTTAACAATTTTTAATATGCTGAAAACCTCAGTAAACATTTCCAACAAACACTTTGTAAAAAATTTAGCCTGCATGGGAACAACTTAAAATGCAATATGGTTGTTCACAAGCAGACTGATAACAACATCTTGGTAATGTATTGCAGTTTAGAATGGTCAGCTTTACATTTTAATATTCAGTTTAAGCTTCATAGTAAAACATGTTCCTTTTGTTATGGTGTTTTCTCCTCAATCTCCCCATCTTTTTTCACTGCTTCTTCCACCCCAGACTTCATGTTTTATTGTTAACTGACACTCTTGCACAGGGAAGATAATATTGCTGATAGAAGCGTATGTACTCACTATAAAGCAAACAGATTTTGTCACTATCCAATAGGGAAATCATGCAGAAGCTGTCAGTCATACAGTGGATGAGATTACATTATCAAAATGATACACCTGTGACATATAGTCCAAAGCCAAACTCAAAAGGTACCAATTAACAGATAGGCTGGTTTGTACCCTAACTACATGGGGAATCATTCCATTCTTGCAAGAATATAAAACTGGTGATTTAATAGCCTTTCACTTTTGTAATAACACTTATCTATTCATTGTCAACAAAATATATATATGAAAATATTTTAATTCAACTAATCTGAAAGTAATTCCATTTGGTTATTTCTTGAAAGCCATGTCTAATATTTGTACAATTTCTTTACTGTCACCACAACATACTTCTGGGGTGTCATACTGAATAGACAGACCCAAAGTCAAATCAGATGTTTCCCCTTTATTCTTGAAATAAAGAAATGCATTTTAAACAGTGGTTCTAAAATACACATATATGCACAAAGACACAGTTTGTCTAAAATAAACATATATACACAAAGAAAAATCAACTAAGTTTAGAATAGAGAATTGTTTTTATTGTTAATACAATTTATTTATCAGAAGATACTTAAAATAGCCATAAAATTGTTGCTAAAATTCTAAAATGTTTGCCACAAGCACTGTATCATAGCTCTATATTCATGACAAATAATGTAGGGATAGATTAACTATTATGTGGATGCATACAATAACTTTAAATAAAATCTAATCTAATGGGTTCAATAAATCTAAAAACTTTAAAATAAAACATTACAGAAAATATATTATTTGACTACACATTTTATATGAAGAATAAAATGTTAAGTATTAAATGAATGCTCACTATTAATACTTTTATTATTTTACACATCATCACACTTCTTTACAGCAAACCTAAAAAGATTTGCTTAAGGAAACACCAAAAATGCCTCACTACAAAGAGGTTGCATGTGCACCACTTTTACTCAACACATTAGTGAGATGAGGATACATTTACATTTTTAAAGCACATATTCTGTACGAGAACTCTATTGTACTATTACAGTAATACAAGTACATATTGCCTGTTAAAAGGCAATATAGGCCGAGTGCAGTAGCTCGCGACTATAATCCCAGCACTTGGGATGTCAAGGTAGGTGGATCACCTGAGGTAAGGAGTTTGAAACCAGTCTGGCCAACATGGCAAAACCCTGCTTCTACTAAAAATACAAAAATTAGCTGGGCAAGGTGGCATGCACCTGTAGTCTCAGCTACTCGGGAAGCTGTGGCAGGAGAATCACTTGAACCCAGGAGGCAGAGGTTGCAGTAAGCTGAGACTGTGCCACTGCACTCCAGCCTGGGTGACAGAGCAAAAATCCATCTAAAAAAAAAAAAAAATGAATGTGTAGAAGGATGTACATCCAAAACAGACCCTACCTGCACTCTGCAAAGTATCCAGCAATATCTTAATTTATGTAAAAACAAACTTATCTTCCCTTATGTATTCTTTACTATTATTCCAGGACACTTGCATCTTATGCCTTTTATTTTTCTTATTCACAACGTACTAATCGTACTTATCCTTTAAGATCAAGACCAAGCAAGTCTTACCTACCCCCGAAGCATTCTCAAACAAAATCCAGTATGAAATGTTATTGTCATGCTCTGAACTCCTGTAGTACTCATTAGACATGTAATCTCTTATTGTTATGGGTTATTAACTCTATGCTCAAGCATGAGCATCACATTCCTCCCACATGGCAAGTAAGTTCCGAAGGACAGGGAGCAAGGAATCTCCCGTTCCTTTCCAATGCCTAGACATTAGTACCTTGCACACAGTAGGCCCTTTATTATGAGCATTATGATGAATAATAAAATGCAATAAAGGGTTGAATAACTATTATGGTAAAAATATAATAAATTCTTCATTTTCTACTTTTAGTTTTATCTAAATTAACATTCAATGGTGTAAATAATGTATCTTTAAAATAATGAACAGTTGCTGATTCTCTTGACTGTCAAAAAACAAAATACTCATAAATCGGACTTTTAATGATTGCAGTAATACAGTTCATCAATTACATTTTTAAGTTCCCTATAATATTTATGTTCCCATAGTTTGGGATAGTTGAGGTAATAACTCTCAGAGTGTGGTTCCCCATCTGAGTTCTAACCTAATATTTAAAGTTGCGCACATGCTTCAGTGTTGAAAATGTATTTCAAATCAATATAAATCTAACAAAATATAAATATCAAATCCTTAACTGCTTTGTTTTTCAAATGAACCAGTTCTTAAGAAAAGCTATGTTCACGCTGAAAAAACAATACAAACAACAGTTGGTTTGTTTGACCAAAATGATAAAATTAATTTAAATGAAGACAAATCACTCTAACAATAGGTTGACCAATTTACTTCTCTTTCTTTGGTGAAACTATTGAAAATGTGGTTACAACATGGAATTTCAATGTTTAAAAAACGTTGTGCTGGCACGCTCTTACAGTTATCTGTTTGAAATATTAAGGACACTGTCCTATCAAACCCAGTCATGGTCCTATAAAAGTACAGGTTGCTACTTTTAAGAGAAAACATTCATTTTATAAGAACAGTGACAGGCACTGCCCCAAGTCATCTCTAAGTTTCAAGTTACGTATCTGGAACATGTACCTGTTATAAAGTAAACAGAAAGAGAAACCAAAACAAATTATGTTATAGCCTAAACTCAAAGTATTTTAAGTCTTCCCTTAACAACCAGTTTTGAAGGAACCAGTGACCCCCACCTAGGTGTCCATGCCTCCGTTCTCCCTGAGGCTTTTAATAAAAACACCTTTACGTTAAACGTGTACATATTTTTAATAGCCTTTGGGGGACAGAGAATGGAGGATGTGTGTTACATTTCAATAGGAAGGTATTCAACTGTAAAGATTTCAGAAATGAAAACTGTTGAAACCAAGTAGGTATTTTCTGACTTATAAGTCCTACTGACTGCCTGAAAAGGTAAGAGGAGTGGAGTAGAGGACATAAAAACATTAAAGGGCAAAGAATCTGTAACTTCTAAGAAGTATTTTTTTTTCCACCTGTAAAAATATAAGTTTTTTGTTTTTTTGTTTTTTGTTTTACTTCATTTCATATTCCAGGTCCCACGAAAGGAGGGGAAAGCATAATTGCTTCTAATTCTGAGACAGAGAGAGGAGAGAGAGAGAAAGGGAGCAACTCAGGATACACTAAAGGAAACCCCAAGAAATTTCACAACTCTTTGCCATAAATAGCCTTTCTTCTCACTCTGGATACCTCCTCCTTTACATCAGCAAGGCTCAGACTCCACGCGCGGAGAAGCACCATTCACAAATCCCTCCGTCACCCTTACCCCTTGCTGTCACCGTGTGTACGAGTCTCCGGGACACAAGCCAAAAGTCAAAGGGGCCAGCCAGAGGGCCACATGCGGTTTCAGCTCAGGGCTGACTTTCTACGCAGGTGAACCAACCCACTGGTTAGTCCGGAGCGTGAAAACACACACACACACACACCGGGGCTCTTGACACGCCACCACAAAGCAATTGGTTCACTCTAAGTCGCTGCTGTTACTGCTGCCTCTGGGCATGGTCTTGCTTCCAATCCAGGAAACCAGCGCCAAAGGACTAGCAGGCGGAGGCAAGAGGCAGACCCGGCCCGGCACTGCGGTTCCTCCGGGAGACCCGGGCTCCCCGCCCCCTCCTTCCCTTCCCCCTCTTTGCCGCCGTCCCCGCCTGAGCACCCGCAGCCCGGGCGCCAGCACTGGCCAGCCGCCCCTACCTGCGGGACGTGAGTGGCGAGGGAGGGGAGCGACCAGAAGCCTGCGCCAACTCTCGCCTCCTTGGCCACCGCTCCGCATCGCCCTGGAGCGGCCGCTGCGGCCGCAGGCAGCAAACCACGCAGAAGCGCGGAGGAAATGGCCACGCAGCGCACCGGGAGTCGCGGGCCGGTAGCTAGTGAGCCCGCCCGCCTCCTTCCCACCCCGCCCGCAAGGCCAGGTCTCTGCGCCGAGCACGCCGGGCCCGCGGCCGGCACTCCGGGCCTGGGCGCGCGTTGCTCCGGGGCGGCCCCGGCACGGCGCAGTCACCTGCCGGGCGGTCATCCCCCGCGTCCGCCTGCGGCCAGCCCCGCACAGCGGCGACGCGACGCGCGACCCGCTGGGCGCGGAGGCACCAGGGGCGTTACTACCTTGAGGGCTCCGTGCCGCTTGTTAAGGCTCCTCCCGGACACTCAGGGATTTATGTCTTCGGGGCACCGGGGTGTCCTTCCTGGTCCCCCTCCTCTGCCCTCCCTCCCTTTCTCGGCCGTTGGGCTCCTTCTCTCCACTCTCAGTTGCACAGAGTCGAGCTGCGTTAATAATCCTCCTGCTCCTCCTGCCTGCGCCAGCAGAGCTGTTCTGCCCGAGCCACCGCTTTCCAGTCAGTCATGTTGAGAGAGAGAGGGAGGCGGATTGGCAGTAGGTCGGCGACTATTTGTGGTGAGGGAGAAGAGAGCAGAGCAAGAGAAGGGCAGGGGAGGGACGTGGGGAGGCGCTTCCAAGTGTGTGAGTGCGCGGAGTGTGACTGTGTGGAGAGCACTGGAACCACCTCCCCGGCAGGCCGCGCTCCCGGGCTGTGAGGAGGGCGGGCCCCAGCGCGGCCTTTATAGAACGCGGAGCGGGGTGGGCTGGGCGGGGCGGCTGGGAGGGCGGCGCCCGGCCCACTGCGTCCGCCGGCTTCCACGCACGCATCCTCTCGCATCGACGCGCGCACACCGACTGCTGGCCCGCTGCTGAGTTTTCATTTTAGGGAACGCAGTATCCCACCGCGCTGACCTGGCCTTTTCCCCCAGCCTATCCCGGTGCTTACGTGGAATCCAAGTGCATTGGCAGGTCAAGACTAGAGAATAGGGGGGGAGTCTGAAGAGAAGCGAAGTGACTGCGGGGATGCTGGAAATAAATGCACTGTATTTCTCCTCTCCAAGGTTCCAATGTTACCTTCTTTCTTTTCCTCCTCTAAGGGAAGGAATTACCAGATTTTTTCTCCGCTTTTCCTTTTCACTCACCCAATTCACATCCTGACAAGTGTCTTCCTTCCTCAGTAAGAAGAAAAGAAACCTGGTTCTTTCCTTTAAGCAGGTCACACCTCCCAGGAACCATTTGCAGCAATCAATTCTGTAGGATAATGGAAGCACTGCGACTGTGTCCAAGAGTGGAACTTGTGTTCCTACACAGAAGGTCCTACACAATACAGGCATTACAAGCAAAACCAGCTATCAATTTGACATCTTTTGACTGATGGTCCCCTGGAGAAAATTTGCCAGTTTAGGGATCGAAAGACTTCTGATGCATGCATCTGTTGCCTACATAATTTATTTTCCCTTGATCCTCTCTCCCCTTGCACTGCCTCATTTCCTTTCAGGTTAACACTGAGTTCTGAACTCTTTCCCATTCATCCCCTTCTTTATCTCCACTCCTGTGTATTTATGCCTTTAGAAGGCAATACAGCACATGTATTCAATTCCGTGTATGTGTGAGTATCTTTTTTTTTTTAACTCATTCTGGTAGAATGTAGGACCATTTCTATGTAAAAAATAGATCCAATATTAAATTTGTACACCTGACATCACCTCCCTTACCTTCTGCCCAGATTACAAGGTGTGATCAGGTGCACTGAGGTATTGAGAAACAAGGAAGTCAAGTGATCTACACATTTATCTCGTGTGTGTGTGTGTGCTCTATATAATCTAGCTGGCTATAATCTAACTTCTGAAATGTGGTTATATTGGGGATAAAAGCAAGACGTACTTTTTAAATGAATCTGAGTGGTCAATGTATATTATAGTATCGGGACAACTCTGCTTTTGGGAGACAAATGTAGGAAACTTTTTTCATAAATGTGAAAAAAGGAGGGTAAGATTTAGGAGGCTACGGAGGAGGCAACAAGTTTGAAAATTTAGCTGTCATATCTTCTTTCATGGCTTATGACCATTATACATCTTCAGGGTTTTGTCATATGCACCTTATATATTCTCCGTATATTTTACCCTTTCACATTGATGTTCCTCTCTCCTAATTCTTCAATTAGCCACAATTAATAATGATTTAAGCATGTGATCAAGAGCGAACAAAGAAGAGATATTAGGGAGTGTGATGAAAACAAAGTGATATTGGAAAGAAAGGACAGCAAAGTTAAGACAGGTGTGTGAATATAGCAATAACATAAAAATATAAGCCATTAAAGCTTCTTTAAGCATTGAAAAAAATGAATGGACTAACAAAGCATATTGGGATTGATAGTGGGCCCTGTGAGACAGCTATTATTATTTCCTCAATTTTACACACCAGGAAAGTTAAGTTTTGAAAGGGTGGGTGGATAACCTAAGATCATACAACGAGCTAAGTAATGCAGCTGGAACTCAACCTGTCTATTCTACTGTCCATATCACCTCCCATTCAGAATGCCTGGCTTAGCTAAAAATTTCAAGAGTTTCCTTAGAGCTTTTGCTTATGAAATAAGCTGACCTACAATCCTTTGGCATTTTTCTTCTACCTCCCTCCTTCTTATTACAATGCAAGGGTGGTTTATGAAATGTTCATTTTTAGAGCTGGTCAAGGATTTAAAAAGTCTTAACATACTTGACCTCATACATGGAAAAAGAAAACTTTCCTACACAGTCCTTTCTGAAAGAAACCTGCTGTCACTGTAAAAGGAAATTTTGTAGAGGAGATAATACTGAACGTTTGCATCTAGTGAATAAATAGGTGGTTTGAGAGCTGTAAACAGATATTTTAAAAGATTCTGTCCTCCTAAAAGGATGATACTCAATCATATTCAGAAAGTTTGTGGTATTTTCAGTGTCCTGGCTCATTTAATTGGCATTAATAACAATGATTTGATTATGACTCTTTATTGCATACTTAAAAATTATGTATTAGACCAGGTATTTCAAGGGCATTTTTGGTAACCACAACTGATTGTAATTTTTACACTCTCAGTTGCATTCATAATTAGTGAGAACCATGAAAATCTGTCAATTGCCTTTATTCATTAAGGTATTACATGAAGCCAACATTTCTTGCTTAATTTTCCAACAATTTTTCTTTCCAAATAAAGGCTAGAATTCATATGCACTAGACCAGAAAGACATGTGAAACATATAACTTAAGACATACTTCTAAAAAGTTGATTCATTTTAATGATTTTGTATTTTTCTTGAAAAAAATCTGCACTAGAAACCCCATTTATAAATTGTAATCAGCCACATTTTAGAAGTAAATAAATTATTCTCTTTTAAGATTGTTTAATGTTTCAAGTAGAATTCCCCACTTTCCAACACTTTCAATGATACAATTTTTGTTGTGATAGGAAAACAGAAAGTTAATGACTCTTTCCAATTTGTTCATTTTCATCTCATGCATGCTTGCTGCTGTTTGGTTCCCAAGTGCATTTAACTGGCAAGTTAAATGAAGATTTGGCATTGCACCATTTGATGAAAGCAGAAAAATTAGGTTGCCAATTACATATGTGCCCCTTATGTGCACTGAATTCCCACTGAAGTGATGAGCCAAATTAGAAATTCCTCAGTAGTCGTACCTAAAAAGGAAAATTAGAGCCCAGGGAAGGAAAGGGAGATTTTTTTTTCCCCAACCCCATTACTAATCTAAGACAATTTAGAAAGTGAATGAACTTTAATACATTTGTGAAACAATGTTTGTAGATGAAGTGTCATTAAACATTTTTAAATTGTATCTCTTTTGTTCTTTCCTAGCTATTTTATGTTTCTTTGATTTACTTTATATTCTATCATGAATTAGCCAATCATGAAAAAATATATGAAGACCATTTCCCCCACTTGTTTTAGCCTAATGGAACAAAAAAAAAAAATTTAAGAAAATATTACGCATATGGTATTAGCATTCTGGATTTCTTTCATATTACTAAGAGATAAATTATCCTTTTGTGATGACTTCTGTAATATGAAAGTGGCATTATTAGTACCTTAGAGCAACAGGACCAGTTAATTGACATCAAGGCAAAACTGGCACTTAGTTGAAGATAAGGACTGATGAGAAAGTATGAGATAGGAGGTGTGCAGATTGACTCAGTTGCAGTTCTAGGTAGAGAGAGCACAGGAAAACTCAATCTTAATGTAAAGAACTCTTAATTGGGCAAACTTCCAGGTAGACAAGGCACAGTAGACAAGACCTTAGACAGAATTATTCTTCAGATATCTGATAGTGGTGACTATACTTGGTAAATTGTCTTTTTGCTATGGAAATTCTACCCACTGACAAGATAGCAAGATATATTCATGTGGAAACCTAGGCAGAAGCTAAACTCAGGTGAGTAGGTCAAAACACTCACTGCATGAGCTGTTTTTGATCTGGAAACTCCACAAGACACCTAGAATTCATCCTGTAGGACACTTGGGAGCAAGCCTATAAAGGTGAATGTAAGCCACTATCCTTGCATCTGGGTTATCATGTCCCAGATTTACAAAATGATGTAATTCTAAGCCCATTTAGTGGGCTAAGAGGATAGAGAGTAGAGGACATGGAGAGGCATGTCTTACCCAGCAACTAAAGTAATCCTGAATTTCTAGGAAGACTACCCAGTTTAGGGAGCTGAAAATTTTTCAAATAGTATATAGATTTGTCAAAATAAAAATGATTTCCATTTTACATAACATCATAAGGACAGAATTTCACAATATAAGAGAAGCTCTATATAAATGACAAAAACTAAGAAATGCATTTTTCACATTTAAGTGGTGAAGTGTGATGAAAGGAGTCAAAAGCTAACAACATTAAATGTTCTCTGAATTTATGCCTCTGTTTATCAAGGGAGGAAAACTGAGTTAAAATAATGTTTATTAACGTAAAACAGAAAATCTTTATAAACACATTCACCATTAGAAACTTTTATATAATTTTCTTATCTTTGTTTCCTTTTTTTAAATTAATTAACTTATTTTTGAAACAGAGTCTTGCCATGTTGCCCAGGATGATCTTGAATTCCTGGGCTCAAGGGATCCTCCATCCTCAGCCCCCCAAAGTGCTGGGATTACGGACATGAGCCACCTTTCTATTTCTAAATGTGACTAATGAGGTCTTTGGAAAAATAACTTCAGGATTTCATGCTTTCAAGTGGAATACTTTTTCATGTTTGAATATAGTAGTTCCATCTTATCCTTGGGGGATACATTGAAAGACCCCAGTGAATGCCTGAAATCATAGATAATTACAAACCTTGTGTGTGTGTGTGTGTGTGTATACACACATTTCAAGAATAAAAACATTTATACACACACTATATATCTATATATTACACACTGTGTGTGTGTGTGTGTGCGTGTGTGTGTGTGTGTGTGTGTGTGTGTTTCTGCTCTGCTAACCAAGAAGGCTACTAAATGACTAACAAGCAGGTAATATGTACAGCTGGATGCTGGATATGCTGGACAAAGGGATGACTCACGTCCCAGCATTTGGAGTAAGGAGTGAGGTTTTATCACATTACTCAGAATGGCACATGATTTAAAACTTATAAACTGTTTATTTCTGGAATGTTCCATGTAACATTTTTGGACTGCAGCATTCCTCAGGTAGCTGAAACAGCAGAAAGTAAAACTGTGGATAAGGGGGGACTATTGTACTTTTTTTATTGTAATATTTTTTAAAGTTAACCCAATTAATTGATACATTTCTTGATGGCAATGGGTTATATAATCAAAGTGACTTTTTTTTAATTGGGATTTTGAGTTTTTCTATTATGATTGTCCCTAGGCATCTATGTGGTTGTAGGCATTTCATTAAAACAAACAGGAATTGACACATTTTAAAATAAAACACATTAGTTAAATCATACCTAAAAATAGCATATTGATAAAATCTGAAACTAACACTAAATCTGGGTATAAATCATATAAATAGATATGGTTATAATCATAGGAATAATGAAACAAACTGTAATAGTATTCTGGTATTACTTAGATATATAATAAAAGTAAACAACGCTAATAAAATAATTTAAACCATATTAAACCAGTACTATAGCAGGTTGGAAACTGGTCTTACCATCTGTCACTTTCTATACTGGCAGTTTCACAAATGAGATCTCTTTTTAACAAAACATCACAGCAGGAGATACAGACATGTGAATTGTAATTAAAATGTGAAAAATGCATTTCCTAGTTTTTGTCATTTATATAAAGCTTCTTTTACAATTGTGAAATTCTGGGCTTTTGACGTATGTAAAATGGAAGTCATTTTTATTTTGATAAATCCATACACTATTTGACCACAATTTTAACTTTAGAAATGAATGCATATGCTTTCATAAATTGAAATGCATTTTCCTTATGTCTGTTTCACTCAGTAGTGAGATTCAATTATTTTTTAATCATCCACATATAGAAGATGAAGAGGAATAATTTGTATATATTTTTGCAGTCTAGATCATCTGAGGACTAATGTTATTGCTTTTTATATTTACTTATCATTACATTCTTTAAATAAAAACAATATTGAATTTTATTCATTTTCTGGAAAAAAAATAAGCCAAAATCATACACTTAACTCTGCCTACATTTTATATCTGGGTAAAGAATTCTTTTATAGTATCTTAGCATTTACATATCAAGCAAACCAAAATATGCAATGTATGAAATGTGACAACTATTAATGCTACAAACATTGATGAAGTTTTCAAGAAAACAATAGTGGTGTATTTCAATTTTTTCAAGTTAACTAAGGTTAAAATAGCACATTTATATTTAAACAGCTCATACTTTTTATTCTCACTGCCTATTTTTAACATCTTGAGTGTTTTCTAGAAACTTAAGTTAATGTTAAAGTTAGCAGGTGTTCTTGACATTTGTTATTCTGGGATTTATTATTCAAACACATTCATATTCCTAATCTACTCTGTGATGTAACAATGCTTTGGGTTTTTTGTGTGTTTGTTTGTTTTTTGCATTGTCATCATTTCCAACTTTCCTTCAAATGTTAACACTTTAAAAACAATTGATATTGAGATGGGAGTGAGTCATTATATCACCATGTGATTGTATGTTTCAAATATGGCTATCACAAGTATTGCATCTCATGCTCTTCTTGCAATATGATGTTGAAGATGCTCTGATTGAGTAGTTAATTATGTTTCTCCCTCTTAGGCCTTAAGACACCTTTGTGATGGCCTTAACCAAGAGAATATGGCAAAAAATATATTATGTAATTTCCTAGGCTATGTCATAAAGCTGCCATTTATTTTCTGCTTGTTCTCTTAGGACTCTTGCTCTTGGAACTTAGCCACCTGCTGTAGGGAATCCAAGCAGCCTGTGTAAAGGCCTATATGAAGAGAAAGTAAAGCCTCCAGCCATTATCATCCCAACATACAATGAGCACCAATTTGCCAACCACGTAGGCGAGCCATCTTGGAAATAAATCCTCCAGCTCTTAATCTATGTACTCCAGCCAGCCATGTGGTACAGAGGCAAGCTGCATTAGTTTTCTACTGCTGTGTAACAAATTACCACAGACAAAGTGGCTGAAAATAAATGCCAGCTTGTTGGATCACAGTTTTGTAAGTTAAGTCTGGCAAGGTGTGGCTAGTGCTTTGCTCAATATCACAGGCCTGAAATCAAGGTCTTATTTAGGCTGAGTTCTCATCTGGAGGTTCTGGGGCATAGATCCACTTCCAAGTTCATTTTTCAAACTTTAGTTCCTTGCAGTTGTAGGATTAGGTGTCTGTTTCTTGACACATGGCTCCCTCCATTGTCAGCCAACAACAGCAGCTTCAAATCTTCATGCTCCAAATCTTTTAGTTCTTCATCTGCCAACCAGATAAAACTCTGCTTGGAAAAGAGTCATATGATTATTTTATTAATAGGCCTACTCTGGTAATCTCCCTATCTTAAAATCAGCTATGCCCTATACCACAACTATTCACTCAAGTGAAATGTATTATGCATTATGGTAACAGGTTCTAACTACATTGAAAAGGAGGGGATTATACAAGGGTAAGAGTTATTTGAATTCTGCCTATTGCAAAAGCTTTTCCCTAAGTCTTTAAATGCCACTAGGCTATAAGCCAGCGGTGGGCCCATGACTTATTTGCTTGTTATTATATCCCCAGTGACTTATAGAAGTGAAATATGGGTGCTCAGGTGAAACAAGGAATGGAGTAAGTGACTGTGGATTTATTCTTTATATCATTTCCTGCAAATCATATGCAATAGAGACATATTTTTGTTATTCCTTTGAGATCTCTCATTTTCCTTCAAACTATTGACAGTCTTTTGTCTCTGATTATCTTTCATAAGTTATCTTTTTACTGAACTAACTTTAAATATGGCTGTTGCAGTCTAAGCATAAAGGAGGAGCATATTCACTAACCTAATACATGAGAATTATTTCAAGATCTATTTTAATTGTTAAGTTCTCACCAGTATTATGTTGTTTAGTACTAGAAAACATCTTTATTTGGAATCATGGAAAAGTAAAATTTGAAGGAACCTTAGTTATTCAACAAATTTGTATTGAAGATGCTAAACCACACAAATAGTAGGAATACCAAGATGGGGAAAAAAATTTCCCCATTGAGATGGTCATTGTAAAATACAGTATGAAGTACAATACAAAAGGTACACAAGCAGTTACTCCTTAGTTTCAGGGAAATCACAACCTGATTGTAGACATACTGTAACAAACAATCACAGTAGCTGACTCTCAGTCTTTATTTAACTTTGGTGGATTCTGAATTAGAGTTGTTTTATATTGTGTCATCTTGCAAAGCCGGTGTTTCCTAGAAATCTCTTCCTTATATGGTTCTGAATTAGGGTTGGCCAGAAGAGACGTCTTCATGAGATTTGGAAGAAGAAAATAAAACGACAGCTTTATTACACATTGAAGATCAGTATGTGGAACCAGGTGCTGTTTCTGCTCCTACTCCTTGCTGATCTGCTAGCTTGCTTTGTTGACTTGTGGCAGCAGCTGCATCTGAAGTTCCCTCCATTCCTGTGAGCTCCTCTTCGTCCTCTTAGAATGTACATGTACATATGTGAAAAGTGTCAGGAACTTGGCATTATCACTTGTGTTGTTGACATTGGAGGTGCCTAGAAACAGATGTAGATAGAGATTGTCTTTTGGGGTCCAAAATATCCAGTTTGTCCCAGCCAACCCCAAGTCCATGACAGCTTTTCTTCACAACTTTCAATTCTGCTGATATTAGTGGCTCTAAGCTTGCCATTAGTTGCTGTGGTGACAAGCTTACAGACGTCTTTCAAGCTCTCACAGTTGCATAAGGTCCAATCCCTGTAGTAAATATCTTATTCAACATCATTTGTACTAGCTCTGCTTCTCTGATGGAACATTCACTTAGATGGATATATTTTGTAGAAAGAACCAAAAAATTTCTAACAATTGGAGGTAGATGGTGGGAGAAAGACAAAAGATAAAGGTGAGTACTTCATAAATCAACTCCATAATGTTGATCATCTATTTGAAATATTTATTCAGTTTTTAAGCTTCTAGGATACCACAGTTCCTTGGGTTTACTCCTAACTCTCTCTCTCTGTACTTTCTTTGCTAGATTCAACTCACATCCATGACCTCTAAATTTGGAGTGTTCCAAGACTCAAGATTTCAATTTCGTTTTCTATCTATTAATTATTTGCTGAGCCCATTTAAGCTCTGAGTTTTGATGTCATCTGAATGCTGATGACATCCAAATTTGTATCTCCAGTCCTGAACTCCTAACTCATGTATAATTGCCCACTTGACATCACTGTATGTAGGAGCATCTCAAACTTAACGTATTCAAAGCCTCCTGGAATTCCTCTCAAAACCTGTTCTGTATGTAGTCTTCATTATCTCAGTCAATAGAAATTCTATTCTCCAGTTATTTGTGTTGAAGATATTTAGATCATTTTTAGCTTTTCTTTTTCTCTTATCATGTTCATCTAATATTCCTATAATGTTCATCTCAGTAAATATTTTTTCAAAGAACAATAAATCACTGATAAAACCACAGAACTGTATATTCAGTGCTAAAAGCACATACAAGAAGTACAACAGGGGGACAGAGAAGGTGTTAAATGCTCTTCATTGGCTTTTCTGAAAAGCAAAAACAAATTCTTGCCATTTTGAATACATTTTTAAGAGATTTTTGTATGGGATTTTTTTCTGCTAAATCTCGGTGTTTCTGAGTCATGTGGCAACTGAGAAATTTATCTTCACAGTGGTTCTAAAAGCAGATGGCATTCATTCATTTATTCATTCAGTCCATGTATTCAGAGAAACAGAACCAATAGGGTATAAAAATATATACACACATATAAACCTGAGAAGATTTATTATGGTAATTGGCTCACAGGAGTATGAAGGCCAAGAAGTCCCATGATCTGCCATCTGCAAGTTTGAAAACCCAGGAAAGCTGATGGTATAATTCTGCCCAAATACAAAGGCCTGAAAACCAGAAGCATCTGAGAGCAGAAAAGGTGATGTTCCAGCTCAAACAGAAGCAGATTTACCCTTCCCCCCACCTTTTATGTTTGTTCTATGTGGGCCTCAAACAGATTGGATGATGTCTGCCCACATTGGTCAGGGTGATATTCTTTATTCAGTATACTGATTGAAATGCTAATCTCTTATAGAAACTCTCCCACAGACAAAAAGTAATAATGTTTTGAGGCATGAGTAGTCCTGCCTAGTTGGGTTGCTTTAATTTTTCACTGACTTTAATCACAGGGCATGATGATAGTAAGAGACATCCTAAGGGATCTCCTGTTTTCACACGTGCTTCTACTTACTACCACTGTGGAGTGGTAGTCCATTTCCCTTGACAGTCTGTATCAATAATCTCAGCCAACACCACAACTCTCTTCTAGGCTTGTTGATTCAGAGCATTAGAAATACAAAGTGGCCTAGTGTCAGTGTTAACTTCCAGTTCAATGAAATTATTGTTGTGTCTCCTGGTGGAAGCATTCTTCCCTCGGGAACTAAGATCTCTAGGCCAGTAGAGCAAAAATTCCCGGGAACAGGAAACGAAACTTTTTCTAGTGGGTCTCTAGAGTTGATGGTGAGTGATGCCACTTCTATTTCCTCACTGATTTCTGAACTAACTATTGGAGAAATAGCACTTTATACTGAATGATGATTCACAGCATATACAGTCTCTTAAAGAACCTTGCTTCAGCCCTGCAATATATTGCACCTAGCTGGCACTGTAATTGAGTCTTCAATAGGCCATTCCACTGTTCTATCAAGCCAGTTGATTCAGGAGGATGGGGAACATTGTAAGACCAGTGAATTTTATGAGCATGGGCTCATTGCCACACTTCTTTTGCTGCAGTGTGTTTCTTGATCAGAAATGATGCTGTGTGAAGAACAATGGTAATAGATAAGGCATTCTGTAAGTAAACATACGATCGTTTTGTCAGAAACATTGCAGAGAAGACAAACCTGTAAACCTGTATCCAGAGTAAATGTCTATTCAGTAAGGCTGCCCCTTACATGATGGAAGTGATCCCATATAACCAACCTGCCACCTGGTAGCTGGTTAATCTCCCCAGGAACCTGTAACATTACCAGGGGTTCAGCATTGGTCTCTGCTGCTGGTAGATTGGTCACTCGGCAGTAGCCATATTCAGGTTGGCTTTGGTGGGCAGAAGTCCGTGTTACTAAGTCCATGCATAACCTCCATCCCTCCCACTATGGCCGTGTTTTACCTGAGTCCATTGGGCAGTGACAGGGCTGACTAGGGTCATCCTATTCATTTGATTATTAAAATCTTCATCTGCTGAGACTACCTATTGGTGAGCATTTATATAGGACACACAAATCTTCATGGGTTTTTGTTTTTGTTTTTTTGATCTGTTGAGAGGTCTCTCCACATACTTCTTCCGCAGATTTCTTCACCACTCATTTTTCAATCATATTCCTTCCCTAGGCCCTGACTATTCAGCCAAACCATTGGCTACAGCCCATGAATTGACATTTAATCCCACATCTGACTGTTTCTCCTTCCAAGCAAAGTACACAACCAGGTGCATAACAAGATGTTTTTGCCTGCTGGGAGAATTTTGGTCCAATAATGTCCTTCAGTGATGTCCTGGAGAGGAGATGTAGTGCTAGAGCTGCCCACTTTCACGTGGTCCTTGCATATTACATAGAACCATCTGTAAACCAGGCTCGAGTCTCATAAACTACATACTGAAAGGAGGAATACACTGCATTGCTATGTGTTGGTCAACAATGAACTGCATTTACAATGGTGGTCCCATAAGATTATAAGGGGGCTGAAAAATTCCTATCACCTAATAACTTGGTATTCATTGTAATGTGGTAGCACAACACATTATTCAAATTTGTGATAGTAGTGTAAACAAATGTACTGCACTGCCAGTCATAGTCATATAAAAGTGCAACATACAATTATGCAACATAATTATGCAACATACATAATACCTGATAATAGTAATGAACAACTATGTTATTGGTTTACACATTTATTTTAATCATACTTTAGAGTGTAGTCCTTCAGCTTATAAAATAGAGGTTAATCATAAAACAGCCTCAGGCAGGTCTTTCAGGAGGTAGCCAGAACAAGGCATTCATAGGAGATGACAGCTCCATGCATGTTATTGTCCCTGAAGACCTTCCAGTGGGAGAAGATATCAAGGTGGGACACAGGGATATTGATGATCTTGAGTCTGTGTAGGCCTAGGCCAATGTGTGTGTTTGTGCTTTCGTTTTTCACAAAACAAGTTTAAAAAGTAAAAAATTAAATAAATTTTAAAATAGAAAAAGGTTTATAGAGTAAGAATACAAAGAAAGAAAATATTTTTTGTACAGTTGTATGTGTTTGTGTTTTAAGTTGTGTTATTACAGAAGAGTCAACAAGTTAAAAACATTTATAAGTTTATAAAGTAAAAATGTTACAGTGAGCTAAGGTTAATTTATTATTGAAGAAAACAATTCCTAAAATAAATGTAGTGTAGTCTAGATGTATCAAGTTTACAGAGTCTGCAGTAGTAAACAGCAATGTCCTAGGCCTTTATACTCACCACTTACTCACTGACTCACCCAGAGAAACTTGCAGTCACGTAAGCTTCATTCATGGTAAGTGCCTTATACAAGTGTACTATTTTTTATCTTGTATTCCATATTTTTACTGTACCTTTTTTATGTTTAGATGCACAAGCACTTACCATTGTATTACAATTGCCTACAATATTCAGTATAATAACGTGCTATACAGGTTTGTAGCTTTATATAGCCTAGGGGTATGGTAAACTGTACCATGAAGGTTTGTGTAAATATACTCTATGATGTTTACACAATGATGAAATCTCCTTATGATGGATTTCTCAGAACATATCCCCATTGTTAAGTGGCATTTTGACTTAACACACACATGTGTATATTTACAGGAGATATATATACACATATGAATATACATAATATATATTAATGTGTAGAATTTATATAAACAGGATGTATATTCATACATACATATATGAATATATACACACATTATATATACATATATATATATATATATGCACATACACACAGAGAAAGAGGGAGAGATTATCAAAATTGACTCAGCTATTATGGAGGCCAAGAAATTCCATGATCTGCCTTCTGTAAGCCAATATGCAAGGGGAGGTGAAGACGGATGTCCCAGCTCAAATAGAGAGGAATTTTACCCTTCCTCAGCCTTTTTGTTCTTTTCAGGCCCTAAATGAATTGGATGATACCTGACCAGATTGTTGAGGGTGATTTTTATTTAGTGTACTGATTCAAATGCTAACTTCTTTCAGAGACACCCTTACTGACATGTCCAGAGTAATGTTTTACCAACTATCTGTGCATCTGTTAGCCCAGTTAAGTTGAGACATAAAATTAATTATCATAAAATTAACTATCAGAGTCTACAAATTGAGTGGCTACTATGTACCAGGAGCTAGATACAAAGGTAAATATTGCAATATTCAAAAACTTTTGATGTATTATTGCTATTATTTGTTTGTTATTTTAGAGAGTTTCTTGCTCTGTCACCTAGTCTAGAGTGAGTGCTGGTATCATAGTTCACTGTAACCTCAAACTCCTGAGCTCAAGTGATCCTCCCACCTCAGCCTCCTGAGTAGCTAGAATTAAGGTGTATACCACCAACCCTGGCTAATTATTAAGATTTGTGTAGAGACAGGGTCACACTACGTTGCCCAGATGGGTCTCAAACTCCTGGCCTCAAGCAATTCTCCTGTCTTTGCCTTCTAATGATCTGTGATTTACAGGCATGAGTCACCCGACACAGCCACAAATGTTAATTAAACATCGGCAATATAGTAGGCAGAATGCTAAGCTATAGAGGTTAAAAAAAAAAAAATACAGTCAACAGGTGAAATTCTAATAGGAAAGTTGAATAAATTGGCAATTACTAAACTGTATTAATTCTATAATAGATGCAAAATGGACTGTTTTGTATTATATAACAGGTATAAATAATGCAGACTTAAGGAGTGGATGGTCAGGGAAAGATTTCTAGAAGCTATTATATCTGGCCTAAAGCCTAAAAAGTATGTCTTGCTTGACTGCACAAACTTTATTAGACAAGTGGCAGCATAATATTTATTCCATTTTTTAGTTAGTAAACATTCATTAATATTTTAATATTACAATAACAAAAAATATCTGCATTTGGCACTTTTTTAATAAACATTAAATTTATGAAGCCATCTTTAATCTATGAATTTTATTTTTTATTTTAATTACTAATCTAAAATAAGATGAGACTGATCACTTAGACATCTTGAATGTTTTCCAGGTTAATGTAGACATAATGAAAAAGATTTATGTCTCCTATATATTTGAAAATCTCTGCTCACGAAACATAACACAGCAGATATTTATTCCTAAGAACCATAAAGGTGAAAAGAAATGACAATTCAGTAATTTCTCTTTTATTTCTTGAGATTCAATGTATGGGAAAAAAGTCACACAATTTTCTAGTCATCTTCTAATTTATTTACTTGTATATTTAGTCATTGACATCAAAAGCATTAATTTTTTTAGTTTTTAAATCCTCTTCAAGTAAAATGTCTAAACAAAGAAGATGATGTGTTATTTTGCAGAAACATTGTATGTTGGAAAACTTGTTAAAGTTATATGCTTAGTGCAAATCCTGATGCTACTACTCAGGAAAGACACCAATTAGAAATAGACTAGAAGAACAACCAGGAGGCTTAAATAGAATTTCTTCCTGAATATTCTCCCTGAATTCAAATTGTTACGCTAACATGCATAGCTCACTCAATATTTTTATATGTCATAAATTTTTTGAAGCAGTACTATTTTTATCCATATCCTGCATAAAACACAGCCTCAAAATATAGGTCAGAGTGTTACTGACTGCGTAGAGCAAGTACACACTTGGGAAATTTACTTTCCTAAAGACACATCTAAAGAGAGATAGCTGTTGGTCTTTTTGTTATTGAGATGTTGTTATAAAATCTCTAAAGGCCTCTATCTTTTATATGTAAACATAAATGAACATTAAATATAAGCAGGATCTGTTTAAAAGAGATTCATATCTAAAATTGTAAGGCTTATGCATTAACCTGAATCTTTTAGAAATGCCATACCTTGATGAGACCAGATTATTTCCTTGTGATTTTAATGTCCCAATTAATGCTGTATGTATAATAACATGATTCACCTGCTCTTCCTATTCAGGGCATGAGACTGTGCTTCTTACGGTATCCATTCAGTTTGGTATTTTTCTTCTAACGAAGGCACATCTGTGTTCTTTTTGTGTTAATTTTCAATGTTCTCCTAGGAAAAGTATGCCTAGAGTCAGGATGATTAACTACTTCCTGGGAAGCATTTTCTTTTGAAAGGGTGACATAAGTGTTAAAGCATGTACAATGTGTTGCCATATTAAATACATGCTCATTAACAAAAATAAATTAAAAATGAAGGTGGTTTTTACATCTCTAGGACAACAGCATGTTATAGCTCACCAATTTGCATGAATTTACATCCCTAAATTTTCTTACACTATAAGATGTATAGACTCATATAAGTTTTGGAAGAAACTTCTAATAGGTTTTTTACCCCTTGACTGTTAAAATGTTTAAGGTGTTTGTAGACATTTCATTCCAGTAACTGCTATTATTTAATTTTTTTTTGCAGAATATTTAGCAGTATACAAATACTTCCATATCATACATTGTCAAGAAAAAGATCCTTTGATTAGAAAAAAAAAATCTAGCATATTTTTTTAAGATAAAGTATTCTTTTTTTTTTTAATTGTATTTTAGGTTTTGGGGTACATGTGAAGAACATGCAAGATTGTTGCATAGGTATACACGTGGCAGTGTGATTTGCTGCCTTCCTCCCCCTCACCTATATCTGGCATTTCTCCCCATGCCTATGTTTTTTTAAGGAAATTATTTCCCCTTTGTTTTCTATATCTTCAGGAACTTCCACTCTCTCTTCTTCTCTTCCTCCTGCTATTCCTCTTTCTTTTCTTCCCCTTATCATCATCTCTCCCACTCCTATTTCTTTCTCATAATCATGACTGCCTTAAACTGAGGCCTTATTCATGTGGTAGATACTGTACCATTTCTTCAAATGTCTTATTTAAAATGAATATATTTTTAAATAAAACCAAACATTTTGATGGACTTTATTCTTGTATATCCTTGATTAAATTAAACACGTAACTCCATTTGTGTGGGTTAAGCTACCAGTTAATGAATACATGATTTCCGGTGTTTGTGACCTTGCCTCCAAATTCTTAGACTAAATTTTTATAGCATAGTGTGATCAATCTCAGGGAGTTTTTCAGAGAATGTATGCTGGTTACATATGTGCCACTGTCATCATAAAGGTAGTGTCATCATTTGAATATTGCTCTTTACAGTCTTCCATATTTAAAAAAAAAAAAAAAAAAAAAAACACTTCCTAGCCCCGCTGTAATCAGTTTGGAAACAAAACCATGCCATTGGTTAAAAGAGAAAAAGTGTGATTAACAGTGCACGTCTCTACTTCAATAAAATAAAATAATAGTAACAACAAAATAAAAACTGGAGTGAGGAAGATGGCATACACCTGATTGTTGCTTAAATAGAAGGCATATTTTTTGAAAAAATATGGTTCAACTGTATAAATCAGGAAAAGGTATATAAACCTAACAGCTGCTCCAATAAAAGGTCATAAAATGAAGTGATTAAGAGTACCGGCTTTGCAGGTCCCACAGAGCTGCTATCAAATATTCACACCACATTACTTAGCAGACCAACTTTTGGTAAGTTACTTAACCTCCGTAATCCTCAGTTTCTACATATACAAAATGACAGTTATAAATAGTATTTACCATCATTGAGTCTTTGAGAGAATAAAATGAGAGAGCATGGGAATGTATAGCATAGTACCTGAACAAGTATTTAGTAGTTGGTTATCTATTCTTCTTAATATCCACCAAACTCAAATTGGTAATTCAGTGAAAATATAAATTCCTCCAACCTACTGGGCAGCTAACCATATGTAAAAAGAGCTCCAAATTATCCTCTATAATAGAAATAAGTGGTAAAAAAAATTAATTCAATTTATTGTGCAATTTGCCATACATAGCTATTTTCTAATCATAGCATTTCTTAAGAAGTAATTGTTTTTCCAGTGTTCAAAAAATTCTTATTGAACACCTAGAATTTATCAACTATTCTAAGACCAGACAGAAGAAAAAGCAGTGTATAAGGCAGGTAGCGTTCTTGCTTCCCTGGAATTTACATTCTTGTCAGTAGAAGAATGATGTGAAGACAGACAGCAAATGTATTAATAATACATAAATAAGGTAATTTCATAAAAAGATACATGAGATGAGAACAAGAAATCAAAATGCTACTGAGTGCATGACTGTGTGACTTCGATTTGCATGTTGTGTTAGGCCATTCTTGCATTGCAGTAAATACTTGAGACTGAGTAATTTACAAGCAAAGAGGGTTAATTGGCTCACAGTTTTGCAGGCTGGACAAGCATTGGTGCTGGCATCTGCTCAGCTCATGGGAAAGCCTCAGGGAGCTTTCAATCATGGCAGGAGATGAAACAAAGGCAGGCAAGTCACATGATGAAAACAAGAGCAAGAGAGAGAGAGTTAAAGGTGAGGTACCACACACTTAAATAACCAGATCTCTTGGGAGAACTCACTCACGATGGTGAGGACAACACCAAACCATGAGGGGTCTGCCCCTATGACCCAAACACCTCCCACCAAGACCCACCTCCAAAACTGAGGATTACATGTCAACATGAGATTTGTCTGGGTACAAATATCCAAACTATATCAGGAGTGCCAGGAGTGGATTTTATTTGAAATTATATTAAAACTAATTTTTAAAAATATATTTTTATTGTACTTTAGGTTCTGGGGTACATGTGCAGATCATGCAGGATTGTTGCATAGGTACATACATGGCAATCTGGTTTGCTGTCTCCATCCCCCATCACCTATATCTGGCATTTCCCCCCATGTTATCCCTCCCCAACCTCCGTAACCCCTGCTGTCTCTCCCCTGGTACCCCACAACAGACCCTAGTGTGATACTCCTCTCCCTGTGTCCATGTGTTCTCATTGTTCAACACCTGCCTATGAGGGAGAATATGTGGTGTTTGATTTTCTGTTCTTGTGTCAGTTTGCTGAGAATGATGGTTTCCAGATTAATCCATGTCCCTATAAAGACACGAACTCATTGTTTTTTATGGCTACATAGTATTCCATAGTGTATATGTGCCACATTTTCCTTGTCCAGTCTATCATCAATGGGCACTCGAGTTGTTTCCAGGTCTCTGCTATTGCAAACAGTGCTGCAATGAACGTACGTGTGCATGTGTATGTAGAACAATTTATAATCCTTTGTATATATACTCAGTAATGGGATTGCTGGGTCAAATGGAATTTCTATTTCTAGGTCCTTGAGGAATTGCCACATTGTCTTCCACAATGGTTGAAACAATTTATACTCCCACCAATAGTGTAAAAGTGTTCCTGTTTCTTCACATCTTCTCCAGCATCTGTTGTCTCCAGATTTTTTAGTGATCACCATTATAACTGGCGTTGAGACGATATCTCAATGAGCTTTTGATTTGCATTTCTCTAATGACCAGTGATGATGAGCATTTTTTCATATGTTTTTTGGCCTCATATATGTCTTCTTTTGAAAAGTGTCTGTTCATATCCTTTGCCCACTTTTGAATGGATTTGTTTGTTTTTTTCTTGTAAATGTGTTTTAGTTTTTTGTAGATTCTGGATATTAGGCCTTTGTCAGATGGGTAGATTGCAAAAATCTTTTCTCATTCTGTTGGTTGTTGGTTCACGCTAATGATTCTTTCTTTTGCAGTACAGAAGCTCTAGACTTTATTTAGATCCCATTTGTCTATTTTGGCTTTTGTTGCCAATGCTTTTGGTGTTTTTGTTTGTTTGTTTGTTTGTTTTTTTCATGAAGTCTTTGCCTATGCCTACGTCCTGAATGGTTTTGCCTAGGTTTTCTTCTAGGGTTTTACGGTGTTATGTCTTATGTTTAAGTCTTTAATTCCTGGAGTTAATTTTAGTGTAAGCTGTCTGGAAGGAGTCCAGCTTCTGCTTTCTGCACATGGCTAGCTATTTTCCCAACATCATTTATTAAACAGGGAATTCTTTCCCCATTGCATGTTTTTGTCAGGTTTGTCAAAGATCAGATGGTTGTAGATGTTTGGCATTGCCTCCAAGGCCTCTGTTCTGTTCCATTGGTCTACATCTCTGTTTTGGTAACAGTACCATGCTGTTTTGATTACTGTAGCCTTGTAGTATAGTTTGAAGTCAGGTAGTGTGATTTCTCCAGTTTTGTTCTTTTTGCATAGGATTGCCTTGGCTATGTGGGCTTTCTTTTGGTTCCATATTAAGTTTAAGGTACTTTTTTACAGTTCTGTGAAGAGGGTCATAGGTAGCTTGATGGGGATAGCATTGAATCTATAAATTACTTTGGGCAGTATGGCCATTTTCATGATATTAATTCTTCCTAACCATGAGCATGGAATATTTTTCCATCCATTTGTGTCCTCTCATATTTCCTTGAGCAGTGATTTGTAGTTCTCCTTGAAGAGGTCCTTTACATCCTTTGTTATTTGTATTCCTAGGTATTTTATTATCTTTGTAGCAATTATGAATAGGAGTTTGCCCTTGATTTGGAGATTTTGCTGAAGTTGCTTATCAGTTTAAGAAGATTTTGGGATGAGATGATCACATCTTCTAAATATACATTCATGTCATCTGCAAATAGAGACAATTTGACTTCCTCTTTTCCTAATTGAATATCCTTTCTTTTTCTTGCCTGATTGCTCTGGCTAGAACTTCCAATACTATATTGAATAGAAGTGGTGAGAGAGGGCATCCTTGTCTAGTGCCAGATTTCAAAGGGAATGTTTTCAGTTTTTGCCCATTCTGTATGATATTGACTGTGGGTTTGCCATAAATGGCTTTTATTATTTTGAGATATGTTCTATGGATACATAGTTTATTGAGAGTTTTTAGCATAAAGGGCTGTTGAATTTTATCGAAGGCCTTCTCTGCATCTATTGAGATAATCATGTAGATTTTGTCTTTGGTTCTGTTTATGTGGTGGATTACATTTATAGGCTTGAATATGTTGCATCCCCAGGATGAAGCCTACTTGATCATGATAGATAAGCTTTTTGATGTGCTGTTGCAATCAGTTTGCCAGTATTTTATTGAAGACTTTTACATCTATGATCATCATGGATATTGGCCTGAAGTTTTCTTTTTTTTTGAGTCTCTGCCAGGTTTTGGTATCAGGATAATGCTGGTCTCATAAAATGATTTGGGAAGGATTCCTTCTTTTTATATTGTTTGGATTTCTTTCAGAAGGAGTGATACCAGCTCCTCTTTGTATGTCTGGTAGAATTCAGCTGTGAACCCATCTGGGCCTGGGATTTTTTTGGTTGGTAGGTTATTAATTGCTGCCTAACTTCAGCCTTTGTTATTGTTCTATTCAGGATTTCAACTTCTTCCTGGTTTAGGCTTGGGAGGCTACAAGTGTCCAGGAATTTATTCATTTCTTCCAGGTTTACTGGTTTATGTGCATAGAGTTAGTTGTTTGTAGTAATCTCTGATGGTGGTTTGTATTTCTGTGGAATCTGTGGTGATATCCCCTTTATCATTTTTTATTGCATCTACTTGATTCTTCTCTCTTTCCTTTTTTATTAATCTGGCTAGCGGTCTGTCTATTTTGTTGATCTTTCCAAAAAACCAGCTCCTGGATTTATTGATTTTTTTGAAGGGTTTTTTTTTTTT
>NW_016107724.1:543389-601058 GCF_001604975.1 Cebus imitator | reverse complement strand
GCTATTGAAACTTGTGTATGCTTCACAAAGTTTCTGTGTTGTGTTTTTCAGCTCCATCAAGTCATTTGTATTCTTCTCTAAGCTGTTTATTCTCATTAGCATTTCATGTAAACTTTTTTCAAGGTTGTTGGTTTCTTTGTGTTGGGTCAGAACATGTTCTCTTAGCCCAGACAAGTTTGTTATTACCCACCTTCTGAAGCCTATTTCTGTCAATTCATCAGATTCATTCTCCATCCAGCTTTGTTTCCTTGCTGGTGAGGAGTTGGGATCCCTTGGAAGAGTAGAAGTGTTTTGGGTTTTGGGTGTTTTCATCCTTTTTGTGCTGGTTTCTTCCCATTTTTGTTGATTTATTTACCTGTGGTCTCTGTGGTTGGTGACTTTCAGATGGGATCTCTGAGTGGATGTCATTTTTGTTGATGATTAAGTTATTTCTTTCTGTTTCTTAGTTTTCCTTCTAAAAGTCAGACCTCTCTGCTATAGGACTGCTGGAGGTCTACTCCAGACCCTGCTTTCCTGGGGATCACTTGTGACAACTGCAGAACAGCAAGGGTTACTGCCGGTTTTTCTTCTGTTATCTTCATACCAGAAGGGTATCTGCCAGATGTCAGCCTGAGCTCTCCTTTATGAGGTATCTCTTTGAATATAAAGGGCTTTCAGGGCTGCTTGAGGAGACAGTCTATGCCTTATAGGAGCTCAAGTGCTGAGCTGGGAGCTCTGTTGTTCCATTCAAAGCTGCTGGGCAGGTACATTTAAGTCTGCTGCAGCGAAACTCATA
Source organism: Cebus imitator (assembly GCF_001604975.1). Classification (NCBI taxonomy): domain Eukaryota; kingdom Metazoa; phylum Chordata; class Mammalia; order Primates; family Cebidae; genus Cebus; species Cebus imitator. The sequence continues at coordinate 600,283 of NW_016107724.1, read as the reverse complement.
AACACCTTTTTTCCCAGGTGCTCTGTCCTGGGAAGGTGGGGCTTTATTTATAAGCTCCTGATGTGCTGCTGCCTTTTTTCAGAGATGCCCTGCCCAGGAAGGAGGTAGTCTAGTCACAGTCTGTCAGCAGTAGCATTACTGAGCTGCCATGGGCTCTGCCCACCTGCTGCATGAGCTTCCTTGTGGTTTTGTTTATAGAGACACAGTCAGAACTGCCTCGGTAATGGTGGTCTGCCTCAGTAATGGTGTACTGCCTCCGTAATGGCAGACTACCTTGGTAAAGGCAGGCTGCCTTGGTAATGGCAGACAGCCTCGGTAATGGTGGACTGCCTCAGTAGAGGTGGACTGCATCAGTAACGGTGGACTCCCTTCCTCTCACAGAGCTGGACCATCCTGGGTCCAGCTGTGCTTGCTGTGAAACTCTCAGTCCAGAGCGCTTCAGATTGTTGGTCTTTGTGGGGGTGGGACTGGCTGAGCCAGATTACCTGGCTCCCTGTTTCAGCCCCCTTTTTTTCAGTTGAATGGGTGGCTCTGTCTGCCAGGCATTCTAGGTACCAGTTGAAACAACTGCCCAGATTTGTTTGTTTTTGTGTGGAGACCTGTGGCGATGGCTGAAACAGCCATGCTGGAAACTCGTGGGGCTTTTCAGCCCGGGAATATCTGGTCTGTCAGCAGCAAAAACTCATTTGGAAATGCAGTGATCACTCACCCTCTGAGTTGTTCTCTCTGGGAACTGCACTCCAGAGTTGTTCCTGTTCAGCCATCTTGGATCTCCCCCTTTAAACTGATTTCATGTCCTTTGTAGGGACATGGATGAATCTGGAAAGCATCATTCTCAGCAAACTGACATAAGACCAGAAAACCAAATATTGTATTTTCTCACTTACAGGCTGGTGTTGAAAAATGAGAGCACATGGGCACAGGGAGGGGAACATCACACACTGGGGTCTGTTCGGGGATGGGAGCTAGGGGAGGGACAGTGGGGGGTCGGGGAGGTTGGGAGGAATAACATTGGGAGAAATGCCTGATGTAGATGACAGGGGGGATGGAGGCAGCAAACCACTATGGCATGTGTGTACCTATGCAACAATCCTGCAAGATCTGCACATCCACTTAAAGTACAAAAAAAAAAAAACAAAAAAACAAAAAAACTGATTTCTAAATAATAAGGCACCAGCTACAGCCAGGGCAAGACCCTAAACTGGGAACAAGTCTACTATATTTCTTCATAGGAAAAACAGAAATTAGGCCCGTGTGTCTGGAGCTCATTGGTCTAGGGAAAAAAAAAATGTTCAAATAATTTATTTAGTTCTTTAATTTGTTTTCCCTTTTATGACTCATTGACCACTTTCTATTTAATTGACATGTTTATTCTGCATGTTAGAACAAGAACATTTCTTTTATTTATTTATTTATTTATTTAACTATTTATTTATTTATTTATATTTTATTTTTTGAGATGGAGTCTCACTCTGTCACCCAGACTGGCATGCAGTGGCACAATCTCAGCTCACTATAAACTCTGCCTCCTGGGTTCAAACAATTCTCTGGCCTCAGCCTCCCAAGTAGCTGAGATTACAGGTGTGCACCACCATGCCCAGCTAATTTTTGTATTTTTAGTAGAGACAGGGTTTCACCATGTTGGCTAGCCTGGTCTTGAATTCCTGACCTCCGGCAATCTGCCCGCCTCAGCCTTCCAAAGTACTGAGATTACAGGTGTGAGCCATCACACACAGCCAAGAGCATTTCTTTTAAATCTAGGATATATACAATATCATGGAACAAGCTCACTACACCATTCTGACATAATTGACAATGTTAAAATTTTGTTAAAAATTCAACAAAATTTATGTCACTAGTAAGTTTCAGTAAGCCTATTTCCATCTGCAGGAACGAAAGTAGGAGGTGGGGAAAAATAGAAAATGCAGAACTGTGGTATCATTGTTCCACCAGCATGCAAATCATTTATCAGTGCACCACTATACAGAAGCTTTCACTGCCAGGGGTCTCTGAGCAAATAATTTCCATTACTACTGTGTTCTAATAACCCCTTTGCTGACTCAGCTACCTGAATGTAAATATCATAGAAATGACTAGGAAATAAAAGCCAATTTCAAACAGTAAAAAAGGATCTTAAAAAAAATGTTCCCTACATATGACTTCATATTTATAACTCCTTGTTTAAAATTATACTTATCATAAAGTATTTTGACTCTATTTGAAACAAATAGAAGAAAAATAGTTCCTTTCTATATATCACTATATGTTGTTAAAGCTTCATATCTTAAATGGCAGTGTTTAACCCCATACTAACACAATGCATACAGAAAATCTTCTAATATTATACACCCACACAAACACACACACACACACACACACACACACACACACACCCACCCCAACTGAAATTGCCATAAATATCCAAATAGTCACAATAAACTCCTTAGTATTAAAGTCCTTCCTTGTTTATTCAATATCAGTCTTAGTGGGTTGTCTTGAGGTACAAATGGGATCATGGGCTATTGATTTGTGATACACAGGAGGTGTTTTTTAGTCTCTGCTGGCATTTCTATTTAGTCCTGTATTTGCTTTACATATTCAGCCTTTCCCCCCAGCTCCCAATAGCCTTTTAATACTACTAGCTGTTGAATTTAAAGGCTGGCCTCCAGGGGAAAAAATTCGTCTGTGAGATCTATATGGCGACAATATTAAAGTAAAAAAGTAGACCAGTAATACTTTCTTCAAAATTCATTTCAATTAATATTAGTGATGTAGTTTGTTACTACATTCACATCTAAAATATGGGCTAGAAATATGATTATTACAAGTGACTTTTAAACCTTCATAATTATATATTTCAAAGTTGGTTTATGTAAGTTTAAAAGGCTATAAATTGCAGCGAAGTCAGTGCTACCTTTAGAAAGATTTTGAAATTAGTATAGTGTTGAGTTAAAATTCTATCACAATTAATGGTAAAATATTAAAATACATTTTAGAATGTAAAGACTTAAAGAAGAGATATTCATGATGAAAACACAGAGTGAATTTGTGGCTGTTAAAATAAATGAGGAGCACTGAATCATGCCAGAATAAATTGTGTCCCTAACAGTTCAAGTAAGATTTTTAAATGGTTCTACTCTTCTTTTTTGTAACACATATATGATATCAGTTCATTCTTTTCCAGTCTGGTATAAATATGTACACAGTTTTAAAAGCATAAAGTTCCCTTGTACGTAGATTCCAAAGCTCTCTTTGTAATGCTGGTAGGTCAGGTTGAGCTTAAATAAGACCTGTTTAACAATCAGCAATGTCTTGCTTGGTTCCTAATAGGCATGTGTAAACATTGTCTTGGAGGTCACCCTATGGAGACAGCTCAGTATGTGTGTGTAGGTATGTGGGGTTGTGTGAGGAGAAAAAGCTGATTTTTTGCATTTGACTCTAGTTTTGCCTTCTGTTTCCATATATATATATACATACATATATATATATATATATACACACGTATATATATATATATATATACACACACACATATATATACACACACACGTGTATATATATATATATACACGTGTATATATATATATACACGTGTATATATATATATGTATATATATATATATTTCTGCACTTATTTGTTTCTAAATGGTATGTTTTTCTCTGTTTTATGTCCCTTAGAATTTGCTTTACAACATTTATTATCTAGCATAAAGAAAATCCATCATTTCTTCTAGAATTTTTTTGCCCCTTTTTTCCCAGAGAGAAGCTTCCTGAAAATCACACAGCAAAAAATTGAGAAACAATAGTTGGAGTTTATGTCTTAGCTAAAACAGAGTGCTTGATTCTGGAAAGGATCTAGTATATGTTATCGCATTAATCTTCTCAGCAGCCAAGTGTGAGAGATACCTCTGTTTGATAGATGAAAAGCTGAAGTTTAATGAGTAAGAAATCTGTAGAAACGAGATTCAACTTCATAAGATACAGCCTCCTGCCAAATTGGATGGGATGCAGGTAAATTTAAGATTAGGTTATTGTAGGAAGAATGAAAAGAGAAACAACTGGGATGAAACTGAAGTTGGTTCTTAAAGTTGCTAATTAATAATATTTATTTCTTAAATATATAGTAAAGTTTAAAAAAATACAGAAGACAGAAAATTCACTAGGCTAATTATGTACTTAACAACCAAATATTTATTATGAAGAATTTACTAACCCTAGATCCCAAATAATGTGTTTCTTTATTTTTTCTAGTTTAATGAGTGTTAGTGACAAACAAACAATGAAGCTCTTTTGATTGTTTAGTGATTAAATTTCTAAACAGTGTATGCATGGCATAAAGATTAAGTAGGGAATTAACCTAAATATACAGTTCTTTAAGATGAAAAAGACAAAGAAAACCTACTTTTCCATTCAATTACATAGTCTTTCTTTAAATTAGAAAATGATAAATTTAAAGATAGCCCCTTTTTTCACTGGTTTGAATATCAGCAAACTAGGGCTTTGTTAGAAAAAAATGGTAATTGTAGAGGCTCCTTTAATCCTGGAAACTGCTATTCTATTATCAGCATTCCAGCTAATTTCAGCAGTCAGCATAGAGTATAGGAAAGGTGACCTTGAATACTATATCTGACAATCCTTGTTTGGGAACATTTGCCAAACTAACAAATTCTGCAAAACTGAAAGCCAGTGCACATTGAATGGAAAAATTAGAGAATTTGAAGCAGATAAAAGTGCTTTTCAGATCCCAATCAGTTCCCTTATCACTCTTCTAGCTTCATTTCTCACTGCCAGATCAATTCACTATCATATCATCATTCTTTGTTTTCAGAGTCTCCTTTGCTCTCTCTTGTTCTCTTTTTTTAATGACTTTTTATCATGACATCTAGTTTTATATGTTTATATAATGTATCACAGTTTCTACCATTTTGCTGCTTTCAACTTCCTTGTTATTCCCCTTTGCTTTTTCCTAAATGGCTTATATATATCAACCCTTTAAAAAAGCCAAATGTTAAGGAAATAGGAGCTAACAACAAAACAAAAACAAAACCCACCAACAACCTTAACTACTGATCATTTACCTAATCTGAGCACTTTACAAATTAGGCATGTTGGTCAAAGGAGCAGATAACTCAGAGCTAGTGATTTTGCAGAGGTCTTAAAACCTAACAGCACCTGTAACATATAATACTTCTTCCACTATGGTACACTGATGTGTTTCATGGTGTGAAAGTCACAGAGTGACCTTACTGCTAATCCCATGCTTTCTGATACTCTGTTGGTCTCGTATTGTCCTATCATGAAAATCCAGAAATCACCTCTGGATAAAAATGAGACCTAGATTTCTGCAGAATCATATTTGCTCTCTAAAGCTACTCCTGGGTTCTGCTTTAATAAATATCAGAGATCAGACAGTCTACAGTGATGCACTCCTTAAATCCTACTAAAAAGTCAGTCTCTTAGGAAAACTCTGGGAGTTCTGTGAAAATGTAATTCCCTTACTGACACTACAGGAATTATAATATCTTGGTAAAAGCTAAAAAAAAAAAAAATCTGCTATTCAAAACATCAAATAGACTTGTGCTTCAAGGCATTCAAGACAGTCAGAAAGATCTGTTACATGGACCTAGTGGGAGCTTGATACATTTGGTGAATGAATAAATAAAAATGAAGGAATGAGTGAAATAAATGCATAGCTTGAGAAGTTGAATAAATAACTGTTCATAAGGTGTTTGGGTTTTTCCTTCAGTAAGAAATGATTTCATAACTCTTCCAGCTGGCTCCTATATGATCTGACATGCTTACATCCTTTGTGGTGAATGGATAGAAAGCCACCTTGGCATCTATATTCCATCTCTAGTTGAAAGCCATACCACTCTACTCTGCTTGCTCTAAGCTTTCCACTTCCCATGCTCCTTCTCATTTGACTCCTGTTCTCTGTTAACTTCCGTACTTAAGTCTCTTGCTATAACCTAGGCATTCGTGTGTAGATTCAAGGTACATTTCTCAATATTTGTCCTCCAGCCACCAGAATTACAACACCAGAGAGGAATGACAACTTACCTGCATCAGGTTCCATGATGAAATGAAACAACTGGGCCTTTCCACTCCTAGGAATTCCATTCTGAGGAGGGGGCCCTTACTCCTAAACCAAAACTCTCCCAGGTCTCTCCTTTTGTAAAAATTGTCAGACATGTTATACCAAGCAAGGTTGGCCATCAATATTGGGGATTTCCATGCATAAAATTCATGGCCAAACTTGAAAGTAAGATTTATTTCTATGTTTTTATTATTTTTGTCAACAACTATTACAAATATATTTATTATTTTCCTCATTTAAATTTCAGTCCATGAATGTAGCCTTCCAAACTAGTTAACAGGTATAATTATATGAATTAATGTACTTAGCAAACAGATATGGATTCCTATTTGTGAAAACCTAAATTTAGAGATGTCAAAATATAGAATATGGCATAATAAATCATTTAAATTTTACATCATGCCTTTTGTTTTGCTTCAGTTTAATTGGCTAGCATTTGGAAAGAAAATAACATTGTTCATACCAGACCTTTCCATTTTTCTACACAAGATATTATATTGATTTATAGTTCACTGAAGTTCATAAAGAGAGTCCATTTCATCAATTATATGTTCCTCACATCTCTTCCAGGTAAAACCAATTTTACTTCCACTATAGATTGCACTAAATCACTATAATCATTGTTTTATTTGTATATTAAATTTCTGAACTTAGCATAAATTATTTATATAGTACATATAACTATGAAGCACTGCCTCTATATAAAATAATTTTGTTACCTTCTTTTTTATTTATTTACTAGGTTAGTTAAAGATTACATTTAGAAAAACTAAGGAAAGTGTATCTCATTTCAAACTTTCAGCAGGGAAAGAGCAAACTGAAGACAGATGCCCTTCCACAACCAGGAGTATGAATAATCCCTGAGAGTTCAATCTGTGGCTAACCCACTTTCTTGTGTCCAAACCCATACCCTGTGTTTCACCATCAAAATTTCCCCAATTTAGAAAATGTGGTCAATAAAAAGAGCAAAGTATATATATTAATCACACACAGTTTCAAACATCACTGCACAGTTTTTATTCCTGCTCCATCTATAGACTTCTGTAACCAATTCTTAACATCATAATAAAAATATAAAATACTGAGTGCTTTCTGTTTGACAAGCACTATGGCAAGTTATTTACATGCATTGCTTCCTTTACTCAGAACATAAATCTGTGAAGCACCTTTGATGATATTTTCATTTTATAGGTGAGGAAACAGTTGAAATAATTTGCTCAAGGCCCACAGCTAGTAAATGGAATGGAATGCAAACCTGTCTGATTGTAAAGTTTATTCTCTTAATCACTGCACTATATTTCCTATTTGTGAAGTTCATTAGATTTCATAATTTTTCAGATTCAGGGATTTAAATTTCAGAATCAACTTGATTCTAAAATCAAGTGAGGCTCTGTGACCTAGAGAGTCTTCCTTTCTCTGCCATTATTCTGGGAATGGTTGTCATTGAGTCAGAAGCAGGGGACAAGAGAGCATGTTTTATCATCTTCTGGGCTCACATTTTCTTCCCAAGTCTCCTATCACCACCATAATTTTGAAACATCAGTATTTTTTGAATAATTCATTCAATTTCTAGAATTAATAGTTTTTTTAATTAATTCTCACCACTTCTAATGAGAGTATTATCACATTATAAGAAAAATCTAAAATGAAAAAGAATCTATGTAGAAATTGTAAGTAATGCAAAAGGAGATCATTTTCTATATAACCCACTTAAATAATAATAAATGAAGCTTGAAGCGTTAATGCAAGAGAAAAAAATCAGTTTGCATGTGGTATGTGTCTGTGTTGACTTTGTAATTTTCCCAAATATGGTTTTCATAATTTTTGCTACTCATAAGTATCTTTCTTATGTTAAAAGAATATGGATATACTGATAAAAATGCATAAGACCTTAATATATCATATGTAACATTCCTTTAATGCATCGTATATAATATCCAAGTTTGTATTTTCATCCTCAATTTTTTAAATAAAAAAATTAATTGTTCTGTGGGTGTCAAATTTTAAGTTCAATCTAAAAATAATTTTATCATTATATATTTAATTTACAAGGAAGCAGTTTAATGTTGGGCATGGTGGCTCATGCCTATAATACAAGCACTTTGAGAGACCGAGACAGGTTGATCCCCTGTGTCCAGGAGTTCAAGATCAGCCTGGGCAATGTGGTGAAACCCTGTCTGCACAAAAAATACAAAATCTTTTGGGAAGTAATTAATTCACAAAGGCTTCACCCTTATGAATGAATTAGTGCCTTGTAAAAGGGCTGTAGGGAACTAGCTTAGCTCTTTCCTTGCCCTTCTGCCTTCACATGTGAGGACATAGTAAGGCCCTCACCAGACTCTAAATGCTGGCACCTGGATCTTGTTCTTTCCAACCTCCATAACTTTAAGAAATAAATTTCTATTGCTTATAAATTACCCATTCTCAGGAATTTCATTACATCAGCCCAAACAGACTAAGACAGTTTCCATTTGCGTTGACAGGCTGGTGATGTTAAAAGGAACATTTTAGTTACATTTACTTAATTTCTCAGCAGTATTTGATGCCATTTACAGAGAACCTACCATGTGCCAGGCATTATTCCATGTGCTTTACAAGTACTGACTCATTCATAGTAAATCATGATGTGATACTAGCATATACTCTTTAAAATCCTTGGTTTCTATGTCATGATGTGGTTTACGTCTACCTTTCTGGCTACTCTGACAGTCTCAAAATAGGAGTCTATTATGCTACCTCCCTCATTGTTTTTCAAAGTGTTATCAGATTTTTCTCATATCACATTTCCTACGCATCCTGAATGAGTTCATCCGTTTCCATAATTTTAATTTTTACTCCACACCATTTCTTCACCCCAAACACATATATGTAACTTACCAGAGAAGGTCTTTCCTTGAACGTCCTTCAGGCATTTTATACTGACTATATTAGAAATGTAGATTTGCCATTTCTCACACTCAGTCTCCAAATATCCTCCTTCTGATTTGAAAAGTTGATGTAATCTGCTCATTTACCCAAGTCAAAAGCCCTAATATTTTAAGTGAATCTTTCTTCTTGATACGTTATACTCAATTGATTACCAAGTGCCAACCATTCTCTTTTTAATGTACTTCCACTGAATATGATAATTTCTGTTTAAAATCTGTTTAATATATTTGTTTCTTTGAATTCCTAGAGCAATTACCTTAGTTCAGGCCACAGTCACTGCTAGCACAAACTTCTGCCACAACTTCCTAACTAGTCTTTCTCATACCAATCTTCCCAAAGGCCAGTCCATCATGTATTACATAACTACTTTACTTTTCTAAAATGTAAGCCTAATGATAATAATTTCCTGATTAAAACCTTTTAAAATACATCCCATTAAAATAAAGTCAAAAGCACAAACTTCTTAGGATGGCATCGAATGCCTTTATACATAACCTCTTATTATCACCGTAGCTTCATTATTCACCACTCCTGAAACCACCACTGCAAAAATTGTAACAGTGAGAGAAAATCTAACCTAGCTGACTCCATCTTGCTCCTAACCTCACAAGTTAACTGTCCTTGCTCATTAAACTATCTATGGAAGGAATTTAGTTTATAGTTTAACTGAAGTAAGGACAATAGTCTTTCCCAAGACTGAGCACCACTGTAAGACTAATGAAAGGCCACAAGTTTAGGATATGGAAAGGGCCTGAATTCTGCTAAGATGTGAAGATAGCTAAATGATAACCAGCCATTTTTCCCTAGCTTGCTTACTGCTCAGGAGTCATATGGCTGGAAGTCACAGGATTTTTGTAGCTTTGGCAATTGCTCCTAAAGATACCATTATTGTAAAACCTAAGACTAGTGTTTGAAATATTTTTCAGACTTTTGCATTTGGGTAGACAAACACATGCCACCTGGACCTGTGACTCATACCAAGGAGCTGACTCAATCTGTCCTGTGATCCCCACCCAGAGACTGACTGTCTGCTCATTCCCTAGCCCTCTGTCTGCCAAATTATCCTTAAAAAACCTAGCCCCCATACTTTGGGGAAGGTTAATTTGAAAAAAATCTCCCATCCTTCTGCTCAACTACCTTGTGATAATTAAACTTTTTTTGTGCTGCAACCCCACTGTCTCAGTACATTGCCTTTATCTGTGTGGCAATAAAGAAGAACCCATTGGTCTGTAACACTCCGCCAGTGGACTCTACTCTCAGCCCACATTAACCTATTTATAATCCCACAAACTACTTACAGTCCTTTTCCTATTTGCAAGCTTTTGCGCATGCTGTTCACTCAGCCTTAAAACCTCTTCACCATCTTTCCCCATTCCCTTGTCTGACTATACTACAGTATATTACAAACACCACTAAACTCAGTCACACAGAGCATGACCACAGCCTTCTGGTTAGCTCCTAATGTTATTTCAAATCATCACATATCATATCCAAAAGCATCTCTCTTATTCTTCTAAGTTTGGTTAGATGTCCCTTTTAAGTACTAAGTAGGAACTATGCTTTCTCTCCTTTACAATATAGTGTGGCTTGTTCTTATGTCAGGGTCACCACCTGTGAAGGTCTGTCCTGCAGACCCTGACTCAGTGATGGATGAACAAAGTACACTGATAGACAGATATTATGCTTTGCCAGTTCAGCTGAGGATCTGTGGCTACTTACAGACTCCCTGGAGAGTGCTGTAAACAGTTGCAACTGCTGGCCCTCCCCAGCCAGTGAGACTCACACTTATTTAGTAAAGTTTAATTGACAAAGGCTTGAGTAAACACCCCTCGGGTGAAGATTAAAGTACAGGTTCCGATGCCCAAAGCAAACACCATTAGTAGGTAATATCCCTTGTCAACCTCTCCCCCAGAGGGCCATCTGGCTCAAAGATTAGTTTTAAGGCCACATGAGTAAACAAGCTAGCTAGGTAAACTACTCCCATTCCTTTGTCTTTGTATCCTAATCTTTCTGGCTCCTGCAACGGGACTCTGGCTTCCTTCAGCCAAGAACTATAGAAAAAACCCTTAGGCCTTCCAAAAGGGTTTGAGACTATATTCTATAACTTTCTCTAGTATTTTTCCCTTAATATTTTTGCCACCACTCTGAGTGAATTCCCACATTCTTAGAACACAGTTAATGTTCAATAAATATGTGTGAGATGAATGTCTGATGCTGATGCCTGACTGTCCTTGAGACGGAGGCTTCTCAAGGAGTGTCTGGAACTCTCTTCTAACTGCATGCTTATTCCTGCTATTGAGTTTTGGGATTCTCATACAATTTGATTAGAATACCTAGTTCCCAGTGATTTTAAACTTTGTTTTTGTGTTCTTCTTGAAGAGTATGAGAAATTTGGAAGGGAAAATGAGCAATAGTTAGCTATTTGTATCATCTACAATTCGATAATGTTTTTCATATCCTTATACATTACTGAGCAATTGCTATGTGTGGCAGGTACTTTGAAAAGATCATTTAAATGTTATTGATATAAGAATAAAAAAGCCAAATAAAGCCACATTCAGAATTTTGTGGCTTCGAATTAAGACTACTGTTTTCCCAGTTGATGTTAGCCAACTAACACCATTGGTTACAATTATCAACACAGATTCAGGTGAGTTATTTGTCAAACACCATACTAAAATAAAACGTCATTATGCCTATGGTATTTATTATACCTGATTGAGAAAAAACTATGTTACTACTGTTTCTTCTTTATGGTGACCCCTTTACACTTTCTACTAATGATTGCCATTGCAAATGTTATTCCTTTTCTCCAAATACACTGCTTAAATTTCCAGTCTTTCATAGATTTACATGAGTAATGTTGGAAATAAGCTGTGACTATCATATCATTAGGAAGCAGAAAACTGCCAATCCCCTCTGGAAACATCCTTTATACACACACCCTAGAAATAACACTACCAGTTCTCTAGGTATTCCTTAATCCAGTCAAGTTGACACTTAAAATTAACCATCGCACTGGGTATATAGCCTTTCTGTGTTTAAGGGTGTGGGGACAAGGGTTTGAGGAGAATTCAGTTTATTAGAAAGAATACCTAGAAATTTCTCCTAATTTTCAAGAACAAAATATAACTCTATACTTTGTATATGGTTTGTGTTTCCAGTATACCCTGGACACATCTCTGGCATTGTGTTTCTAAATTGTACTACATATGTCTTTTTATATTTCTGTTTTGCTCATGGGACTTTAAGAATTTTGAAGAGAAAACTGTTCGTTATTCATATTTGTATCTCTAGTGACAGTCTTTATGCCTGGAACATATTTGATGCTCAACAAATTTTTATTGGGAAAAATGGAATAATATTTTTTACAAAGTTGGAGACAATTTTTTTCCAGTTCACTATACAGTGCAGTATGATAGAAATGTCAGGCTTAGGGAACAAAGGAAAAGTATGCAACAACTTTGGTAGTGTTGAGCCATTCTTTAAGTGATTAAAAGGTGAATCATATGGCAGCATATTTATATTTTTCTTTGCACTAATTTTATGTGTGTAAATCTTATCTTCCAAAAATATTATTAAGTATTGCAATAATGTCCTAACTAGTTTATTTGCTCTGTCTTTGATAGTTTATTCACAACCACGCATGCAGAGAATCCTGTTAAAAATAGGTCAAAGAATATCATTCCTCTGCTCAAAACCCTCCAATTACTCCCTAACGATGCACAAGATCTGACATATGTGACCCCTCTTACTTCTATGACCTCTTCCACCCTGACTTTCCTCCTCTTGTCCTAGATCAATCTGCTCTGAAACTCTGATGTCAGGTGTGATCCTGCATCAGGGCATTTGTCCTTAGAGTGTCCCTTTTTCTGGAGGAGCCCTCCCCTAGAAATTCTGTGCCTTTCTCCTTCACTTCTTTCAGGTGCTGCTATAATTTGAATGTGTCCCCTCCAAAATTCAGATGTTGCCAAGGTGATGATGTTGAAAGCTGTGGCCTTTGAGATGTGCAGGCCATAAAGAATTCTACCTTGGAAAACAATTAAGGCCCTTATAAGAGGCTTCGTGCAGCATTTGACTCACTTGGCCTTCTGCGTTCTGCCATGCGAAAGCACAGTGTTCCTCCTCTCTGGATGAGGCAGGATCAAGGAGGCATCTTGGAAGTAGAAAGCAGCCTTCACCTGACAACGATTCCTGCTGGTCCCTTGATCTTGGACTTCCCAGCCTCCAGAACCTTGAGGAATACATTTATTTTATTTATAAATTGCCCAATCTCAGGTATTCTGTTATAGCAGCCCAAACAGAGTATCATAGGTGCTTGCTCAGACATGATCTTTTCGATAAGGACTCCCTTTACACTCTGTATGAATCACCACAAACTTTAGGAAAGCCTCTCCCATACACATGTGTTTTCCTTACCATGTACCTCTTTACTTTTTCTGGGCATTATCACTACCTAACAGGCTCTGTATTATGTATATCTTTCTTATTGTTGTGTCATCATAAGGGAAAGGATCTCAGGATTTTGTTTGTTTTTTCTTTCATTTTTCACTGCTATAAATTCCAAACCTACAACAGTATCTGAAACTTGGTAAATGTGTTGGTTATTGCCATGTGTTGACTTAACTGAGTCATCAGATGCCCAGATATCTGGTTAAACATCATTTTCAAGTGTGTTTGAGAGGGTGTTTCCAGACTAGATTAGCATTTGAATTTATTCTGGACTGAGTAAAGCACATGACCCTCTTCTATGTGGATGGGCATCATCCAAACCCTTGAAGGCTGGAATAGGACAAAACTATGGAGGAAGGCTGAATTTGCTCTCTGCCTGACTGCCAAGCTGGGGTATGACTTTTCTCCTGCCCTGGGTGCTCTTGGTTTTCAGGCTTTCACACTCACGCTGAAATCTAAATATTTAGCTCTCTGATTCTCAGGGCTTTGAACTACACCACTGTATTTCCTGAGTCTCCAACTTACAGTGGACAGATAGATTATGGGGTTTCTTAGCTTCCAGAATTATGTGTGCCAATACTTTATAATAAACATATGTATGTATGTCACATATATATATATACAACTAACTATATGTGTATATATGCATATATATGTGTGTATATATATACATGCACACATACACATATAGTTAGTTCTAATACAGTAGACATTTAAATATTGTTGAATTAATGAAAAATAAATATTTGATAGCACCTATATTTTATTTTGACCTTCTGTGTTTTCCAATATCATTGTCATTTCTATATTAAATACAAAAAAGAAAATTGGTTCCTACATTGACACATGGAGGAAATGCCTTATGAACATGAATCTTAAATACCAAAACTAAAATTTCTCAAAGCATTTATTTTTTGCATAGCCAATAAAAATAAAATATTCAATATTGAGTAAGGAATGTAACATATTCTATACCCCAGACTACTGACTGGCCTTTTGAAGGAAATACTTTTGTTTTTAGTAGATTAATTGGAAAGAGTGTCTCTGTCTAACATATATGAACATTTCCTTTATAAAGAAAATTTCAAATGTAGAACACCAGAGGAGCAAAACCGTTAACAGTGAAATATCTATCTTTAAAACTGTCATAGAGTATAATATACACCCAAAGAACTTCACAAAAAGAGCACAAGCATTGTTAAATACTCTTTTTTTAACCAGCAATGTACCGTGCTAAACACTAAAATGTAAGGCAATGTCAAGACAATGATAAAATGCCTTTGAAAATTTCATCTGTTTCCCAAGACACTGCATGATTTTCCAGTTTATCATAGATTTCATGTGTGCCACGAGAATCAGCTGTGACTACCCCATCATTAGATAAAGGTCCGCAAACTGGCAGCTGACAAACATATTTGGATGACTTCCAAAGATTCCGGAAAGAAAGACTTAACTCACACCCTGGCCCAACCACCACTCTGGCTAGAATGCGCAAGGAGGAAAAGATTGTAATTGAGTAAAGCATGATTCAACTTCCTGAAGTAGTCCAAAGATTTTGTTTTGTTTTAAAAATGAGCAAATAAGGGAAAACACACAAATAGTAAGCGTGGGAGTCAGGCTAGCTGCCTCTGTTTGCAGGTCTTTATGCCTTTTTAAAACTTGTTTGTTATACCTTCTGGATAATGAAATCAAGATGTGCATTCCTTCCAAATACCTAATTGTACCCTGGGACCTCAACTTGGTCAACAATCAAACCCTCTACCCTCAACCAAACAAATGTAAACCCTTTCAGAACAAATATGCCTTTGAGCCAGGAAGACCTTTAACAATACTGTGCAGAGTTATTTGATGCCTGCACAGCTGAATGTTTCTCATCAGTGCAAGAGATTAACCCCTGTCCTGCCTCCTCAGATAATGGCAATGTTGAAGTAATTTGTTCCACCATTTTGATAAACCCTTTGGTTTAGTTCAGTCCCCCTACACAATCAGCACATTGCTTGAAGCACATGTACAGTTAACATTGATGCTATTTTCCAGGCCCAGAGATGACACAGATCAGGAAAATGGAACAATATGCATATTGGTGTATTTAACTACACTGAACTCTTTTTTGCATGTAAATGAGAGTGATTTTTATATTTTTGCATCAAATATAAAGATCGCTCATGGGAAATTTTCATTGCTTTGCTTAACTATTACTGGTTTTTATTTAAGCTATCATTTTGTTCCTTTTATATTTATTTGGTTTCTGTCTTTTTTGTGTTTGTGTGTAGGGATCAGAGGGTGGGAATCAAGCTAATATTCTGGAGTCTACCCAAATTTCAGAAGTACTATAAAAACTAAAATTTCATGAGCCACCAGAAAATCATACTTATATAGAAGAAACAAAATATAAAATCACTTTAACTAGGAAAGAGCCCTTTTTTTAGTACTAGAAAAATCATTTCTTTATTCTATTCTTCAACATAGCAGTTATGAATAATCACTCTCTCCTACTCTGCTATGCCACAGTTCAGATTATGACAGGGACTACATGTCGTTTTGAATAAAATAAAACCCACACATGCCAAGGTGCCTAGAAAAATAGTCTCTCAATTAAAAACCTTGTAGGAGAAATATGTCTGGTAGCTGGTGTTTTCAGGAAAAACCTACTTACTACTTTAGTGAATTCCCAGATGTGTCTGAAGAAAGCAGCATTAAGCTATAATAGATTGACATCTAGGCTTCTATTAATGGATGGAAGATGAGGAAAATATTTTTAAATAAACAAAGTGCTAAAAGAGATAGTTTGCTCTTTATCTAAGGGGCATCTCTCAATAAGGTTGCAGAAAGAAATAATAAAGGAAATTCCCATATACCTGGTTTTAATCTAATTTTCTTTACTAAATCACATACCTTCAAGGAAACAACATAAAACATTTTCTTTTGTGCTATCAAGTTATATATGTAGACTGAAATTGATGCTTTTAAAATACACACACACACACACACACACACACACACACACACACACACGGTGCATCAACTTCCTCTGCCATCCAAATCCCATCCTTTCTATATCACTGCCTGTGTCTTTTGTTTGCACAGATTTTTACCTTTATTATGATGACTAATAACAACAGCCAAATTTTTCTTTGTTGTTGAAGCTTTAATCTTTGTTATACGCTCTAATTTTTTGGCAAGAATGTCTGAATCTACATTCCTTCCCGCTATCTCCCATTTGAACTGATTTGCTTTGTTCATTGGTGGCTTCTAGTCCTCTTAATACAAATCTGGCAAACAAGGACGTTGTAACACTATCCAGATGGCTTTCGAAGCAGGTAATTTTAGGTATGTAAATACGGAGGTCATTTATCTATAACAGATGGGTGACTTTTGCATTCCATTTAGGAGGGTGAGTCCAGCTTATTTCAGGTTCTTGCTTTGGGAATTTAAAGTGCTTTTATAGCACAAAAGGAGGTTTTAATACTCTTGGAAGACAGATTTGGTTAGATCATCTTGCTTATAGCAATGATATTGGATAATCTTAGTGATTCATCTCCACAATTCATTTAAGAACAAGATATATTGGTTTTGTGTCAATATTTTGCTTCTGTGAAATAATTATTTTGTAGCCTAATTCCTTCAGAATTTCATCCTTAGTATTCATAAAAGCTACCAGATACTGATGTCCATTTCCTGACACTCTATGAAATCTATAAATTATTTCTGACACCTCTTTGCCCTCAAATTAATGCCTTTTTTCTTCATGTGAATTTAGATCAATAGCAATATAGAGACAGCAACTCTCCAATCTAAATACTTTGTATTTGTGATGCACAATTAACCTGTAAATTGCACTGAGCTATGAGAAGAAATACAAGATATTTGCCAATTTTCCCAATAAGTAATAAAATAAAATCAGTCCTTTTCATGTACCACTACAAACAAACCAGGCATTACGGCATTTTATAAATCATAAAAAATTTATTTCAAGTTTGCAGTGGACAGAGATGGTTTTCTCTTTTTAATTTGGAATAGCATAGTGACAACATTAGGAATATTTTTATTAGCACTCTAAGTATTATAATAACAATTTTGTATGCAGTATGAAAAATAAACTTAGCTAAATCTCAGTACGTTTTTACCATTCAATTTTCTCTTATTTCACTTAGCAAAGTGAAAAAAAGATTAATAAATAATGTTATAAAAACTAACGACATTGTTTCAGCTTTTATTTTTAAAATTCTTGCTTTAGAATAAAGGCATTTCTGGCAATAATTTCTTGAATATAACACCAAACACATGGGCAACAAAAGAAAATATAAATAAAATGTGTTTCATTAAAATTAAAACATTTGTTTATCAAAGGACAACATCAAGAGATAAAAAGACAATCCACAGAATGAGAGAAAATATTCGCAAATGATGTATCTGATAAGGGATTATCCAGAATCTATAAAATTCTCCTACAATTCAACAACTATAAGACAAAAATCCCAATTTTAAAATAGGCAAAGGACTTGAATAGTCACTTTTTTTAAAAAAAAGTTATACAATAGCCAATAAGCCATGAAAATATGCTCAAACTCATTAAGGAAATACAAGCAAAACCACATACTATTCACACCTATTAGGATGACCATCTATAATTAAAAACTAAACTAAACTAGAGCCAGAAAGTAACAATTGTTGATGAACATGTGGAAATTGAAACCCTAATGCATTCCTGGTGGAAATGTAAAATGGTGGGCTGCTTTAGAAACAGCATGAGAGTTCCTCAGAAAATAAACATAGAGTTGCCATGAAACCCAGCAATTACTCTTCTGGGAGTATACCCAAAAATTTAAAAACATGGGCTCAATAGATATTTGTACATGAATGTTCACAGCAGCATTGTTCACAATTGTCAAAAGGTGGAAACAACCCAAATGTCAATCAATAGATGAATGTGGTAAAAAACAAAAAAAACAAATGTGGAATATACTGTACAATGAAATATTATTCTACCTTAAAAAGAAATAAAATTCTGATACAGAATCTGCTACAATACGGTTATGCTTTAATGTGGATAAACCTTGAAAACATTAAGTGAAATAAACCAGACACAAGAGAACAAATATTGTATAATTCCACTAATATTAGGTACCGAGATGACATAGTTTGGACCTGTGTCCCCACACAGCTCTCACATTGAATTGTAATCCCCATTATTAGAGATAGGGCCTGGTGGGAGGTGACTGAATTACAGGAGTGGGTTTCTCATGAAGGTTTAGCCCCATACCCTTGGTGTTGTCCTCATGATAATGAGTGACTTCTCAAGAGATCTGGCTGTTTAATAGTGTATGGCCCCTTTCTCTCTCTTTCTCCTGCTTTTGCCATGTGATGTGTCTACTCTGCCTTCACCATCTGCAATAAACATAAGCTTCCGCAGGCCTCACCAGAAGCACAACAGACGTCAGCACCATGCTTCCTGTAAAGCCTGCGGAACCATGAGCCAATTAAAACGCTTTCTTTTATAAATTACCCAGTCTCAGGCTTTCATTATAGCAATGCAAGAACTACCTAATATGTTAGAATAGGCAAATTCAAAGACAGAAAGTAAAACAGAGGTTAATGAAGGACTGGGAATAGGGAGGAGTGGAAGTTATTTAATTGGTATAGAGTTTCTATTTGGGATGATGAAAAAGTTCTGGAAATAGAGGTGATGTTTGTATAACATTGGGAATGTACTTAATGTCATTTAATTTGATTTGTACACTTGAATAGTTAAATCATACATTTTATGTATATTGTATTACAACTTAAATCGAATTTTGGAAAAAAAAAAAAAAAAAAAGAACGTTCAATAGTATTTTCAGCTGCCTGCATAAGATACATCTATTTTTGGGAAGTGTGATGGACTAGACTATTGCAGTTTGAGGAATTAACTCTCATCTGTGAAAGTCTATATTCCTATTTGTTTCTCTCATTTTTAGACTGTATTTGATTTTGACCCTGGACTATGCACAGAATCTGCCTTTTGCATTTTTGCAGCTCCTATTATACTGGTAACAATCTCTTGGCTTTGGCTTTCATCCTAGCTGTCAATCCTATTCTATAAGCTTGCTGATCCCATGACGGGCTCCCTAGTTTTTCACAATATGCAGTCTGATGTTGATAAATCCAATGTTACCACCACATGACATGACCTAGATAGCACAATGTTTCATTTTATAGAATTTATATTCATATAAATGTACGTTAGGAGAGGAAAGTAAGCATAGGAAGACAGTCATGGACAAAAAGCTGGGTACTATTTATTCCATGGATTCATGTGATGTATGCTAAAATTAGAAGTAAACTAACAATTCCTTTGAGCTTTCAATGAATGAGATTTCAGTGCACTCATAAGCACTCGGGCCATTTCTCATTACCCTCTTTCCCTAAAATGATCTGTTTGTATTTTTATTTCTTACATGAGACTGAAGGTCAGAGACTATGTCTTATTCATCTTTATATCTCCAGCGCTTAGCACAGTGCTCAATAACCCTTGGTTGACCTATTTATTCCATTTAATAACATAATATTAATATTTAACATTTTCACAGTTTTGTGCATGTTCTCATGTATTATTTAATTTAATCCTTAATATAATTCTGAAAGCCGGGTACTTTTATTATTAATTTACAAATGAGAAAACTGGAACTTGGGTAGTTTTGACATCTTGAAGGTAAAATATCTGAATGGTAGAACCAAACTCTCATGAGGTCTCTTGATTCAAGAATTCAATATATGTTCACTGACTTCACAGTTGCTTCTCTGAATATCATCCAAATAATATTGTTAGGAGAGAATACTTTATCCATATCTTTCACTTGTGTTTCCACTTTAAGGAAATGGAATTAATTCTGCCCCAAGGGCAAAAGTGTGATTCAAGTGATTGGTGAAACAGAGAAAAACATATTGAACACGCTCTGCTCAAATCAGCTCATCCCTCTTTTCCTCTGAGAGCCAGATGCCCACAGATAGCACAAATTCTCCTTGTTAAGTAAGGAGTAATTCTATTTACATTTGGGGTTCAATTAGGAGCTGACTTAGCTTTTGTGCTAGATACATTTTCCAATTTAGTGTAAAGTAATAAATATAGTAATTAAGTAGATACATTTTTCTTCATCTGCCTTCCAATTTCTTATTAATGTTTTGGATTCCATTTGAGGTGTTATTTATTAGATCCCCACAGAGGTCCCAACAACCTCAAATAACTCAGGTTATTTTAAGAGTGGAGTAGAGAGAGGATAAGTTGTGTAAGGATATCGGTCAGGAGAATCTTTAACGCTGAACCTCAGTGATAGCACCTGGAAGTTGTTACTGTCTAAAGGGCATCTAATAGCCACATAAAAATAATTCTGATTTTCATCTTATCATTAATTGCACAAGTGAAGTCAAGCATGCATAGGGCTTCATCACTGGCATAGACATTAAATGGATTCTCAAGATACTGTTAGGTAACTAGGTAACCTTTATTTGGCCTAATATTATCAACAGGTGCAAGGTACTTTACTAATCAAGTTTAGTACTTGGACGATAAGGTAAAGAAAGTATTACACTTTCTTGCCATTCAATCAATGGATTCCTATACCTAAAAAAAATTATATTAGATCTTATATGCTCATTATATTTAATGAAATCATGCCCTGCTTTTTAAATGTTAAAAAGTGTTATTTAAAAAATGCAACCATGTCTTACTTCTTCTGACATACATATTTTTTATGTAAAAATCACATAGAAAAATTCTATATAATGTTTAGTGTATCTTCTCTTTTTTGCAGAAAGTTATACTGTTGGTGGGAATGTAAATTAGCTCAACCATTGTGGGAGATGGTGTGGCAATTCCTCAAAGATCTAGAACCAGAAATACCATTTGACTCAGCAACCCCATTACTGGGTATATAACCAAAGGAATATAAAGCATTCTATTGCAAAGATACAAGCATGCATATGTTCATTACAGCACTATTCATAATAGCAAAGACATGGAATTAACTCAAGTGCCCATCGATGATAAACTGGATAAAGAAAATGTGGTACATATACAACATGGAATACTATGCGGCCATAAATAAGAATGAGATCATGTCCTTTGTGGGGACATGGATAGAGCTTAAGGCTATTAACCTT
This sequence comes from Cebus imitator, assembly GCF_001604975.1. NCBI lineage: Eukaryota > Metazoa > Chordata > Mammalia > Primates > Cebidae > Cebus > Cebus imitator. Next base: position 578,667 of record NW_016107724.1, on the reverse strand, counting down.
AGCAAACTAACACAGGGACAGAAAACCAAACACAACATATTCTCACTTATAAGTAGGAGCTGAACAATAAAAATACATGGACACAGGGAGGGGCAAAACACACACTGGGGCCTGTCAGGGGGTTGGGGATGGAGAGCATTAAGAAAAATAGTTAATCCATGCTAGGCTTAATACCTAGGTGATGGGTTGGTAGGTGCAGCAAACCACCATGGCATACGTTTACCTATGTAACAAACCTGCATACCCTGCACATGTACCTCACAACTAAAAATAAAAATAAAAATTTTTTAAAAAAAGAAATTTTTAACACATTGCTTGAACAATTTTATGGTCAAAATTTTCCTTCATGTGACCATGATATTATTTCATATGATCCCTTATTTTCTATAAAGCCTCTTCCATTATCTTAGTGTGACATAGGAATAAACCAAATTCACTTAAAAATCAGTATTAGACACTTAATCAGGTATCTAATTTCATAAAATATTCCTGGTTTAAATTTTGTTTTCTGTTAAGAATATAAAAGTTGATACTTCAATTTACATAATGTAGAAAATTTCTTGAATTCCCATCCTAGTACAAATATTCTATTGTTTTCTGAATTCTACAGTGTATTTAATCCTGAACTCAATAACTTGCAACAAATTTTCCACACCAGTTCCTTTGTTTATTTAATACACTAGTCATATAACAAGAACTCAAAGGAATTAATTAGAAACACTAGCAAATAAAAAAACATCTTGCCAGGAACTTAATTCTCCTCAAATTTATATTTATTGCAGTTGACAATGTATACAAGCAAAAATATTTATACATATTGATATAAAATCCAAAGACATTTTCTACTTTCTGTTTTACTGTCAACAGATAAATTGGACTTCACAGAGATTAAACACAACATTTATAATACAATTTCTAAATCAGAGTTTCAAAAATTTTGAGTAAATACATTAATCAAATTTTGTTACTACAGGACTGATCAGAGTAATCTATACACTGGTATATGTTGCCATTCTCAGAGGAAAATAATTGTGTGGGATTCCCCAAACTATTTTGGCCAAACATCTGGGGAGACAAGTTTTTAAAAACTCAGTTTAGAAAATACTGTTTTAAATAATCAACCTAGAATGAGAAGTGTCGTCATGTATGTAAACCAAGTCTACTTTTCAATTTTATTTGAGGCTCTGATTAGAAGCTAAGTGTTTCAGTTTGGATTGTATATACTTAATTATACCATTAGTTATTATGATGTATATAACTTATAGCTTAAAGAGTCTGATAAATTTTTAGAGGAGTTCAAGGATATCTCAACTATTGGTATCCCAGTTTTCATACAGGCAAACCATAGTCAGATAGAAATATGATGGCTTCCAGAAATGTGAGAAATACATTTCTGTTGTTTAAGCCACCCCGTCTATGATATTTTGTAATAGCAGCCCAAGCTAAGACACATTCTAATAGATTCTTGCTTTCTGCTTCAACTTTTTACTATCAGCTCATTTGTTCATTCATTCAACGTATATGTATGGACTAGCCAAAATTGCCATGCTCTATTCTAGGCACTTGTCATGCAATAGTGAAGAAAAGGGCCCAAATCTCTCTGCTCCTAGGGCTTACATTCTAGAGGGGGAGATGGTCAGATAAGCAAGATCAATAAGTATTATTAAAATATGTACTATAACAAATAGTGATACATACTAAGGAGTAAAGTAAAGCAGGAAAGGGTGGTAAGAAGTTGGGGAGATGAAATTTTATATTTTAGATGGGTCATTAGAGATCTGCTCATACTATTTGAATAGAGACATGAAGAAATGATGGAGCAAACTGTGCTGACAGCCTGGTGAGAAGCATTCCAGGCAGAAGGAATTCCATGTGCAAAAGCCCAGAGGTGGTAGCATATTCTGGAAACTTCAATGAGACCCATGTGACTAGAGCTGAGTGAACCAGAAGGATACCAGTGGGAGAGACAGTCTTATCCTTTAGGGGTTTTGTAGGGCGCAGATGGCTCAAAAGCTGACATCGCTTTCTTAATTAAAAACAGGCATCTTTGCCTCACCCTTAAAAATAAATAAATAAATAAATAAATAAATAAATAAATAAATATGATGGCTTAAAAAAAAGAATAAATAATATGGCAATAAAATGTTTTAAGAAACTGATAGCAAAAAGTAGTATCCTGACCAAAGATTATACCCCAAATTTAATATACTATGCAAGCAATTTGACCTAGAAAGTTTTCCCCTTGATTTAACTTGATTTATTCAGACAGATAGCTATGGCACTTGAAAGAACACCTCTTACAAAAATGTAAAAACTGCTAATGAAAGATAACTAACATTTGAATATTTTTACATTTTTCTCAATGCAGTTTTTAGCTATTGTGGTATAGAGAAGTTTTTTTTTTTTTTGAAGATTGTCTTGTTAGGTTGACTTTTTGTGTATGGTCATTTGTCTATAAATTGTCATCAAACTACAAAACAACAACAAACCAAACATTTATTAATAATGTGATATATTTTTTACCTTAAAATTATTGTGGACAAATGCCTTAAATAAATAATTGTGCTAAAGCAAAGCTAAATTATTTTTATATTTATTGTGATTTAAAATAAAATTTGCAATGTGTAAACCAATAACAGAATTGGTTATCTGAGAAACATGCTATCTGTTTTTGAAAAAAATAAAGCATTTTCGAGTAACTTTCTACTTGTTTTAAAAAAAATATTTTATGAAATTTCCTAAAAACCCTAAAACATTGTATTGTCTATTGAGAAAAAAAAATCTGGTGTAGAAAATCAATTTGCTTCCAGTTCACATACATGTAGAAATGAAAAACTATGCATATCTTAGGCCAGTCCAGTATTTCATGTTTCTTCATGGAATTAGAGGACAAATAGGAGGGAAAAAAAGCCACTATTGTGAGTTTCAAATGCTTATACTCAATTAATTTATTTTATACTTTTATTAGATATATGAATATGCTGCAAAAACAAACAAGCAAACAAATGAAAAACCATATCCCCACCCCCACCCCTCTCCCCACACACAAAATTCTCCCTTGGGAATTATACACTTTAAAGCAATTTACATTTTATATGGGTCTCGAATATATATGGCCAAAAGTGTAATAGTTCTTTAAGTATATGACAGAGTAATTTTTCAGAGCACAGTCTTTGAGGCAAACCCTAGCTGCTAAGCCCAACTCTGCAATTGATCTGCGTGAGATTAGGCAAATTATACCTCTTTAAGCCTCAGTTTTTCCATAATATACTTAGTATAAAAATATTTACATCTTTTCTAAGTATTCAGTGAGGCAATCATAGTAAATATCAATTACTACCATTTAATTTGTACTTACTGTCTCTCAGTAATTATCTAAGACATATTGAATATAAAGTGCTTAGCAGAATGTCACATATTCAGAAACAAAAGCAAATTTATTAAATGAATATAATTTTGTATACAGTAAGAATTATACTCCCAATAGTGAACATTAGAATAAAATATCATGTGTTGCTATACTTTAAAATATGGTTATTTTTCCAGCAATTTTACTTCTCACTCTATGCCCCAAAGAACTAAAAACAGGAACTCAAACAGATATTGTACACCAATGTTCATAGAAGCATTATTTATAATATCCAAAAGATAGAAATAATCCAAATGTCAATCAACAGATGAATGTGGTAACAATTAGAATGTGGTATACAGAAACAATGGAAGATTATTTAGCCTTCAAAGGGAATGAAATTCTGATACATGCTGCAACATACATGAACCTTGAGAACACTAAGCTTTGTGAAATAATTGAGACAAAAGAACAAATACTGTATGATTCCACTTACATGAGAATAGGCGAATTCACAGAGACAGAAAGTAAAATGATAGTTTCCAGGGACTGAGAGAAAGGAGGGAATAGGGAGTTATTGTTTAACGGATACAAAGATTGTGTTTGTGATGATGCGAAAGTTCTGGAAATGGAGAGTGGTGATGGTTACCCAACATTATGAACGTACCTAATGCCACTCAATTAGACACTTAAAAATTGTTAAAAGAGTTATATGCATATTTTAACCACAATTTCAAATGTAAAATAAAAAGATTATTAGAACAGTCAAAAGTAGCAATCTGTTTAAAGACAGTGTTTGTAGGCAGTTTTATATTTATTCTCTTTTGTAATTTTGAGAACCTGGTATATTTCTAGCACCAGCATCTCCCCACACTTGGATATGGACCATTCAATGGTATTGGGCTGGGCCACACAGATTCATTTTTAGAAAATCTTCAGCAGCTGCTGGAATGTTAGGGGCTGATAATCCTCAGTTCTCAGCCCTGTCAGAAAATTGCATTGAGCTGGAGAGCTGTCTTGCCTGTGGTCAGACTCCCTTTCCAAGGAGACCTTCCATCCAATAAGCAGCGAAAGAGGGAATAGAAAAGCCTGTCTCCTCACCATAATGTGGGACGACTTGAGAGTGACATTTAGAGTTCCACATAGGGTCCCCCTGAGGTCTTCGTTGAAACTACACTGTAGCTCAGCTTCTCCCTCTGTTCAATCTTGCTTCACTATCTGCCCTTCCCTAGATACTGAGTTTAGCACTCCCTACTAAAGTTTTTTTAATGCTCACTTCCCTATCAGAGTATTCATTGAAGAAAGAGGAATACCTAAACATTTCTAGATTACTAGACACAAAGTCCTTGTTGACATTGAACTCTAGGGAACTAAAGCATCATCAAAAGCCCTCTGTTGCAGAGGGGCAAATATAGTGTCACATATCAAATGAAGTCTTTGTCACGGTCTGGCTTACAATGGTCCACTCTGTTCATGAATCCTGTTTAGTGCTAATGGTCCCACTTGGCCAAGGTCTAGCTTACAATGTTCATGTACCTTGTTCAGTGCTAATGATCCTATTTCAAGTATGTACTTAGGGAGCAGGAACATTAGCACTGAACTCTCTTTAAGTTAAATAGACCTCTCAACTGTTCTCCCCGTCAAGACTGCATGTCAAAAACAACATTGTATTGCTTAAGGAATGACAGAAATTATTGTCCTAAAGGAGGCAGGGCTGGTAGTCTCCACCCTATCTCCAGGTAAATAACATCTCCTGTCATCATCCAGCAACCCCCACAAAAGCAGGTGGCTCCTGGATGCCAACAGTCAGCTACTGACTCAGTCAAATTGTAGCCCCCATTGCCTACTTGCCTTTGCTGTTCTAGATGGGCTATCTTTGTAAGAACAGATTAACACATCCTCAGGTTCATGATATGAGGCCTTTGATCTGAAAAAAGTGTGTGTGCTTTTTACTCTTCAGAAGAGAAGAACAGAAACAATTAACATTTCCTTGGAAGTGACGATAGCATGCATTTGCAGTCTTCCCCAGCACTATGTTAACACTTTCTCTATCAAAGAAATGTGGACTGGCCGCACCTCCTGAAGAACATCCTGCTAGCACGTTGTACTGCTGACATCATGCTAATCGAACCAAATAAATAAGAAATGACAAGTATATTGAAGGCTCTAGTAAGACAGATGTGCTCTAAAGGGTAGGGAATAAACCTGAAAAATGTTTAGGGGCCTGCCAAATTTTTTAAGGTCATGTAGTGTAAGGAATGCTGGGCCAACGCCAAAGAAAAAGAAAATTTATTGCACCTCACGTCTCCCACTACAAAGAAGAAAGCACATCACCTGGTAAGATCCCTTAGATTTTACAAGCAGCATATGCTACACCCGGGAATATTACTCTGGCCTCTATTATGGGTGGCATGAAAAACTGTCAACTGTGATTAGAGTTCAGTGCATGAGAAGAATCCAGCAGCAGATCCTGGCTAGAAGTCAAGGACCTTGGCCACTTGGGACACATGACCCAGTAGACCCTATGATATTAGAGGCTTCTTAGGTGAGAAGAGATGATGTGTAAGGTGCATGACAAGCCCAATAAGGTCATCAATATAGTCCCCTATGATTCTTAAGCCATCTTCAGAGCAGAATGCTTCACCTTTTGAAAAACAGCTCTGGGTGTGTTTTGGGGTTCTGGTAAAGATTAAGTGCCTGACCATGGGTCACTTTACACATAGCCAGAACTGTCCAACATAAGCTAGTTCTCTGTCAGCCTCACCGATTCAGCAAACGGGGACTGACCTTAATCATGAGAAAACTTTAGGGCTGTGGTTAGCAAGGAGTTATAGGGAGAAATATGTTTAGCCACAGGGTATCCCTTTAAGCAGCTCTTGGTTAATTAGAGAGTTCTACATATCTAGCCTTTCTTTTTTACTCATCTTTTATTTTTTTGAGACAGAGTTTCTCTCCTGTTGCTTACGCTGGAGCGCAGCGGTGCGATCTCGGCTCACTGCAACTTCTGCCTCCTGGGTTCAACTGATTCTCCTGCCTCAGCCTCCCAGGTAGCTGGCACTACAGGTGCCCACTACTATGCCCAGCTAATTTTTGTATTTTTAGTAGAGACAGGGTTTTACCATGCTGGCCAGGCTGGTCTTGAACTCCTGACCTCAGGTGATTCGCCCACCTCTGCCTCCCAAAGTGCTGGGATTATAGGCATAAGCCATGGCACTCGGCCCATATCTAGCCTTTCAAGAGCCAGCAAAGCCCGTCTGTAGGACGTTGGATGATAAGGTACCTTTTTCAACAAATCATTCATTTAATTCATGGAGAACATTCTTTTGGTTCATTAGAATTTATGTATAATTAAAGCACTCCACTGAGAAAATTGATACTAGCACCCACTTCTGATAGTTGGTAACAAAACACAGACTCAAAATAATCTGATTTTTCTGTGTTTTAAATTTCAAAATTACATTATTTTTACGATTATCTACTGTTTACAGTGCAAACACTATTCTATGTATTATATGCACAGTAGCCATTTCTTAGAACTAATCTTGCAAGGTATACATCAGCCTATCCTCAAAATAACCTTACAAGATAGATACCATTTACTCTCGTTAACATTCGCAAATACTGAGCCTCAGAGGGATTCAGGCTTTGCCGTAATAACCCACTTATAAGCGGCAGGACTACACTGAATCTACAAGTTATTAAAACTCCCTGACATTCTCATTTTCTCATAAGTTGTAAGAAAAACTAAAATAATGCCATAAAAGCATAAAGTTGTTTACATTAACAAGACCAGGAGTTATGGTGTAGTGGTAGAAGTATAAAAGTAAAACCTGAATTATAGAAAGCTACAACAAAGAATGGGTAACGAAATAGCTACGGCATGAGTAAAAATCTCCCCCTAGAAACATAGTTTTGTACAGATTACACAGTAGCTGGAGATGCAGCTTGGATTCAAGAAAGCTATGTGTAGTTGTGTAAGAATTTTATTTTGTTTTGCGTTTGTAAAAGTAGAGTATGCTATGCCTGTATCCTGATTCAAAGGATTCCCTAGACAGAAAGAGACTGAAGAATAAAGAAACAGAAGGAAAAATTAATGAAGCAATATCTCTAAGAAGACAGAAAAGAATGAGATGTAACAAATCTTTCATACAAAGTTATACTTCTTCAGTGCAGTGCTTCTGGATGCAAGGTTACCACACCAGTGTCAGCCTCACTTGAGAGCTACTAGCTTTGCAAATTATCAAGCTCCATTCAAGACCTGCTGAATCAGAAATTCTCTGGTAGGACTCAGCAATCTAAGGTTTAACAAGCTTTCCAGGTGATTCTCACCTATCCTAAAGTTAGCAGACCACTGCTGCATTGTGTTAAGAAGCAAGAAAAAGACCAGGTACAAATGGATGTGAACGTAATTACAGGGATTCTGCAGAGAAAGTTTTGGTGGAGTTTCCATCTATTGTATCTCTCGGTTCTTAAACATTTTCTACCTTCAGGACCTACTCTTTCCAAACTCCCACTCCCTCTCCACACCTGGCAAAAAGGCAAGAATTTTAGCTGTCTTCTCTTTAAAAACGAGGCTCAAAAGAGGATAGGAAGCAATCGTGATCAAAGCCCAATGGGTTACACAACCATCAGGTAAACAGGGGCAGAGCAGAGTAGGTCCCAAAGCCACGGCAGATTCCAGGGTGACTTTTAAGCTAAGTGCTATCTTAGAAAGGAGAGAAAGTTAGTCTGCAAGTCTGAGAATTTTTATCTAGAGAGATTAAAACTTACATTAAAACGCTATTAAGTTTTTGCTCAAACTATGTTTAAGAAGAATTTGGGCTCCCCCTCCACAAGGCCCACCCCCACTGCAACACACAGAAAGTCCAGGTTTTTAAGTTCAGGCTGGTAGTAGACAAAAATAAATGGACTATATTTTTGCTTTAGATTTAAATTGTAGTGTGAGTAAATCTGTGACACCATTTTCTATATTTAAACAAGTAACTTAGAGATAAAAAAAAGAGATGCAATGTTCAAGTTAATGTGTATTTCACCATGATATTCTCAGCAAAATTATTAATATGTTTTTTTGTTTTTTGTTTTTTGTTTCTTTTTTTGTGACAGAGTCTCAATCTGTTGCCAGGCTAAAGTGCAGTGGCATAATCTCGGCTCACTGCAATCTCCACCTCCCATGTTCAAGAGATTCTCCTGCCTCCACCTCCCGAGTAGCTGGAATTATAGGCGTGCACCACCACACCCAGGTAATTTTTTGTATTTTTAGTAGAGACGGTGTTTCACCATGTTGGCCAGGATAGTCTTGATCTCCTGACCTCGTGATCCGCCCTCCTCGGCCTACCAAAGTGCTGGGGTTACAGGTGTGAGCCACCGCACCCGGCCTAATATAAGTTTATTATGTATTATATAATGAACATAAAATCTTTTAGAGGGTGAAAATACATTTTTTTTCTGTGACAGAAGAATATGTATTAAAATGCACAAAAGAATAGAAACTGAGTCAATTAAAGAAATTTAACTTAAAAATTAGTCAAATACATTTTAAGTAAGATAAATAGCATAAATACTATGATATATGTAGCAAATTTACTAATCAAAAAGCCTTATTTGTGAACTATGCTATGATGTATATATAAATACTCAGCATAGAGGACCATCTGGTTTTTTAGACTCATGTTATATACACCTATGATAGCCATACCAATTAAATAGTTACGCATGTTTGAATGTGTGTAATGGATGTTAACTTACATGCAAGTTCCATAAAGAATGAAACAAAACCAAGAGTGTTGTCCAAAGCAGGATATTTCTAGAAAAACGCTGCAGAAATTGTTATAGGAAGAAGGGATGCCAGATTGCAAAATTTAAGGGATTGTTTGTTGCCCCAGAAAAATCAGTATTTTAAAACAAAAACCCAATTTTAAAACAGATGTTTTTGTATCAGAAGAGAGCATTTAAGTGTAAGCATGTCTTCTTTGCAACCACAAAGGTAAATTTCATACACAATTTGACCACCATTTACTTTCTCTCTCCTTGACTTCAAATTAATTTGCTGTGTTTGATTTTTTTATCAGCTTGCGTGAATTTATAATGAATTTATAATTGCATTTGTGATATAATGGGTTGGGCAATTCTGATAACAGAAAAATTATGTTATCTAAAGGAGACAATAAAATTATATGTTGGTAATGAGAATGGGATTTTGCTTGTACCATTTTGTACCCTGCTGCAATCTTGCATCAAGCCCCTTTGAGCTACGCATGCAACTCCTATTACCACTAATTGCAGTTTCACTACACAGACACATCAAAAGAAAAGAAACAGGCCTCCTTTGTGCTGTGGGTTTTGTAATCCTTTTTATATTGTATAATGAGATCCAATTCTTCTTTCACATTTTAGGTGCCACATGTTCTTATTCCAATATTTACTTATTTCCAGTTTTCCTTTATTCTTTGAAACTCCTGGAAATGTTCAGATAGATGTAATAAAGTGAAAATAGTTAATTATAAATTATTCTTGATTCTAAAATAAAAAGAAAACCTTGTGAGGGCATATATATTTTAATCTTTGTGATTAATATAGTTGTAAATACAATCTAGAACTTGAGATTCATATAGGAATTTAATAATGTAAAAATGTTCAAAAATTAGTTCAAGATTTGTGATCATATGGATGTAACTTTTCTTCTAGTTTGAAATACAATAATTATTTAAACAATATTATGGCTCACATGCAGAGCATTGAAACGAGGGTACCTCCATTCTGTGGTTAATCCTTTCTGAAAATTCTCAAGCTTTTGTACAGATAAATAAAATGTGTACTCTACAGAACCTTTCAGTACCAATGAGATACCACATATACAGGAAAGGCAGGCATGCATGTTCCTCCATCTCTGTTCTGCCATGTTCCCCAACAGAGATGGCACCACTGCCCATTCTATTGCACAGGGCAGAAACCTAACAGTCATCCCTTCCACTCTATTTCCTCTCTCCTTTGTTCCACCTCTATCACAGACTCTGAGTAGTTTTATCTTCTAAAGAGCTCATGATTTCAACAACTTTTCTTATCACCATAAACAAAGGTTAGCAAAGCTCCTTTGGCATCGTTTCTGGACTATTGCAGAGACTCCAAAGCGGGATGTCTGTATCCAGTCTACTCATTTATCTCTTCTCCTCACATTGAAAATGTATCTTGCTGAAAACTCAAACATCAAAACTCAAACTTCCTTTCTAATTAAAATATTTCAGTGGTTCCTCATTACTTTTCCGATAAAGTCAAATTTCCTACAAGCCTCTAGCCTGGCCTGCTTCTCTGCCACGTGTTGCACTGAACTGCCCTGGCTCTTTGGGCTGGTCTTCTCTCCTTTTTTTTTTTTTTTTAGTGCAATGGCGCGGTCTCGGCTCACCATTCAGACAATTCTCCTGCCTCAGCCTCCTGAGTAGCTGGGATTACAGGCACGTGCCACCATTCCCAGCTAATTTTTTGTATTTTTAGTAGAGACGGGGTTTCACCATGTTGACCAGGATGGTCTCGATCTCTTGACCTNTTTAGTAGAGACGGGGTTTCACCATGTTGACCAGGATGGTCTCGATCTCTTGACCTCGTGATCCACCCGCCTCGGCCTCCCAAAGTGCTGGGATTACAGGCGTGAGCCACCGTTCTCTCCTTTCTCCCTATTTGGCATGTTCTGTCCTACCACAGGCCTATGCACACACTTCCCTTTCTACCTGAAGCTTGTTGCTGCCCCCTTTCCCAACATACAGTGCACATGTGCTCACACACATACTCCTTTAGAACTTCATTCATTCTTCAGATTTGCAATACAAATCTTACTTCCTCAAATATCTGTGATTTCTCATATCAGGTAAAACACATTCTCCTAGTACTCTGTCCTTCTCAAGAGTTCTTCTTTCACTGCTTTGCACAAACATTTAATGAATAATTAAATTATGTGATAAGTAGGCATGATTCCAGGCACTGGGGAGTGACAGTCAATTAGATAAGATCCTTCCTTGCTCTCAGGGAATTCTATTCTAGTGGAATACATGCAAAAATTAAACCAAAAAGCAACTCAACAAACAAATAAGAGCTATGATGAAACTATAATAGGACAGTGTGTTAACAACTATTGAGGGAAAGGAGCTTTTCTAGGGAGAGATTTTGCTGCGAGTTGAATGATGGGTCAGTTCCATTTCCTCATTTCATAAGTAGATTAACTTTTGCTTCTCCATAAATTTTATAATAGCAGTAGCTATGGCAATTTGCCCAGTAATTCTGTATCTTAGAAAGTATTCCAGAAAGATTTCTGAGTAAATAAATGAATGGAAATATCAGAAGTTTTAGCTCTAGCATATCTGAATTCAAGTCTTGGTTCTTATCTTCAACTTGATCAAATTATTAAAACCCCCATCTTCAATTTCCTCATTCTACTGATGAAAATAATAATGCCTACCTATCAATTAAAATATATATCTCAGCCATCAGCTTATGATTTTAACTATCATAAATCCAAAGGTGTGTATTCTTACTTTGGTGTTTCTCCTGTCATGTCTGAATCATGGAGATGATTTTTAAAATTCAGTGAAAGCCCCTGGCATTTAGCTTTCTCATTTGTTAATTAAAATGACTATACCTATATCTTGTGATTGTTTTGAGAAAAGAATGAGGCATTGACCTACTAAAAATCTTATTTCAGTGTGTTAGAGACAAATTTTTATGTTATTTTATTATGAAAAGTACATCAGAGTACACAAGAGGAAAAGCAATATTCAAGTTCACAGAATTATTACTAGACAACAGTTTTTAAAATGATTTTGCTGTGATAAGAAACAACTAATTTAGATTCTTACAGTGTGTATATATGTGTGTATACGCATGTGTGTACCTCCTGAGGGAATATCATACATACTAATATTTACATGGTGTTTGCAAAACTGTTCTGTAAATATTCTTTATTTACAATAAGAAACTTGGAAGACAAGTATTGCAAGTTATAAGGAAACTTGGGTTGAAAGAACAGGCAGTGACCAGGCTCTTAGGTTACATACTTTATCCTGTTACCAGCAGTAAGAAGTGCCCTGATTTGTCAGCAGGTGTTGGTACTGAGGCTTCAACTTAGCTCCTGGAGAGGCAGAGAAAAGGAAAGGTAATCTCATTGCTACTTCCAGAGTATGGCACTGGCAACATGATCAGTTGGTGATGGAAGATAGATTTTTACCTTCACATTCCCTTAGTCTTTTACAGTTCACTGCCTAAGCCTGCTTGAAACTCTACATTTACTTAATCCTTCCAGCAGAGAACAATCACTGTGAGTTTTCCCACTGACATACTTTTATTTGCTGAAAGTTCATTCTCTGCAGGTTGAGAATACAAAACTTTAAAGGGACAATCTTATAACTGCTATAAATCACCTCCTTCATCCCATAGGAAAACAAAGTACCCTACCTCAAGAATGTTTAAAAGCATTTCCAGAAAACGTATTCTACATAATATATAAATACTTTGAAAAAATAAAAATAAAATCAAAGAAAGAGCTAACCTTGCATTTTCACATATCAAAATGTTCATTCAAGTAGTTCTGGTTGAAAAATGGCAGTGTCTATGGCGTGAATGAGGCTATATTCACCAAACTCTGTGCAAATCTGATAAAATAGTTTGGGATATGACTAAAATTTTTTGTTTGACCAAATTTTGAGTTTCTATGATAATGTCAGTAAATTCCAATTAATCTGTAGTCTAACATTTTGTAAATATTTCTATTTAATATTGAATGCTTACATTTCTGAAAATGAATTATTTGAACATTCTCTTACAGAGAACAAATTATAGGTGAAGGAAATAGGACTAATATTTTTCTATTTATTCTCTAATGTTCTATGAATTAATGATTCTATGATACCTGAGCATGTGGTTAAAATCCACAAATGTTTTATGTCTCTGATATTTCAATTTGGATACAAAGAAGTTTAGACATGATAATAATATTGAAATATTCTCCACAAGTTGACATCAGACAACTTTGGACAATTGGGTTTTCCTTGGTCCAGTATGAATTTTTAAATATCATGATAAGAATATGGCAAAGGTGAAGGATCCTTTCAGACGTAAGTAAGCTCCTAAATCAGTTGATTTTTAGTTCATCAAAAGGGAGAGAGATTATCCTGGGTGGACTTGACTTAATCAGATGAAAGCCTTCAAAGAGACTCTCATAAAGACCTCCACAAAATAAGCTGCCCTATTGTGAGAGGGCCTGCAGGGAGCCTGTGGTAGGCAAGAGGGGTCCCTGACTGATGACAGCATGGAAACGGGGGCCTCAGCCCTACAACTGCAAGGAGCTGAATTCTGCCAACAGTCATGTGAGCCTGAAAGAGGAACCTGAACCTCAGAAAGGAACACAGACTGATGACACCTTGTTGGTCGTTGAATGAGTCCAGACTAAGCCATGCTTGGAATCCTGAGCCTCAGAAACTGTAAAATGGTAAATGTATGTTGTTTTAGTTCATTTGAAAAAAAAAAAAAAAAAGCTATTAATGAGTTATGACTCCTACATTAGCTTTATCCACATAATTTTTGGGGTTTAATTACCACTTACTACACAGCCACTGTGTTTCAGGCAGTGTGCTAGATACTGAAGACTACGTGTTTTAGTGTGAGTGAAATCATTAAATAACTATATTTCTTCTCTGATTCAGACAAACATAGTGCAAGTGTAGTAGTCTCTCCCTAATCTCTGTTACTTCACCCCAGCTTCACCACTAACACATCCAAGCTCTCATTCCAGCATGATGAATGCCAGACTCCAGGGAAGTCTTTTCCTCACTCAGTTATGTAGAGTATATTTTTATAAAGGGGCAGAGCATAAGTAGCTTGTGTCCTGGGAATCACAACACAGACTTTTTACTGTCTCCTTATGTTGTTATTATTTTTGAGACTGAGTCTCATTCTGTCATTCAGGCTAGAGTGCAGTGGCTCAATCAGCGCTCACTGCAGCCTCTCCCTCCTGGGTTCAAGCAATTCTTGTGCCTCAGCCTCCCAAGTAGCTGGGATTATAGGTGTCTGCCACCAAGCCCAGCTAATTTTTGTATTCTTAGTAGAAACAGGGTTTCACCATGTTGGCCAGGCTGGTCTTGAACTCCTGACCTCAAATCATCCACTTGGCTTGACCTCCCAAAGTGCTGGGATTACAGGTATCAGCCACCACACCTGGCCTTCTTATCTTATTTTCCCAACGTCTTAAATTTCTACGTGTTACAAATTGCCTACTGAACTTAAAATACTTATTTTCATTCTGATGTAATTTCCTTTCATGACTTATAAAACTTGCTTTCTTGTTCTAATTGCCCCAGACTACCCTCGGAAGTCCAATTTGTCTCCTTAGCAAGTCTTACTGGGAGAAGCACACTGAAGCCACCTTGACAGGGCTGGGACCTCCTTATTAAACCTGCCGTATTGTCTCATGTGGTACTTCATGACTGAAGGCTATTAATAAAGGCAAATCATTAGTAACAGCAAATATAATTCATTACTTCTTCAGCCTTTCATGGCTTATCATTAGAAATTGTTCTATACTCCCCTAAAAGACTGGTACTAGATGTTATCTTGATAACATTAGACAGTTTTGGTTCCAAAATTAATTCTGAGACAAGATTGGGATATTTTAGTCCTGTCATTTCTGTGATAAAATGGGATTTTTGAGATTTGAACCTAAGCTGTTTTTGTTTTCTTCCAGTATTACCCCTTTCTTCCCTCTGCTCTCACCCACACCAAACATAGAGACACCTGCATTTCTTTGCTTTAAAAGGCATTTGAAGCAAGCTAGAAAAGAAAACCAAAACAAATAATATTTGCTTCCCTTTTTAGCAATTTTGACCTCTGAAAACATAATCTATATTGGAATTCCTAAGCAGAGTAATATAAAGTGAAAAGATTGTGTCTAAGCCAGGAAGAAATTTTCCAGCACAAGAAGACAAAGACTGCGAATCTTGGGAACAGAGGGCATGAGTCTTGCTCACCTGCAGTGCCACCAGGAAATTGGCAAGTTCCCAGTGAGCAATGTGGGCGAAGGCTTTTAGCAAATGGGACCAAACATAGCCTTACAAACCGCCTGTGCTCCAAGAGCAGCATAGAGACACAGCATACACATTCCCCTTTCTAGAGCCCTTGGCCAGCACTTTCACCTGCCTGGAATGCCCTCCCTTCTCTTAGCCTATCCATATCACGCTCCTCCCAAGCTCCTCCTGATCCACTTAGCCTCTCTCTTAACCTCTGCCCCTGTGTATGATCACTCCATTGAACACCTCCCCAATTTTATTGGTGTCAGTCATTCAGCACTTAATCCTACTGCCTGCTAGCCTGTCATCTAATGCTGTGTATTATTTAACTTTTCACTTATTTATTAATTTAAATTAAATTGCAAATTCTTTAAGAACAGGTCTTAAATTCTTTATTACAGTGGTAACCACAAAAATTAATAGAAATGATGTACAATGAAAGAATACTAAAGTTGTTCTAAGAAGAATCATGCTATTCTAGCTCCTAAATCAATTTTGAAATACCCATAAAATAGAATTTATGTTCAAACTACAATCACATTAGAGTTTTACACATAAAAATACAATATTCTGGAATGACTTTTATCTAAAGGTACAAGATGAAAAAGCGCAAGGGATTTTTAGGGTAGTGAACATATTCTGTATGACAGTGTAATGGCAGATTCATGGCATTATGTATTTGTCATAACTCATAAAACTATACAACACAGAGTGAACCTTAATGTAAACTGTGGACTTTAGTTAATAATAGTGTATCAGTAGTAATTCATCAAATGTATTAAGTGTACTACACTCATGCAGGATGTTAATAATAGGGGAACTATGTATGTGTAGGTAGGGAGGTGGGTATATGGAAACTGTATTTTCTGTAAATTTAAAATTTCCCTAAAAAGTCTATTATATAAAGCACAACATTGTTAAATCATTTCTATCTAGAAACATGCTGTTCTAAGAATATATAAAATCTCCCTTAAATAATTTTTAAAATTATTCATTGGAGTATTTCATATTCTGATTTCTTTCATTTTTGATGGCCCTTTTGCTCTCTATATTGAAATGGGTATTTTATTACAACAGCAAGATAGCAGCAGTTGTTCACTCATGGCTAGTCATATGTGTACTATAGCAAGATCTTCATATCTTATTTCTACTTAAAAATCATGCCTATTACCTGCTAATTGCCATGTATTGATTTACTTAAGCATCCATGGGTGCTGTATGGGAAAGATAACACTTGGCTCTAGGGGGTCTGAAAATTCTTTACACTGTCAGTGACCTTGACTGAAACGGTAATTAATCTGAACCTCCGGATGGCATTAAGAGACTTAGACCTTTCATTCTTTGTGAAAAGCCTCATCTTTAGTGATGTGAGCACACAGTTCTATTTACTGAGAAAACATTTTATATTAACTTATCTCCTTCACTTTATGATCAGCTGCCAGAACTGCAGGTTTTCTATATCCAAGGAAAAGAAAAGGAGACAAAAAGGACTTACTATATTGCAAGGAATTTGTTTTTTCTTTGGGGTTCTGTCTGCTCACAAACACAGTAGCCTTGTGGCAATGGCCAAGACACTCTATTTTCTTCTCTAGTTTTTTTGTATGCCTAAAACATACTAGTTTAGGATATTAAAATAAAATTAAAAATCAAAAAAATATTTAAAACTTTCATAAGCCTAGCATTTCTGTTTTGTTTTTGTTTTCACTTTTAAAGAATCACTCGAGAGTTAACATATATCTAGATTATCTTTCAAACTTTTTCACTTTTTTATTCTTTGGTTGTCACCTGTTTTCTCAAAACATGCATGAGAAGTCAGGTATAGTGACAAAAACATGAAAAAAAAAAAAAAAAGCCAATGCAATGCAACATCAAATAACATACTTAGATTTTTAGAAAGGTGTACATATTTCATGATACTAGTGTTCTTCTATGTGTTCTAGTAATTGCATTTTGGTGTCCAGTAGAAAAATGGAAAAATGATTTTTCTTTTGATAAACATTTTTATACGTGCCTTTGGTTTGACTGATACTTGTACCTTGCCAAATGACATCTTAAAAAAAAAAAAAAAAAAGGCAGAACTACTGATTACGAATGATTCTAACAAACCAAGCAAAGAAGTATAGAGGACGTTGTAATGTGCTACCTAGCAGGAAAATTCTTGACTTCCAGATTCTCTCAGGCAATCTATTTTAGTCAAACTCAAGCGCATTTCTAGTCATTTTGTTTACTGATCAGCATGTCGCCAAACTAATTGAGGATTCCATGGCTCTAAGAATCCTGAAATAAGCCATGTTCTTCCCTCCCAAGTATTTTTTTTTTTTTTTTTTTTTTTTTGCAGAGCTGACACTTCTGCTTCTTTATCAAGTGCCACTTCTGAAACTACTCTCATGTCCCTTCCTCTTTTTATTTCCCTCGGAGGTTTCATGAGGATACATTTTCGCATGCTTATGTGCATGCACTCTTTTTCACTTCAGTAAAAGCCCATGGCTACCAATGGATAGTTGGGGCTAATTTACTGTGAAATAGCATAACATATTCAGCACCTGTAGGAATGCACATTTATGTTGAATCACCTGACTGAATAATGAGCAACAAATGGAGAATAGGGTTATGGGGAATGGGATGTGAAGCAGTAGACTACAACCAGTCACGGTAGTGTTTAAATTAAGCACATCATTAGCAGGGTAGAACTAAGGGTCCTTTCGAATCTGGCGTACATGAACTAACAACAGCAGAGCATCAGTGAGCCATGCCTTCTCCATCTGCGCCTCATCTGAGACAGGAGAGTGGATGGAGAAAAGGAAGATGGCAGAGGCCAGCAGGAGACAACCACATACCAGGAGGGTAAAGTTACAATACTTGGAGTAGTGCTCAAGTCTCTGCTCTCAGTCTCCATCTTCTAGCTTTCAGTGTGCACAGCCTTCACTTAGCTTCCTCTGCAGAGATTGCCGGTGTATATGAGAAGAGCAAATACCGGTGTGGAGAAGCACAAGTTGTATAAGCAGAGTTCTGCTTCTCCCAATACCGTGAGTTTTTATGTCACTCAAAGATAGTGCTTACCAGACTTATTTTCCCCATGCTATATTGGAGAGTTATAATAATACTAATAGAATTATAAAATGAGTTTGAAAAATCACAAATTCTCTGAATTCAGTTCTGCATTGCCCTGTACATGCATCCTAGATAGAAATATATATGAACAAAAATTGTACACAATTCTGTTTTTCCTAATTACTATCTACCCCTGGTGGGTAAGATTAGAGTATGTTAAGTGAAAAAATCTTAGAACAAATGAATAGGTGACTTAGGTCAGAGTTAAGTCACCAAAATATGTTAGCAAGCAACTTCTACCAAATGATTTCTTTGTACCCATAACATAGCTATCAAGACACTTACAAATTGTAGAAGTCTTTAAAAGCTATGAAAACTAAGATGAAGGAGGTGTAATGTGGCCTTTGCCTCAGTGGATTTACCACACACAGGATTTGATCTGAAGAATAAGAGAGAAATCTAATTTGTAGAAGTATACCTATATGAACTAGCACATAGTGGTTGGTATGTGAACCAGAATATCAATCCATTAATTTGCCGTCATCAAGCTGACCAGAATACTTACATTGGCCAACCACAACAGTGAACTTGGCATCAGAACAAGTTGGTTTATCCTAAGCAACTTCGAACTAAGGTAGCTTGAGGCGTTTTCACATACAAGACAGGCACACTAGCCAAAGAAACTTTTCCCACTTGAGGCAGCTTAGCAAAGATTCATTGTACCCAGGGCAGTGAGTGGATGCTCTGCCAATGTGTGTTTCTGAGACTTTCCTTTCCTTATGTTTCCATGGCTCAGCACCCTTACTCTCTTCCCACAACCTTTCTCCATATAGGATCAACCTATTACATCTCTATGTAGTAGATTAAACACACAAACAGTATTGTCTCTAAGACGATTCTCAGATCTGTTGAATTCTTAACATTAATTCACACTTTTATGAATAATATCTTGATGTTCTAATGCAGATGGCTGATGTAGCAGTTTAATTTGGATTTGATAAATTGAACTCTCTTAGGGCAATCTTATTTATAATTATGTTGTGAGTATCTCACCATAACCCCTATTATACTAACAGTAATACCAATTAGCAGAAAATGTTCTTATTTGCAAATGCCAACATAAATGTAAAATAAACAAACATGTAATATGATGTTGAAAATTGTATATCAATCCCTGGAAGGTAGATTGGTAGGAGGCAGGTTGGTAGAAGGTGGTGGGAGGTGTCGGTCTCTGATAAAGATTTTTATCCTACCTTCAGCATGTTTTAACTCTGTGAACTTTGACAGGTTATTTAAACTCTCCCTTCCTATTTCTTCATTTCAAAAATTAGAGGTAGTGAAAATAATAATTGCTTCATAGAGTTGTTATGAGAATTAAATGAAGCTAATATTTCTTAAGACAAAGTAAATACTGAATCGATGTTAGTTCCTACTAATTACAAATAAAATGGTTATAACTCAAAAAGATCAATGTCTCTAAGCATTAAAAGCAGTTTTCCTTTTCAAAAACCTAAAAAAAAAAGATTCTTATAGCTCTAAGTACCAATTCTGGTGCCTAATGTCTATTCTTTGTTCTTAACAAAATTGTCTTAGTCCCAAGATCTTTTTCAAATATATGATAATCATTATAATAAAGACACATGATCCCAAAGTATTTCATTCTTTTCTTTCTCAAAAGGAAAAGGCTTTTATCTGGAAGTAACAAATATTTTGGTAGATTACAATTGTCTGGCATTCTCAAAACTTTTAGATCCATATTATAGCTTTGTTTTCCTGACTATTCAAACACGTTGGGATTATTGCAAGGAGAGGTTGGCAGCGAAGGTGCACATTACCAACATCACTCCCAATAGTTGTTTGCATAGAAAAATCAATCCTTGTCCTCCCAGCAATAAACAAGAAGGCTACCTACTTAATACTTCTTTCTCTGGCAATATGCCTTCTGAGCTCATATCTGCTAGATTTTAAGAATCCTATGAGTCAACCCTAAGATGGAATGAATTGGTAAAACATGGACAAAGAGAACTTTGTGTTCCTCTTCTCCCAATTCTAGATTCTAAATTACTTCCCAGGAGGAAGAGTTATACCTGTAATTGGGAGAATATAAGTCATATCACATATTCTCTAATATAATTCACTTCCCCTCACCCTAAAACTCTAAAGGATGGTAAGTTGCTAGCTACTTGGTTCTCAGAGACCTACATTTTCTGTGATTTATGTCAAGAAGATGACATTGAAACCACCTTATCAAGGTTAGGTTTGGATTCTAAATGAATAAAGAAATGACAGGTGGACAGTTTTTAGACCCATGCTGTATTAGTCCATTTTCATGCTGCTGATAAAGTCATACCGGAGACTGGGCAATTTACAAAGAAAGAGGTTTAATGGACTTGCAGTTCCACATGGCTGGGGAGGCTTCACAATCATGATGAAAAGCAAGGAGGAGCAAGTTACATCTTAGGTGGATGGCAGCAGGCCAAGAGAGAGAGCTTGTGAACGGTACCTCCTTTATAAAAAAATCAGGTCACTGGTGCAGTGGCTCACACCTGTAATCCCAGAACTTTGGGAGGCTGAGGCGGGCAGATTACCTGAGGTCTGTAGTTCAAGATTAGCCTGACTAACATAAAGAAACCCCATCATCACTAAAAATACAAAATGAGCCTGGTGTGGTGGTATATGCCTGTAATCCCAGCTACTCCGTAGGCTGAGGCAGGAGAATCACCTGAACCCGGGAAGCAGAAGTTGTGGTGAGCTCAGATCACACCATTGCACTCTACCCTTGGCAACAAGAGCAAAACTCCATCTCAAAAGAGAAAAAAATTACCAGGTCTTTTGAGCCTTACTTACTGTCATGAGAACAGCATGGAAAAGACTTGCCCCCATGATTCAGTTACCTTCCATGGGGTCCCTCCCACAACACGTGGGAATTCAAGATGAGATTTGGGTGGGAATACAGCTAAACCATATCACATGCCTTCCTCTACCAAGAAATGGAGAGAGTTTGAATGTAACACACACCCAATATCATTTTCTTAAGGATGCCTCTTGTTAACCGTCCAGATGTTTACATCTTCTTTTATAAGAGCCCATTAACTTCCTTTCATTTCTCTTCCGTGGTATACATTATAATATTCATAATCCTTTGACTAGTGTTTTAGTTCTATGTACTCTGTTAAAATTCAAGTGCTTTTGTTGAAATTAAAAAGGAATTATTGAAAAATTCCAGTATTTTTCCAAGAATGAAGAGCTGACCAACTAGGCATCGGCACAGACCAGATTCAGAACAGTTGTAGAGATCACAGCAGCCAGAGCTTGCCTGTCTTCCTGTAGGCACTAGTATCAAAAGATTTAGCTCCACATAATTTCTAAAGATCCTCAGAAAGGGAAGCATTGGCCCACTGTCTCTGCTACCCTTCATCAGACCAATAATAATGGCTGGCCAGATGCAAACAATATATTTAGCTTTTCCTAGAGTACACTCATGGCTTATTCTGGGATACACTCATTTACCTAAATGATGATGAAGAGAGGTAGTGGCAGACAAAAGCAATTCCTATTCTTAAGTTTCATGAGAACAGGAATTGTGTGTGTGTATGTGTGTATTTCATGGACGTCTTCATCAGTAGAGATATCTTACATAAAATACGTTCAATAAAACCTTGTGAAATGCCATATGCAAAAATCAACTCAAAATGGATTAAAAATTTAAATGTAAAACCTGAAACTATAAAAACCCTTGAAGACACCCTCGGCAATACCATTCAGGACATAAGCATGGGCAAATATTTCATGATGAAGATGCCAAAAGTAATTGCAATAAAAGCAAAAATTGACAAATGCAATCTAATAAAATAGCTTCTGCACAGCAGAAGAAACTATTAGTAGAGTGAACAGACAACCTACAGAACTGGAGAAAATTTTTGCAAGCTATATATCTGATAAAGGCCTAATATCCAGTCTCTGTACGGAACTTAAACAAATTTACAAGAAAAAAACAAACAAACAATCCCCTTAAAAAGTGGGCAAAGGACATGAACTGACACTTTTCAAAATAAGGCAGACATGCAGCCAACAATCATATGAAAAAAAGCTCAATACCACTGATAATTAGAGAAGTGCAAATCAAAACCTCAGTGAGATACTATCTAACATCAGTCAGAATGGCCATTATTAAAAAGTCAAAAAAGAACAGATGCCGACAAGGTTGTAGAGAAAAAGGAGCATTTCCACATTGTTGGTGGGAATGTAAATTAGTTCAGCTATTGTGAAAGACAGTGTGGTAATTCCTCAAAGAACTAAAGAAAAAATACCATTAGAACCAGCAATTCCATCACTATATATATACCCAAAGAAATATAAATGTTTCTACTATAAAGACACATGCATGTGTATGTTCATTGCAACACTAT
This sequence comes from Cebus imitator, assembly GCF_001604975.1. Classification (NCBI taxonomy): domain Eukaryota; kingdom Metazoa; phylum Chordata; class Mammalia; order Primates; family Cebidae; genus Cebus; species Cebus imitator. The sequence continues at coordinate 555,814 of NW_016107724.1, read as the reverse complement.
TTACAATAGCAAAAACATGGAATCGACCCAAATGCTCAACAATGAGAGACTAGATAAAGAAAATGTGGCACATATATAGCATGGAGTATTATGCAGCTATAGAAAAAATGAGATTATGTCCTTTGCAGGGACATGGATAGAGCAGGAGGCCATTATCCTTAGCAAATTAACATAGGAACATAAAACCAAATACCACGTTTCACTTATAAGTGGAAGCTAAATGAGGAGAATACATGGACAGAGAGAGGAACAACACACACTAGAGTATTTCAGAGGGTGGGGGTGGGAGGACGGAGGGGATCAGGAAAAATGACTAATGGGTACTAGGCTTAAAGCCTGGGTGATGAAATAATCTGTACAAAAAATCTCCATGACACAAGTTTACCTATGTAACAAGCCTGCACTTACACTCCTGAATTTAGAAGTTAAAAAAAGTTTGTTGAATGAATTAAGGAAACAATTATAAATGAGAGATGCCATTATTAATAAGCAAATTTGGAACTCCTATATATTTATTTTTCCTCCCTTAAACAGCTATTCCTTGGATTCCTGAAAGTCTACTGTTAATGGGACATTCTTTTATGTTATGCTTTGCATTTCTCTATTTATTTCTTAAAATTTGCATTCACCTTTAAATATAGTTTAACCAGTCCCCTTTATTGTAAATGTATTAATGAGAACTTTATCTCTGGCACTGGATATTCTAGGCACCAAAGTCTAAGAAAATGATAAGAGAATTCTGGAGAAAAGTGGCTGGAGAAAGAAAAAACAAAGGGACCAAACAAAAGGCATAGGATTCTTGCAAAGAGCCAGCTAATATTGTATATTTATGGGTTTCTACTCTCAAAATCAAAGCAGAAATTCTTAAACAACAAATTATTTTCTTTTGACTAAACATAATCATTCTAGACTTAGCGATATTCCAATTACTTTTCCCAGGCATAATTATTCCTAATAAACATAATACTGACATGTCAGAGAACATATATTCTCAGAAATATGGTTCAATTTTGATCGTTGGTGAATTTCAGCAGCTGTGCCTTCCGCTGAGCCTTGCCAAGGCCACAGTTCTGTTCTCTTTGGCAGTAACGTTTGGAATAGGGTCCCTTCCCTGATGATTCCAAGACTTCTGATATTTGGCCCTAAAAATCCTTGCTATGAAGTATACTAGCATTTAATACAACATAAGCTCTGTGAGACTGGAGCATTAATTTGTATACAGTCAGTATAAAATAGTGCCATTTAAATAATCATTAATAAATACATGTTGAATAATTGGCTAAATCAATAAATGAATAGATTTACTCTGAGAGCATTTCTTAGCACCAGCTCTCATAGATTTGGATATTGATCTAGGATTACCATACACAGTGAATGAATGATGGGCACATCAATGGTGAGAGCCTAGAAGCGTCCAATTGATAATTCTGCCAAATGAATCAAATAAAAGGCTTTAAAACATAAGCTTGACTTTGCTGAGTAAGGTTACATTTGGTAGCTCTAAAATGCCTTCATAGCATTTATAGCTCCAAGAACTTTGTAGTTCGTAAAAACAGAAATGATCTTGGCTCTAACTTTATGGACAAGGAGGCTTAGTCCTTGGTTTCTCCAGGGTTCCAGTTATAGTGAAAGTAGCAAAGTAGCAGAGAAGAATTAAAACCCAGAGTTCCTTAGTCCTTGTCCAGAGCTCTTTGCTTCCCTTATAACTGAGATACCATCTGATCTAAATGGATAGATTAAACATAAATTCCATTTTCTTGGTTAGTGTTCTTGTTCATTGATACAGATAATTGAGCAATCGATTTTTATTAAGGTAAAGTTTATGATAGCTTTACCAATGATCACCACAGCTGATGTTGTAGTCACTGATAATATTTTACTGCTTTTAATAACTCTATAAGGAAGGGAAAACAAAACTCACATTCACTGTGAGAAGAAGAAGAAAAGATAAATTAGAAATTGAAGGAACTGGTGTTTACTTCAAATGCCTTCCCTTGTATCACTGAAACCGAAGAAAAAGTTCTAAAACTGTCTTAGAGCTATAAAATCAGATTATTGCATTACTTGAATCAACTAGCTTAAAAAAAAAAAAAAAACTTGTAAAGAAACTTTACTCAATATTTTTAATGACATTCCCTATTGGTCCCATGACATAGCCTGTTTCCCAATTTCTTCCTTAATTGTTGACACTATAGGAAATAAACTGGACTTCCTATCGAACATTGACGTACATAAGCTCAGTCCTTTAAATATCTCTGTATGACCTGTGGGCACTCTTTATCCACTGGTATTTACCAGTTGTTTTCATAGGTTAGAATAAGCACTCTGCTTAGGCTAGCTGAAGATTTACCCAAAGCTAAGCTTTCAGAAATGTCTTTTGCAATCACACCCTATGAGACTACAGCCCTTGCTGACACTTATATTCCACAATGCATTTTCTCTTAATGAGACACTTAACTACACCCTAAGCATTACTAAAGAGTGCAACTGTACTGGATTATGGGGCACAGATTATGTTCCTTCCCCATCCTACCTGTACCCTGAAAGGTCCCTAGCATCCCAAGGACTTCTAGCCCATTAGCCTTAAGTGATCTGTGGTATCACAGGTGTAAATTGCCTGATTTCTTAAAAATATAATTAATCAGCTGTACTGAAGGAGATCTTAACAGCCGGGACACAGAACATATGGCTAATACAAGAGCTACATATTCTTACAGCTTATTCATGCCAATGTAGGGAAAATCCTATTCTTTACCCCCTGAAATTTGACAGCATTAGTTATTTATATTCTGTACCATAAAGAAACAGGTGCAGGCATAGGGCTAGAACTTTCCTTCAATTCCAAGGGTATAGATTTATAGTATTGGGTGTTTCTAAATCCTTTCTTATGGAAAAGCTTCTTACTCTGTGTAAATATATACATCGGTAATTGTTGGTATGAACAATTATATCAAAAATACTTTAAAGTTACTTTTTTGTGTAAACTCATATTCTAAATTCTATGAAGAAGCACAAATATTTTAATGCTCTCTGTGTATTATTCATATTTACTGTGAAATATGGTGAAGGGAGATACTAGATTATCTTGAATCTTATATTGATACTCAAATTGAGATATTCCAAAAAAGGGCAAATTATAAAAATAAGCTTGGATGTGTCAAAAACTAAGATTGCCTTTGAAGAGGAGAATGTTAACATGGTTCATTTAAGAGACTTTACATTTAATAGCCTCATTTATTCCTTATTTCCATTGTGATGGAAGTCACACGTGCTGGCTTTGTGATTCACACCTAGATAGATGTGATGATGGGAGAGGTTTGCTTGCAGAAGTGCCACTGTGCTTCTACAAACATTCGACAGATCCCCTCAAGACAAAAGACAGAAGTTTTATTTTTTTCAAATCCAGAATGCATCTCCTATGAACACCACATCTTAGGCATGTAAGTAAAATTTACACAATACTGATAGAGCCTTCATTGTTTGTGCTGTTATATCTTTTATCTTTTTAATAACAAATATTTATATTGTGCTTTTGTTATTTCTCCTATTGCTCCCTTTCTCCCACCTTCATTCTTTTTTTCTTTCTTTGAGATAGGGTCTTGCTCTGTCACCCAGGCTGGAGTACAGTGGCATGATCTCAACTCACTATGACTTCCACCTCCCAGTCTCAAATAATCCTCCCACTCCAGCCTCCTGAGTAGCTGGGTCGACAGGTGTGTGCCACCACAGCCAGATAATTTTTTTTTTGTATTTTTGGTAGAGATGGGGTTTTGTCATGTTGTCCAGGCTGGTCTGGAACTCCTAAGTTCAAGCGACCTTCCAGCCTTGGCCTCCCAAAGTTCTGGGATTATAGGCATGAAGCACCACACCTGGCCCCCACCTGCATTCTAATCAGCAAATATTAACTAGCTTTCAAAAATTACTATTTCTTAAGAATTCTCTTTAAGATTCACAGAAATATAGAGAACATGTAAATATTAGTTCTTCCAGTGACTCCTAATAAAAGTTATAAAACTAGCTACTTCAATTTTACTGGAATAGACTGATTTCCACACTTCGAATTTCAAGAAAACGTATGGGTCTATTTTTGTTAATATTTAACCAACATTATTGATGTTTTTTTCATAATTCTTTAATAAAAATGTTATTCATAATATGCATAATTTGTTACTAGTTCCCTTTTGCTCAACATCAATGTATCTTTAATACACATAGGGATGTTGGCTCCCTTAGAAGAGCTCAGTAATTAAGATCTTCAGTAGTTGTGGATTTCATTCTAATGGAGGACATTTTTCTTTTAGTTAAAATTACTTCCTGTTACAGAATTTGGCCCATTAACTTTCTTACTGCACATGGCTTAGACCTTTTGAATGTTCAGAACATTTAAAATGATTTGGGAAAAGGAGAGTGGTAGAAGGAGAGGAATAGCAAATTATAATACATCCAAGTATTTAAGTCTTAGCTTTACTACTAAATAGCAAACTATTTGACCATTCTCAACCTTGATTACTTCATTCATAAACAGTGGTAATAATAATACATTCTTATATTTTCTAGAAAAATTATTGTATAAAATAAGTGAGATAATATATGTAAAATTATTTCGAAAGTTGTTAAAGGATTTACAAATATAAAGTGACCTCATCATTACATATAGATTTCCAAATAAAATAAAGTATATACAGTTTTACTACATAGTCAGGTCTTACAGAAAAGTCAGGCGCTAAGCAAAGTTATGAAATTATTAAAGTGTGATTAGATGCATTAATCAGGTTGGGCTAGGTTATGCTGCATAATAAACTCAAAAACACAGTGGTGGCTTAAAACAAAAGGATTTATTTTTCTTTCAAGGTTCACGTCCTTTGAGAATTTTCTGGGAGACCCGAAGCAGAAGCTGAATGACAACCTTCTGGAACATTATAGTACCATGTCAGAGGGAAAATGGACAACAGAGAGCCTTTTATTCTCTGGTACAAAAGTGGCACACACTATTTATATTCCTTAGCCAGAACTAGTCATATGGTTCACCAACAATTAGGGCCATAAGAAATGCAATCCGAAAAAGTGTGCAGAAGGTGGAGAGGAAGAGTGAACCTCTAATGACTATCCCATTAAGATTTGGGAAGATTTGTAACTTACAGAAACTATGTTCCATATCCTCCTTCTAAGAACTATCCCCTTCAGATTTAACTTGCATATCATTTTTGTAGAAATTTAAAGATTTGTTGGTAGAATGCAGAATTGTAATAATAAACACACATATGCAAACATACACCCATGCACAATGACAGAAGATTAAGATATTTATTTCCCTAAAAGACATCTCTATTTTAACAATTGACTCTTAACAACAAAACTCTTCAGAAATCCAATGAATTAATTCTTGTTCTCTACTTTTTGGCATTTGGGGATTTAGTTTTCCTACTCCTGAGTTCTTTTTAAGCAAATGAGACTCCCTTTCACAGTTCAGGTCACAGCAGAGACAGTTTGCCCTTTTTTATGAAACAGAAAGCTGGAATAGATGTGTTTCATTCTTATCATTGAATTAGCATCACACCACGGATATGTGAAGGGTTCTGAGGGTACCTTTTCTGAAAGTGGAAGCTGAGATCTATGTCTCAGGGAGTCAATGTAAACACTGACTTAGAATAATAAAATGAGAAGGTAAAAAGAAACAAACGGGTTACTGGCATTTCCCTGCTATTGTTCCAGCCATTGTTTAACCAGATGGTTCATTTAAAGTGTTGTTTATGTTTTTCTGGTTTAAAATAAACTCTGTTTTTTTCCTTTTCGGTTTTCTTTAAAAATATTATTTTTCATTTGATAGTCTTTCTTTCAAAAAGGCAAGCATAAAATAATAATGTGTTCTATACATAATAATCTTCTTTGATGGTTTTTAAAATATTGTGAATTTTCAAAGGCCAACATAAAACAAACCAAACCAAACAAAGATAATATTTGCTGAAAATTGTTTGAGAAAAACACTGACTTTTTTTTTCTCCCAGGAAAAGCATACAATATGGCAAGCAACACTCTACTTCCTTGAAAGCAGTGATGGCTGATTGGTACTCTGAGTCCTCTAAAAGCCTATTATATAATAGTTTAAGAATCCCACAGAATTTTTCAAGCCCTTAATCCAAGTGAAGGCAAAAGTTTACAAAAAATTAAACAACAGTAGGCAATATGTAGATAATTAAATTTTGTGTGTGCTTACGTATGACAAATACTATGGTCGAATGAACATAATATATGAGACACACAGAAAATTTTAACAAGGTCTCTCTGCTCCTAAACAGCAAAATTAACAAATATCCACTTCTATCTTATTTTTCAAGTTCCAACTTCAGTAACGATTGCTAGTTTGGCTAGTTATATTTAATAAAACATATGTAAAAATACTAAGTATTTAAAAATTAGTAAAACTGCCTTCATAATCAAGATACATCTAATTCTGATAATATCCAACTTTCAAACACTCTTAAACCCTCTCAAATTTAACAAAGTATCAAAATATTTGTTTAACAACTATTTTTATAGTGAATTACTTAAAATTTTATTTGATACACTCAGGTTTATAGGTCCCTATGATGTATATACAAACTTCAAGAGTGTTTTTATACTTTATTTTGTTTTCCATAGATAATCCAAAACTTTAATCTGTGATCATGTTGAATTATTTACTGTTTATAAAGAGAAAAACCTCTCATTTCAGTGTCATTTGAAATTGAAAGACATTTTAATTGAATATCGTCTTAGTGTCTTAGATTATTCAATAAACTGAGAACTGCTATCCATAAAATAAAATAGTTTAGGTGAGTGGAAAAGAATAGAAGAGGATTTATGTAAATCCATATGTGCTAAATGAAGTCATATGTCATAAGGATGAGCTATAACAGGGAAGGTTTTTCAAGTCTCTAAGAGAGCAAAGTTAAGAGTAGGGATTCGGCATAGAGAACAAAAAGTTTTGTTCATGTTCATTTTAAAAGAAATGAATTATAGCAAACAGTATTGGGTTCAGGTTGAGATAAGATGTATTATATTACATAGGTCCAATACTGTGCTTATCCATTGTAGTAAATAGAAATGCAAGATTTTTGTTGTTAAAATGTTATTTTATTGTTAGCATTTGAAGGTTACCATAATTTTCTTGAACAACTAAGAATTAGAGAAAAGTTTAGAAGCTAGAAATTTAAAAAATCAGTTTTACTACTATTAAAGACAATTCTATGCAATGTAGCTTTTGTCTATGGACAAGGGGCTTTCTGATACCTCATACCAGAAATGAACAAGCTACTCTTCAGTTACTGACCCTCTGGCTCAGCACAGACCTCCTGTTACCCCAGCCTCTCCTGTGGTAGGCAGAAGTGACTCCTGAGGGATGTTTCCTTGGAAATGTAAAAGGGTAATGGAAGTGGGTGGACAAAAGGCCCACTTCTTCATTCCAAACTCCTATCAAATTAAATCATTCTTTCTCCCGGGAAAAAGAGTGAATGTAAGTGCGTAGAAAGGCTAGGATGGCTGCTCAGTGTAGCTTCCCCATTATGAAAGAAATTAAAGAGGAAAATTTCTTATGAAAGAAAAAGTGACAGCAGTTAATGTCTCTTTTCTACATCTCCCTTGTTAGAAAGAGAGATTTTTTTTTCAGCATTGAAAGAATCAATGACATAGCATCTGAATTTACTTAGATTTTAAGGTAAAGTAAAAATATAATTTATCATCCAAACTGGAACACCAAGACACTGTTCATAATTATGATGGGATAACAGGTGTAAGCCAGAACTGTCCCAGGAAAATCAGGACATATGGTCATCCTATTTCATAGGCTGCTGCTTCACTGATGATAAAAATCAGTGCATACTGAAATATGAACGGAGCCGAAGTGCCGGCATTAGTGAGCATCTCTGAAGTGCCAGGCGCTCCCATGAGAGATCTTTCTAACAAGAGTTGTAGAAAAGAGGCATTAAATGCCATCACTCTCAGCCTTAACTTTTAAAATTAGGATCTATTTTGCAGGTGTTTCATTAAATTGTATTGATTAGACCATCAAAATAATGCTTTGTAGTTAAAAGGTGTTAATTAACTATAAAATAAAAACAAGGATGAAAAAAATTTCACTTAAATCACAGTCAATGATCAAAATCACAAAAATCAATAAAAAGTGGAACATAGTACAAGCAAATATGTCTTTTCATTATTAAACTTAACAGTAGAAATACTGTATAACAAAAGAGTGTTACCTAGTATATTAAATTTATGTTATTACATTTAACTTTATAGTAGTTATACTTTTATCTACATTTAATTAGCTGATTATTTTCACTTTTTAAATATATGAGCTCTACCTGTAAAATGAATTTTTATTAGTGTTGTTTACACATAATTAACAGGAAAGTAAAAATAATCTGAGTATAACTGGAATTCATAAAAATGCTCTTCCCTTAAAAGGAAATTTGAAAAATTATTTTAAAAACATACTAGAATGTTCAAATTAAGCCCCACACTGTTTATTTAATTATAGACATTGTCCATATGGATAGACAACTATTAGGGTTTTGGCCATAATTTTGAATAACAGTATCCTGAATGTTTAAATCCTGAAAGATCAAAATCCCTAAAGTCTAAAATCCTGAAAATTTTAATTCTAAAAGATCAAAATCTCAAAAGTATAATTCTACAAAAAAAATAAAAAATGCTTTAAAACACACTTCTTTACATTTTTTAAAGATTTATCTGAGAAACACAAAAACACCACGGAACACTTCGTAGACCAGTTTATGCAATAAAATGGGCAATAATACCATACATATTTTTGCAAGCATAACCACCCAGGTATACTAATGATGATGTCATGGGTATAAAGTTTGTGAGCAGATGAACTATATTCATAAAGAAATAGGTCAAAAGGTGAAATGTATAAGCACCTATTTTTATGGTTAGTAATTGTGTCTACCCAGTTTTATAACCACAGTGATCTAAAACACTGTGATGGACAACTTAAGCCTTTTTTTGTTTTGTTTTGTTTCAGACAAAGTCTCACTCTGTCACCCAGACTGTAGTGCAGTAGTACAATCAGATCAGGGTTCACCGCAGTCTTGACCTCTTGGGCTCAGACAATCCTTCTGCCACAGCCTCCAGAGTAGCTGGAAACACAGACATGTGCCACCAAACCCAGCCATATTTTAAATTATTTGTAGAGTTGGGGGTCTCACTCTGTTGGCCAAGCTGGTCTCCTGGGCTTGAGTGATCCTCCCAGTTTTGTCTCCCAGTGTTGGGATTACAAGCATGAGCTACCACGTCCAGCCCAACTTAAATCTTTTGACCAGAGGGACCGAAAACCACAATGGTCCAAGGCAGCATGTGCAGTCTCCCACAGAGCTGAGATCTTCAGAAATTATAAATTCACAAATGCAGATGTACAAAAAGATGTCTTTTCCTGTACTGACGATATTTCAAAGTTTTTTATGTGCACATATAATGCTCACACATGAAGTCAATGTTATGATAACGTACTTTTATGGCATTAAATTTGCCACACACACACACAAAAAAAGCAAATGACTTCTTCTGGCAAATACAGCATTATTTTGCTAAAAGTTCCTGGGATTTCATTAGCCGGAAGGAATGCCAATTCAGACAAATGGTTCATTTTTAAACTACAGTGTTCATTCTTGCTGTATCACATGGCCAACCCACTCATCCGAATTTGCCACCAAATGCAAAGAAAGACAATAACAACGTAGTAGTTCCAGCTAGTATGATGCAACTTCAGTTGATGAGACTCCTGTATAAAACGCAAAATGCACTAATCCTTTTCTCAGAATTCAGCTTTCAGGATTTCAACTTTCAGAATTTTTATCTTTTGGAATTGCGAGCTATGGAATTTTAGACTTTAAGGATTTTGATCTTTAGGGATTTCAACATTCAGGATTGTGACATTCGGGATTGTGTCTTTCAGGATTATGGCAAGCACCAATCAGACTTGAGAGACAGCCAGAAAGAGGGCGAGAAAAATAATTAAAATTTGCACTATAGAGATAAGTATTTGTTGACATGATCGAGGAGTATAATTAATAAAATCAAGGTACAGTGGTTATTTGTTCGGAAAATGAAATAAATTCTATCAGTGACCTATAAATTGTCTTCCATCTTTTGCTAAATTTCCCCCAGGGAAAACCTGGAGAGTGAACAAGAAAAGGTGCAGATCTTCATAAGGAACTTGATGTTTTCACCACAACCTTCAGATGAAGACAGGTGATTCAATGACCTCATTGTGGCTGCTTTCATTTTATAGTGTGAAAACTCACCTTTGGGTTAAAAAAAACAACAACACTACAACAATTAAAAAAAAAATACAACAATTTAAAAGCGCATGCAAGGCAATCTATCATGTGGCCAGAAATTGAGATTTTATTACACGTTTAACAGAAAGATACTGAGGGATTTTAATCAAGAAAGTAAGATGACTTGGCTGTTGTGTGAAGAACAGCTGGTGCAAGAATAAGAAGTGGAAAAGGGTAGGCTAGTTAGGAGGCCCTGGCAGTTGTCCAGGCAAAAGAGAGTTTCAGGATTAGAATTGGAACTAGGGTAAAGTTCAGGAAGGGTATAGACAGAGAGGAAAGAGGTGTAGTTAATGGTGGTATAAAGTATGGACATAAGGTTGGGTGAAGTGGCAAGATTGTGACAGTTTTCCAGGAATTGGTCCTACTCACTCCACCAATCATTTCCCTGACATTTTTCTTTTAACTTTTTCCTTCATAGCATTGCAACAATTGTAATTATTTATTTGCACTATAAATTGTTTAGTGACCAGCTATCCTATTTAATTGTATGTACAATAAGGGTGAGGACTGTGTCTGTTTTGAATTGTATCCTCAGCTTTTAGCTCGGTGCCTCGGTACAAAGTTGGCTTTCATTAGATCTTTATTTAAAGAATAAATGAATGAAAGCACCTTTCACCCAAGCTATGTGGAGAAAATATGTAGTAGGCAATGTTAAGCCTCATGTCGGTGCCTTGTGTCAATCTCAAAATTTTAAGAAATGATAGCGAAATATGGTGTTAAGTTAGATATTATTTATATATTCCAGGCAATAGTTTAGCCACAATAAGTTTCTTGCATCTTTACCAGAAATTGTAACATTACCTGAATTATAGCTTTTCCCTGTGTAAAGTCTATGTGTGCCTCATAAGCCCCTGATATCAGTTATCAGAGAATTTATTTTATTCCGAACAAAGTAAGAATAATATGTTTTCATTTATGCTGTCAGAAAGAGCTAGTTTTGAGTGTGTAATTTAAAGAGTCTATTTTTTTTCCCTTAGAACTTATTTCTAACCCCTGGCAGTACAGCTAGCTTAAAAAAATTAGGCCTTGATAATAGTGTTTGCAAGGAGCATGTCAAAACTATTTAGGAGAATAAAATCTAAAGATATCATTAATAGTTAATAAGCAGTGATAAATGGAAAGCTGTATAACTCATTCTCTTTTATCTATTTAGTCAGTTCTCAGGTCATTTATTTGATACCACTTTGTTAACCTACTTTTGTTATCAATGAGAACATAGCAACATTATAATTCTTTAAAATATTTCTAATGATTCAGAATTCCATCAATTTACTTCTCTTCATATTTCACAAGTCTAAATTAGTGAGATTTTGCTGTAATGTTACTATTAAAGCTAAAAAAATAATGATTATTTCATCTCTGTATTTATCAGATCATGTTATTATTAAAGGCAATAATGTGAACAAAATAATTCTTTTCCTTGTTTTACTTTCCATAATTAATTATCAAGAAATTGCATGTCAATTGCAAAATCAAATTATCAAGAAATTTATCGGAACACAGGCTTGATAATAGGTTTTCTATGAAAATACTTTGATTAAAAACATGAAGTTCAATAAACTAAATATATTTAGCTTTTAGAATGCAATTATTTACATTGAATTATAATGAACAAACTGGTATTTATTTTTCATAGCATTTGCCATTAGCCAACATTCTATTTTAACATACACTATTTATAATGAGCATATATATGACATACAGACTTAATGCTAATTAAAATATAAATGGATTATGCAGGATGTTAAAAATTCCCTAGTAACATTTTCTTTCCTTCCTACACTAAATAATTAAAAAGGACATTTTCAATTGTTCATTCTTTCATGAAATAAGTACGGTTCACACTAATCTGTCCCATGTAGTCAATTATTCTGGTTAAATTTCTTATAGATATCATGAGATCAATTGAAATGTTCTAAAAAATAGAGTTACAAAAAAATTAGCTGGGCATGGTGGCACGTGCCTGTAATCCCAGCTACATAGGAGGCTGAGGCAGGAGAATTGCCTGAACCCAGGAGGCGGAGGTTGCGGTGAGCCGAGATCGCGCCATTGCACTCCAGCCTGGGTAACAAGAGCGAAACTCCG
>NW_016107724.1:532472-543034 GCF_001604975.1 Cebus imitator | reverse complement strand
AAAAAGAAGAAAGAAAAAGGCCAGGCGAGGTGGCTCACACCTGTAATCCCAGCACTTTGGGAGGCTAAGGCAGGCAGATTACAAGGTCAGGAGTTCGAGACCAGCCTGGCCAATATAGTGAAACCCATCTCTACTAAAAATACTAAAAACACAAAAAATAGGTGGGTGAGGTGGCGAGCACCTGTAATCCCAGCTACTTGGGAGGCTGAGGCAGGAGAATCACTTGAACCCGGGAGGCGGAGGTTGCAGTGAGTCAAAATCATGCCGTTGCACTCCAGCCCATGCGACAGTGCAACACTCCGTCCAAAAAGTAACAACAACAACAAAGAAAAAAACAGAAAAAAGAAAAAAATAGAATTTTAGTTATCTTTTCTTTTTTCTGTTTTTTTCTGTTTTCTGTTTTAGTTCTTCGTAGATTCTGGATATTAGCCCTACTTGGTATCTTTTATAGTCTAGAAATAACCACATTCTGGTTCTAGAATTTATCACCAATTTCTTTAGACATTTTGCCCTATTTTACCTTTTAGAGTACATTTTCTAGAGTCTGCCTCTTGTTGAGTATTATTTTATTAAAACATTTGCAGTATTTTCAAGGCACTATTATCTCATGATACAACATTAAAGCTAAATAAATACACAGCAAAATGAAACCAACGAGTTGTTAAATTGTGATTGCAGATATGTCCTTAGCAGGGGAGGTTTGCTCAAGAAAGCTACTTGGATTTAATATGCTCTTGTCACATGTATTTAGAATAAATACCACGAAAAACATGCATATTATTATTATTATCATCAGCTCAGCCTGCTATAACAAAATACTATAGGCTGTGTGGCTTAAACAAAAATGTAAGGCTGGCGGCCTCATTCCGAGTACCTCGTGAACTCCAGGGCCAAGAAACCGAAACCAAAAAAGCTCCGGCTAATGCCGGCTCTTGCACTAGAAAACCCACCGGACAACCCGAGAACCAATAGTAGCCCGCCCCATCCCAATCCCGCTCCCCTGGACCCAGTCAGAGCACCCTGCTGTTGCTCGTTCCTCATAGCCATAAAAACCTCCTGCTCCAGGAAGTCAGGGCGACTTCTCTGGCCCCTTTCCCAAACCGTAAAACCTCGCCGGGGAGCTGAATAAACTGGCATTTAATTTTCTTATACTGGCCTCAGTTTCCTCATCTTAAACTCGGCAATAACCCTTACAAAAAGAAATTTATTTGCTCAGTGTTGGAGGCTAAGAAATCTAAGATCAGGTTGCCAGTATGGTCAAGTCTGGTGAGGGGGCCCTTCCTGGCTTGCAGAGTGCTGCCTTCTTCATATGTCCTCACATGATGGAAAGAGAGTATAAGTTCTCTACTGTCTCTTCTCATAAGTGCATTAATCCCATCATAAGGGCTCCATCCTCATGACTTTATCTAACCCTAATTACCTCTCAAATGCGCCATCTCCAAATAACAGAACATTTGGAGTTAGGGCTTCAATATTCAAATTTTGGGGGAACACAAACATTCAGCCACAATAGTAATATAGTCGAAAAAAAGTCACTAAGCAAAAGGTAAGTGTCAAGAGGAAAAAAGAGAGAGGAAGAGTAAACGAGAGTTTGAGAGAGGCACTGAGAATGGATCTTTCCTTTTTATATCAAAGATTCTATTTGCAAAAGACTGACACCTCTTATCAGTATGAGTGCAATAGCAAGTCATTCTAGACACGTACATCATATATGATAGAAAAGGTAGTGAGAAGTTTTAGTAAATAGCAGATTCACAAGCTGGCATCAGCCATACCATTTAAAGGACAATTATTAATATTTGGAAATATCTAAACTTGCTTAAAAATCTTTTAAAAGAGTATTTTAATTACTCCATAGACTATTGGCAAAAACAGTTTTTAATAAGGTGTTAAGGTCCTCTATTCCTGCCTTCCAATTGACTGAAAATAAATATAACAGCATTTACTTACAGAATTTTGGGACTGGAATGCCTTTATTCATATAATAGGAAACTTATGCTTTGTATTCATTTGAAGAGATTAATTGTGCTTTCTATGAGGCATTTCTTGTAGGAAAATATGACAGTGAAAGAAGATCCCCAAGAAGCAAAGAGAAAGCATGAGAATATACAAAGAAACAAACAAATGCCAAGAGAAAGAACTTTTCCGTAAATTCCTTTTCATAAATAGCTTCCTTTGAAAGCTGAATAAAATCAACTTGTCTGTCTGGATACTTTGCTTTAATTTCTCAGAAAATGGAGTTCTGAATAGGTCTCTACTCCAGCGTTTTTGGCAAAACGTAATTGTAAATCAGGTTATTATTCAAATATAGCCTAATTTGAAGCAGGAGCAGCCACAAGAAACAGACCTCTCAGACACCGAAATAGAAAAGGAAGGGGTTTTATTATTATGGCCTGGGAGTAAGGCTTTATATTTTGTCCAAACGGCCAAGCTTCCCTAACAAAGAAAAGTTCTGCCTTTATAATGGCTTAACAGTAGATATTACACGCGAAAGGATCTTAGATTTACAGCCTTAGAAAGTACAAGTGAAAGGGTCTTGGGTTTACAGCTTTAGAAATCACATATGAAAGTGTCTTGGGTTTACAGTTTTAGGAATTACATGTGAAAGGGTTTCTGGTCTCCAGATGGAGGAGTGGGGTGGGGGTTTGATCTTGTTTAAGTAAAAACAGTGTCTTCCGGAGAGATTCTCCCAACCATGCCTGCTATTTACAGGAAGGTGATTTAGGAGGCACCGGTCGGCCAGTCTTTTCTTCTATTGAAATGCAGTGTGGAAGTCAAGGGGCAGGTGATCTTAGATGCCTGGGTCTCCTTCCTCAATTAATTTAGTGTTTCTATGTATAATTTTCTAACAAATCAAAGATAGGTAAAGTTATATACTATTTTATTAAATGTTCTTTTGTTATAATTTCCACTCACCTCCCAGAATAAATTTTACTCAGACATGACTTTGTTATGGTGGACAATCTGTAGAAACATACAGTCTTTCTTTGTCAACATTATGGTATTCTGGTTCATAAAATGGTGGACTGTATATAACTGGAGATCAACTAAATTAATTAAAAACAAATTTTGAACCCAGGTAAAATCCCTGTAATTAGTATGTTGTAGAAGGAATAATAATCCTTTGTAATAGCAAGACTGTAATGTAACTTTTCAGGTTTTCCTATAAAAATGTAGAAAGAGTTGGAAATATTGGACAATTATTCTAAAGAATTAGTACAGTCATCTTCTCATGTTTAAGAATTATATTTTAAGCTAAAATATATAGAAAAAAAACAAAAAACAGTAGCATTCCAGCTGTGATTTTCTATCTCTTGCAGCTGTGTCCCACCTGCCCCAAGCATCGGTAATTTGGATGCTGGGCATTCTTGGCTCAGTAATGCTCTTTTCAGAAAATGTTAAAGCAGTTAGCAAAGACAATCTCAAATGAGAAGACACAGGAGAATAATGTCAGTAAGGCTGAATAAAACATTATCTTCTTAAAACTTTTGTTTATTCCTTCTGTATAATATTAGCACAATTAAAAGAACATTCTCGATTTTGCCTGCAGTGAGCTATTTTTAGTCCCTCAATTAAGCTCCATTCCAATAGTTATTATCATTAGTTATCATGCATAGCAATATACACTTGTTAAGGCAAATGCTTTGTAATTATTTTGAGAGTTCTCTTCTCTGTAGTCTTATAAGGTAAAAGTTAATCTATATAAGATTTACAGGAAAATGCAACTAGTTATATAAATCCTACATTTGATGTTGAAACCACCTGCAGTTAGCTTTGACACAAGCTAACATAAATTGCAGTTCTAGCTAAATCAAAAGAAAGATGACTAATTTATGCAAGGTCACATCTGGAGTGAGCCAAAGACCCGGACGTAAAACTCTGTCCCCTTTATCCATGATCTTGTACACTCCCCCAATAATATCATAAAGTTTCTGAATTCAACTTGCAATAAAACCATAATGCGA
This sequence comes from Cebus imitator, assembly GCF_001604975.1. Classification (NCBI taxonomy): domain Eukaryota; kingdom Metazoa; phylum Chordata; class Mammalia; order Primates; family Cebidae; genus Cebus; species Cebus imitator. The sequence goes on along the minus strand of NW_016107724.1, from coordinate 539,069 downwards.
ACATATACAATTAAATATAGCATCAGAACAGCCAGATATTACTGACCTTGCATAATGCATGGCAACCGCGAACACCATTAGAAGTGAGATCCAATCCCCAAAGGCCAAGTTTCAACTCCAGGGTTGGATAATGCCCTATTGAGGGCTGACTTTTGTTACCTGGATCAGGTTAGATTGTTACAAGCGCCACACTGTTTTCTGACGATCCTCTTAATATAAAATTAAATAGAAGCTATAGTTAACAGGTGTACACGCCAGTGGCTCTTTAAACGTTAAGCTCATTTGTTAGGGGGAAAAAAGTCTCAAAACTAATAAGTGTGACTGTTAATAATCTTGAAGGTGATTCTTTGAACACGCAGAACCTTATGGTTTCTCCTCTTTTATGTTCACTTCTCAGAAGCTTCCAGCTGCTGTTCATGAATCAGAGAGTCTCCCAAATGGTCTGCTTTGGCTCCCTCCTTCATCTTATTTTGTATCAATAGTAAAGATTTGCCTATATTAATTTGATAAATCCTTCATTTCTTTCCTCTGTTTTAACTTTAATAAGAAAGGAAGATTGGAGACTAGGAATTATGTGTAGCTTCCGTTATTTTCTCACTGAAAAAAAGTCTTTAGAAAAATCACAAAATTTCTATATATTTTCACACATAATGCCCCATTTTGGAGCTTGGCATATACTTCTATCACCCTTTGTTCCATTTACTAAAAATAAAAAAAAAATTAAAGATTTTTATTCTCACAATCTTTCCTCTCTAATGTATTATTGTAAAAGTCTTAATGCAACGCATATTAAAATATTTTTAGGCCAGGCGTGGTGATTCATACATATAATGCCAACACTTTGGAGGCTGGGGTGGGAGGATCAGTTGAGCAAAGGAGTTTGAAGTTGCAATAAGCTATGATTGCACCACTGGACTCCAGCCTAGGCAATAGAGTGAGATCCTGTCTCAAAAAGATAAATAAAATGAAATAAAAATGCTTTAGGAGGAAAGGAAGAAAAATAAGTTAATATAGTATATTTAAGCCCACAGGTATCTTTAAAAATCTGAATTCAACAAACTGATATTGTCCCAGGTGGCAGGAATCTCAGTTACTAAAAATATTTTCTAGATCCCAAACCTTAAATTGAGTCTCTATTGCCATGTCACAGTGTTTTACAAATCTTTACACCTTTTATCTAAAATATGGAGTAAAACTTCTTGTTTGAAAGAGACTCTCCAAATCTACAGACTGAGTATCAAGGGCTCTCAGGTTCTGAGAGTTCATGGCCTCCTGACACAGTCCCCAGGATCAATCCTCTCCTGCTCTAGAGCCACTGTTGACATTCACGCTTATGTTGCTACCAAACACACAGGGTTTCCCGTGTCCCAGTGATGACCACTGTTATCCTGAGTTGTTTCTCCAAGTCTCCTTGACGTGAATGAGATCCAGCACAAGAAACATGAAAGGGAGATTCCTGTGCACGTGTATGGCTTCCCCAAATCCCAGGGTACCCATGCTTTTTTCTACTATAATTGGATGAGCTCTCACACTATGTTCCTATGTTGGTCTCTATTTCTAGGTTTTCGCTAGTTTCTCTCATGAGACCTCAGTCCCCACTGAGTGACTGGACCCCAGTTTTGGGCTCTTGATTGAGAATCCTTGTCCTCTGCTCCTACAGGACCTAGAGAAAAAACTGCTACCAAGTGACCTCCCTGGAACCCTAATGAGTGGATACATTTTCTCAATGCTGAATACCTCCCCTTGAAGTTCTTCAGCCTGAGATCCTTGCTATTACTTAATATCATGATTAACAAAAATATTATAGGCTACCTATGAATTACTATAATGGGTGAAGTCATATATAAGATATGATGCCCTTCATCTGACTCCTCCATCTGCTTCTGCATAGTCTAAACTATGCAATCCTTGAAATAAGGAACTATGACCTTCATTGTTTCACACTCCAAAGCCTAGCATCATTAGTGCTGTGGTTCAAAGTGTAAATGAATGCTCTCCAAGGATGTCCATACCCTAATCCCATAACCCTGTGAATATATTACATTGCAAGGTAAAAGGGACGTTGAAGACATAATGAAGCTTATAGACTTTAGGGAGGGTAACCTGAATATTCCAGGTTGGCCCAATCTAATCTTTGGCTGGAGCCACATAAATACCATGAAAGGTGGAGGAGGAACAACAGGAACAGTGACAGAAGTTAGATTTTGAATGTGAGAAGGATGCTCTGTAAGGAGTCATATTCATGAACTAAACAGAGGCCGCTAAGGGTAAAGGGTGCCCTGCTACTGGCAGTTAGCAAGGAAATGGTGATTTCAATCTTACATCCTCAAGGAACCAAATTTGGCCAACCGTACAAATGAGTGTGAAAGCCAGTTTCTCTCCAGAGCCTCCCATAAGGAATGAAGCCTTACTGACACCTTGATTTTAGCCTGGTGAGACCTATGTTAGGCTTCTGATCTATAGGAAATGTAAGATAACTGAGTTGTGCCCTTAAGCTTGCGGGCTTGTGGCTATTTTTTACAGCAGCCATAGAAAAGTAATACACCCCATTTCTGGTTCTCTCTGCTGCAGGCTCCTAGTTTGGGTTATGTCTTAAGTCTGTCCTCCTTCATGTCTGCTCAGACAGCATGCTTAGAAGGAATAATTGTTAGAAGAACCAAATAATTTCCCAGTGCAGGCTACTTTCATACAAAATGTTTCTTTCCTTTGAACACCCTCTTCACAAATGAAAATTTGAATTTCCTAATTACAACAAACATATACAACATTTGAGTCCTTGATGCTTCTATTCCAGAAGCTGTTAAAACTCAAAAGTACATTATATCCACCTGGAGGGCTTGTTAATACACATTTCTGGGCCCTAGCTCCACTGTTTCTGATTCTCTAAGTCTGATACAGGCCAGAGTGTCTGCATTTCTAACAAATTCCCAGGTGATGCCAATGCTTCTGGTTAGCTGAACATCCTTTGAAAACTACTATTTAGTAAAGTCAAATAATTCTTTTGTTCACAAAATACTAATATCTTTTATTCGTGCTCATTTTTTAACCTATTTCCACAGTAACATTTATCTGGGTATGTGTCCTTCTATTAAGAGAGTAGAGAGAAAAAAAAATAGATGATTGATTTCAGTAAATTTTTCTGATGATAATGTAGGTTATTGAAATTATTTGGAGATTACCGACATCAATATTTCTCACTAGAGGTGCTCTTGATATTTGCAGAGACAGTTTTTCATTGTGTCGAGTTCTATTATATATTCCATGTACTGAGGAACTTACTACCTCTGGCCCTTTTCCACTAAATGCTCATAGCATTTCCCCCTCATAGTGATAACCAACAATCTGGCACACATTCCAGACGTCCCTATAGAGGTTGTGCAACACTAATTGAAAACTATAAATCTATTTTATTCAAGTTTCCATGTAATTCTTCCCTATATTAGTAAGGATTTTCAAATTTTATTCTCATGTTTTATTCATAAATACTGGTTATTCTAAATATTTTAATTAATAGAATATATTACTGAATGAAGTCCCCGAGGCCACAATCAAGAAGAATATGTAGCTGATACCATGAATTGGCTCCCTCAGAAATGCATTCCATCCTCTTTCAAGTGTGCAAAGGCTGTGAAGTAAAGGCCGCATTTACCAGACTCCCTGAGGTATCCCTATATGGTTTAATTTCCACCAATGAGATGTGCCGTCATGACCTGGAATTGAGGAAGAAACAAATGAAGAGGAACTGAGCAGAAAGCATCCATTTTATTTGTGCAGATTATACTAATATTGGTATGTTTTGTAGCCAGAAACTGTAGCAATAATTTGCTAATTTACTAGCCAAGTTTCTAATTCCACCAGTTATCATCATTTCTGGTTTAGTGGACTCTGGAGCGATCCAGTTCTACTCTATGGCTTTTGAATCCTTTCCTGGAAGCTGTATGACTTTATAACTTATTGCTCAAGCTCAGCCTTGAGTCAACTTCATTTGCATTCCCCCAAATTCTATGAGCCATTTAATAGCCAGGAGTAAATCCTCTTACGTTCCAGCTAGCTGGAGTAGAGGCTGCCTTCTGCAACTGAATGCTCCTCAATATAGGATACAATTGGAACTAAATAATAGCCAAGAGAACACTTATGAGTGTTTGTTTTAAAATATCAGGGTAACTTGAAAGATAATTATTCTTAAATCCATGCATATAACAAAAAAGTTGTAATATGTATTTAATATTTTCTTGATAGAAAACTAGTGACAAGTAATGCAGGCAAGAATGAATAAATTTGACTATCATTGGTTTTGGTATTATAGACAAATGAGTTTTCAGCCTTGTAAATTTTCTTCCCTTCATTTTTCCTCTACTTCAAGCTGTCAAAGTGGAAGAAAACCAATCATTAAAGAATGATCTGTTTGGCCTTTTCAGACCTTTCAATCAAAATGCGTTTCTAAGTATAATTTAAAGACACCTCTTATATAACTGACCACTTTTTATTAGTGCTCCACAGTATTTGAGAATATGGAAGAGAAAAGCTACATTTCATGTCTGGATCAATAAGAACACTGAACTAAATCACTGAAAGTGAAGTTGGTGCCAGAAGAAACCATGACAAGTTAGCCAGCCCCACCTGTCTCAGCCTAAAACAGGCACATATCCACACATATACAGCCCTCAACCCTGCCCCTTGGAATGGAGGGAAATTCTGGTGAGGTTATTGGATATTCTAAATGTTTTAACACTGGCTTATCAACCAATTTTATGTGGTGTTTGATGGGCAGGGTTACTCTATGATGATATCTGTTTTTCTCTTTTAAACCCAAATTCAAAATCTAATGCTGTCTTTTTGCATATAGGGCCAGCACCAGGAAAGCATTAAATTATATTATGTTTACCGTTGTTACTTTTATAATTTTTATGTTGTTCTTATTTTACTAGTATTCTAAATTATTCATTTAATATACATCTATCTATTGGTTTCTAATCGTCCCTTTTCTTATTTTTATACATACTGTACACATACCAAACACACACAGATGTGCACATGGGAAACTTACGTGTGTAACAAATTACTAAAGATTTGTGGCTTCGGAAGTAGTTGCTGCAATACAACTAAATTGAATATAAAATATTTCTTTAATTCCAAATTATTAGATATTTATTTATAATATCTAATCCTTTAGATATTTCCAAACCCACACTTTTGTTCAGCATCCTATTCAGCTTCCCTGTTGACTCTTCTCATTGTTGCATTTTTTTCCCTTTTTCTTTTCTTCACTGTTCCTTCCCTTTCTTCTCTGCCTCACTCAGGGCAAAACAAACAAATGAATCAAAACCATCTTTCATTTTCATATATATTCAGTTCTCTTTTGTCCCTACCTCCAAATTCAGCAGACTTTTTGCATATTCTGAGAATGTATCTTAGAATTCCAAGATCTCCATCTTATATTATTTGATATCTGAGTTGGGAGATTAAGGAGGGTTGGGGAGGAGTGGGAGGATTGGAAGAGGATTTTACAGTTTCCAGTTACATAAAGCTTTGTCTCTCAGTTATTCATTTTGGAATAATATAAATAAATTTTAATTGTATGGTGAGATAGCAGATATTTCTAATTAGAGAGAGTAAATATGTAGCTACAGGTTTTATAATACAGGAAGGACCAAATTAACTTTAGCTGGTATTGATAAAGTGATTTCTTCTGTCATGTATCTTCCTGCAAGCAACTGAATCAAATCCTCATCTCTCCCTATGTAAATGCTTTCTAGACATGTATTAATACCGAGCAATTTCTAACAGGGTATTTGCACTTTAATTTTTATTCTAAGGGTCTAATGCCATTTATTTCCTTTATAAGATTTGATTTCATTCAATTTTTTCTTTGGTTTAATCTATTGCTGTCCTGCAATCTCTCATGACTTATATTGTTGCCAAAATAGTTTTCTATTTTCTAATCACACAGCTTGCTGGTACGTCATTTTTCTTCACTTCAGTACACCATTGCAACTGCATTTGGAATCCTCACAGATAATGAACATGAACCTAATAGACATGCTTCTCAAGGCTGGTAATGAGAAGGGAAAAAAAAATTAAACTATCTCATTCATGAGTAGAAATTATGAACTGTGAATTTCCTCATTTGTCTCATTTAATAAGGTGATTCACATGCCAGCACTTTCAAAACTATAAAATTCTGTGTAAATGTTGGTCACTATTTACAATAATAATAATAACCATCACCGCTGCCACCATCATAATACTTTCTCTTCCCCATAATTGTACTCTTTGGAAGTTGATTCAGACCATAAATGTCATAAATGTGATTTTATCCACTAAAGGCTGGTAGGAAGGGAGCCTAATTAAAACCTAGTTCTGATGGAAAAACACAGTAGAAAAGGCATCTGTAGATGATAGCCATTTAAAAGGATTTTCCAGATCTAGGACGATACGCCCTGTATGAAGATGTAAATGTAAACAAATCATAATATAGCTATTCAAACAAAGAGAAGATCTACTGCAGACTTATGTTAAAAAGCTAGCTGCCAAAGTTCATTTTAACCAAGTCATTTCATGGAATTTAAAGTGACAGACACATTTGGCTTTTATTAC
>NW_016107724.1:522055-532462 GCF_001604975.1 Cebus imitator | reverse complement strand
AAAGCAGGGGAAAAATTAATGAAGGTAGAAAGTTAGCGAGGATTTACCTCAAATATGTTAACTTTTCCACAAACCTAGAGATAACTGCCTGATAGAGTCATCAGTGGGAGTAGGTAGGAAAGGCAGAAGGTTTGAGAGTGTAAGTTTGCCAAAAAGCAGAGTGTCAGGAAGAAGTGGTATCAATGTATGCCACAGTCATCCATGCACTGGAAATACCCAAAAGTCAAAGTGTCTGGCTAAAGTTGGTGAAGCTTTTCTAAGGAGTAATCTCAGTCCTCTTTTTTTTTTTTCTTTTTCTTTTTTTTTTTTTTTTTGAGTTCCCCCCTTTTTTTTTTTTTTTTTTTTTTTTTTTTTTTTTTTTTTTGAGCCAGGGTCTTGCTCTGTTGTTCAGACTGAAGTGCAGTAGTGTGATCATAGCTCACTGCAGCTGGGAATTTATGGCCTCAGTGATCCTCCTACCTTGGCCTCCCAAAGTGCTGGGATTACAGGTGTGAGCCCCAGTGTCTGGCCCTCGGTCAAATTTTATTTTCCTAAAATAAACCATCAATGCTCTTCACAAAACATTTTGCTATTGTTTTGCAAAACAGAGTAGACAATAATGTCAATAGGATAACTCAACGTGTTTTGTAGAGATTCTTATAAGCTGTTTCATCATTACGTAAATTCATTAATTCTCTAGTCAAGACTCTCTTATCTCAGGTATATGTATAAAAGTAGTGCAAAATTCTATAGACAATGCAAAACAAAAAAAGTAAACAAAATAGTTGAAAGGAAATTTCTGCTCAATATTTCAGCTGTAATGTCTTCATGTCTCTAGAGAGGCGGTTTATTGATTTTTCCTCTTTTTTTTGATGATTTGGCTGCCTGTTTTGTCAACATGTAATTTCAGTTTTAGTCTGAGTTTTAGGTACATATGATGCCATGAAATAGTTCTTTTTATTCCCTTCAGTCATTAAATCCGTTTTGGAATATCATGGATACTATTTAATATAATTATTCCTGCTCTATACACTTAGAGTATATCAGGTTTTTGTAATCCATTCAAGTATAGATACATCCAGTTCTTTTTTAAATACGTTGATTTTGGTTGTATAAAAAATTATAAGGTAAAAGATGAAGGCAATAAGAAATAAACATAGATCAAGGGAGAAAATCAAGAAAGAGCAGGTTCATAGATAAATGCATGAAGTAATCAAATTAACAAGGATTTTTATGATGGCCTAATTAATGAACTGCAATTTTACATTAGTCTCCAGCAGAAAGAAATATAGAGAAGGAATAAAGGCAATTATGCATTAATGAAGACTATGATAATGTGGCAGCAACATTAGATAGCAGTAATGGAATTAAATTTTATAAAGGAAAATTCCAGAAAGATAACAGTTGAAACAACATAACAATATGCGTCAATTGTTCTAAGAGAATTGTACCTGTTAACTTTACCAAAGTACTACCATTTTAATATTATAAAAAGTGCAAAGATAATAGGGATGACATAAATTAGCCCTTTATTTGTATAGATGCTAAAAAATGTTCAGGCTTTTTGTTATTGGTTTATTTTTTCTAATAAATATTTATCCCAAAATAACTCTGATAGAGGTTTACATATGGCAAAACTAAAGGACCATAGGAGTTAAATAAATTTCTGAAAACACACATATCTATTAAAGTGAACCAGAGCCTTACATCTGCACTCAAGCCCTCTCTTTCCTGACGCTAACTTCATTTCTTACGTGACCTCCTGACCTCAACCCTGATGTGTTAACTTAATACAATTTCCTTCAATTTACATTTTCTTTTTAATTGTATTGAAGATGAATTTATTCTAACATTGTCAGACTTTCTGATGTTATGCCATGTTGAAAAAAACATTTTCAAATTCAATTTATTTGTTATTGGAAATGAAATCAATAAAGATTACTTTAGCACTGTCTTTTGGCATTTCTTTATTTCTATTTCTAGAAGAGAGTAAGTTATCACTTTTTGAAAGATGAAAATTGTAGCTTGGATGAAGTCAGTGATGTGTAATTTGTTCTTTCAGTAATATAGTAGTCACTCTTCACATACAGTCTAACAGTAAAGCTATTCATGCTTTTGTGGATACAGTTTCTGTCTTTACAGATAAAAATTGTAATACGGAATGTGTCGGCTTTTTAGGGTTCTCAAGGAAAAGGTATTTACATTTGTAACATAAAAATATAGGACCGATGAATAAAGTATAAAAATGAGATATAGGTAACTAAGCAGATGGGGTCTCTCACTATTTTAATTTTCAATAGCTTCCAAAATAAAATTACATTTTCAAATGAGCTACTGATACAACTTCTATGTACAATTGTTTTCTTAGGATTTCATTCTAAGTGAAAAATGAGAAAATTCAAGAATATGGCATATTTTCTGAAAACATAGAAATTAGAATTTGAAGTGAATCTTTAATAAGTGATTATCTTTTATCACACAAATACCTTGACATGAAGAGTTTATATTCTAAACTAGAAAGGTAGTGGAAAATAAATGCCATTATTTTCCTCACATAAAGCATTTTACATCAAAGAGAAAAGAAATACAACATTAGAGACTGAGGGACTGTGTTAAAGAAACTAGCGGACGGGGTTTCAAATGCAGGAATTTCCGGCTCCACTCTCCATTGGGAGACCAGAGGGGATTCAAAGGCAAGAATTTCCCGGCTCCTGGCCTCAGGTGGTCTCGGGCTCTTTCAGCATCTCCTCCACCTCCACGAGGACCAGGTAAAATTCTTTGTCTGATCTTCCAGCCAGGTGGGGCTCTTTTGCCCCAAAAAAGGGGGCTCTGTAACTCAGGATTGTAGAATAAGTAGTCAATCTGGTGTCAGAGTCAAAGGTCAATCACTCCAGAGGAAATTTGAAAGAACTCCTCTTATTGGACGAGAGCCTGAATGGGGAGGGAATAACTTGAGGGTTAAAGCTGCAGCTGCTCCCACCTGAACGGATCTCCAACTCTGGGTTCCCCTTCCACAACAGCGTGGGAGCTGTCTTTCTCTCTCTCTCACTCTGTCTAATAAATCGTTTTTCCGCGAAATTCTTTGGGTCCACAATTTTATTCACACGCTAAACGCACGGCGCCTCCAGGGTCCCTTTCCCCATTCTTCGGGATTAGAGAGGCCAAGAACCTACCTGCTCTGGGAGCTGGGTACACCCTGGGTTACAAGACCTCACTCGGAGGTGCTTGCAATAAAATACCTTGATTGTTCAAAGTGCCATTATTGTTCAAAGGAAGACATAGGTCAAAAGAAAAGATAATATTTGACAAAGTTAACCCTTTGCCTTTGTAACTACCACTATCAGTACTTTATAATTACATTTCACATTAGGTTTTCTCCAAAAAATGAATGACAACACATATAAGAGTATATAAAGGTTAATTATTTTAAAATTTAAAATATTGTACTCAAGAAGGGAAAGGGGGAATAAGAGAAGTAAAAAAAAAATAAATCCAGTATGAAATACAGTATTCAAGAATCCTGCAACTTGGTAAATATTAATATATAAAGCAATACTGTCTATTCCCTGAGTGAGTATATTTTATGTGACTATTGCTTTTGGGTTCTTCTCAGACAAGAGAGTGAATGAGAGACTCAAATTGGACACTATGTGAGAACTGATTGCTTAATGCTTTTTAAAATCTCTTTGAAAATGAATTGGTCAATAAAATTCCCATTGTTTACTAGGGAGTAGGAAGGCAGTCAGGCCTTCAGGCAAAAACAATAACAGATGGTAAGAAGGAAACAATTCCTTTTCTTCCCCTCCCCCTTAAGGAAGACATATTTGAAAGGTAAGGAAAAAAAATTAGGTCTCTTGATGTTAATAATATCTATACTAGGAGAAGCTGGTGTTAAAGACCCTTCCAAATGTTACAGGTGTTTGCATTCAAATTCGATCACACAGCTGCTGGCTGCCACAGAATGGAAGTCATCCTCAGAAGCAATGTGTCACCGATTTTCCCTAAATCCCCAAGCTGAACATCAGCTGTGGCTAAGCTTTTACATTTTTCTTCCTGGACAGGAAGATCCCTTGGCTCATGCCCATGATTATCACTTTGTTACTTAAATCAATTTCAAGTAAAACTGGAAAAAATAAACATCATCAGAAATTACATTACTGTGAATAAGGCTTTTCCTACTGGATACAAAGAGATAACCAGTGCCAGATCAGGCCTATTTCCACTGGCTTAATCTCCCGAGAATTTGGGGCCTCCAAGTCCACTCAAATAGTTCTGCCCAAGAGCAACCTAAGGGAAGCCCAATATCTACCTTAATCCAGACAATTTTTATGCTAAGTACTTCTTCAGCAAAAACACAATGCAGAAGAGACTATTAATTCCCATCTCTTGCTGATTCCAGAATAGAAAGCTGACTGCTTTCTGCTTGCACTGATTCTTCCCCTGTATTTTTACACATCTTCTATTTCTTGGACTGCTACTAGAAGAAAATATTTATTTCAAATTTTATAAAATCTCTACCAATACATATTGAATTCTATGTTGAAATATTTAGGTAGGGGAGAGACTGATATTTTATTGGGTTCACTGCATGTAATTTCTGATTAATTCTAATAACAACCAGGTGGAGTACCTATTATTAGCTATATTTTTGAGAGGAGGGTTATTTTGTACTCAAGGTCACAGAGATGAAAAATGGGAAAGCCACATTTAAGATCACTTTGTCTGACTACAAGGCCATGCTGTTTCCTACAATTAGGTTGCCAAAAAGCAATTCAGGGTAAAGTTTCCCATAAGCACTGGATAATAAAAAACATAATAACTGCAGAAAGATCAGGAAAGTGAATTTATTGTGAAAAGATGCTAAGATTCTGTTCACAAATTTAAATTCAAACCAGTTATTAGGATTGTATGTATTGAAGGAAATCATATCACGAACAAAATTATGTGTACTTGATAATTTCATAGCATTTATTAGAATAAAATGTACTTTGTAGCTGCTTAATAAATGTACCATAAAAGGCAGGACTTTAAAATTTTTAGTTGTATAATTAACATGCAAGATGCCATTAATTTTTCTTTCATTTTACCCATTTATACACATTATCTGCTCAGGCTCACAAGTGACCCAATTCAGGAGTTCCTCTGTGTTCCTTCACATCTTCATTGTATGTACATCCACATGTTAGCAACTGATCTTCATTTAGAGCTCTGAAGTAACTCCAAAACCTAAACTTTGATGTCAATCCCAAACTTGCTAGTTTTAGAAGAAGACTGTAGGTATTGGCTTGACTTCTCTAGTTCCTAGTTCAGAATAGATAGTCAATACATCTTTGTGGAATAATTTGTGAGTTAGAGGTGCCTAGGCTCTATCAGAGTGCAAGGCAAGGGGAGATGTGTTCATTCAAAACTTAAAAGATTGTTTTTTTCTTTGATCCAGTCAGACAATTGTGTTAGAGAAAAATTATTTATGTGCCCTACTATTATCTCACTATTGTTAAAAAAGAAAGGGAAAAAATATAGGGGAAAGAGGAGAAGATATAATAAAACCACCATGTAAAAATGGAGAGGAAATATTTTGTGGAAACCCACCAAATGATGAAAGGGGTCAGTGACAGAGGCAGTTCAGAATCAGTTTGTCAGAAGAACAAAGCAATATTTGGAATTTTGAAGGCAAATAACTTTTGCATACTTTTATAATGGCTATATAATTGCTTTCTGCTTTTTCTATAATATAAATTTAAAATTTATAATGTTCAAAGTATTTTTATATTATAAAATGATTAGTCTAACACTCAAAGAGGTCCTCAGAGTTCTGGCAACCAAAAGACAGGAGCACCTACAAGATGGGCAGTTTGGAGGAGGAACATCAGTTTGTGACCAGGCTGGTCACAAACTCCTGACCTTAGGTGATCCGCCTGTCTCGGCCTCCCAAAATGTTAGGATTATAGGAGTGAGCAACCACACCTGGCCTGAATGTGATATTTCTAAAAGTATTTGTAGTTCATAAATTATAATTATTTCTAAATTTGCATATTCAACATTTGATACATCTTTCTTAAAAATTAACAGATTGTCTTAAGGTGCTATGTCAAATTATTTGCCATACAGTTATGGCAAAGGCAGTAGGTAGTGATGGTTGAGAGCCCAGATTCTGTAGGCAAATGACCTAAGTTCAAATCTTGGCTCTGACAGTTACTTGGGTGGCCTTGGTCAAGTTACTTGACATCTCTGTCTTGGTTTACTCATCTGTAAAATGGTAACAATAAAGCACTTCTGATAAAGAGTTATTGGAACATTCAATAAAAGGATATATGTAAAACACTTGGAACAATGCCTGGCAAGTATAACAGCCAACACTTCAAGAGTGCTTGCTATGTGCCTGGCACTTCAGTATTAGCTATTATTATCAGTGTTTATTTATTAAAAAAAAAATGATGACACTGTGATCATTTACTTGTCAATAACCACTAGTGGTAGTGTATTAAATGGTGGTAGAGCAATCAGGCACCCATGAGATTACAAGTAATAACGTAATATTGTCTTTTTGTGATAAGAAATGCTTAGTTGAAGGCATGTGATTATTAGTCATTAAATCACTTTGCATGTGCTTTGGTTCTAATTTACCTTATCTCATAAGAACATGTAATAAATTATACAGTGGATTTCTGTTAAAAAATAATCCCACAGTTGTACGAGATTGGAGGCGACTTTTAGATGGTAGGTCAGTGGTCTTGCATTTAGTTGAGCAAAAGCAATTTTGCTTCCATTTTAGGACCAGCATTTCGCTCCTCATTATAGTAAGTAATGTGGCACTTTTCTGACTTCTATTTTAACATTAGAATTGGGATATTATCTTATTAATTTAAACAGTCTCTGTAAGAAAGTCAATATAATCATCTTTACTAATGAGGCACCTGAATGGTAAAAAGCCTTAGTAATTTGTCCATTGTTTCAAATGAAAGAGAGATGCAGAGGCTTTTAAATTCTAGCAAGGTGTTTATGTTATTAACATTTTTACTTTACAACTATTACAAATTAATATTTTTTTCTACTTGGAAACCTAGTATAAATATATTTGTAGGTCACCAATAAAAAATGAGAAATCAATTTAAAATGTTACCTTGTTCAGACTCCATTTCCTAAATTGTTCTCTCATTTTAATTGCAGGACATTTGGCTGTGACTGATCATGCTATCTGTCTGTCTGTCAGGATGTACATATGTGTGTATGTATGTATCTATCAACCAATTATTAGAGCAGCAATATATTCATTTCATATTACTCAAAATTGTAAGCCTGAATGTGTTGAAAACATAAATTTCATTTATTTATTTATTTTCACTGTTGTTGCCCAGGCTGGAATGCAATGGTGTGATCTCTGCTCACCACAACCTCCACCTCCAGGGTGCAAGTGATTCTCCTGACTCAACCTCACCAGTAGTTAGGATTACAGGCATGTGCTACCACGCCCAGCTAATTTTGTATTTTTGGTAGAGATGGAGTTTCTCCATGTTGGTCAGGCTGGTCTCGAACTACCGATCTCAGGTGAGCAGGCTGCCTAGGTCTCCCGAAGAGCTGGAATTACAGGCATGAGCCGCCGTATCCCACCGAAAACTTGAGTCTTAAATTACATTTGTTTGCAAAACCTTTTATTTCTTTTTGCCTTTCCCAAAAACAAACACTATTTTTGGCTTTTCTCTCTTTGCTTACTTCCATATTTCAACTCATCTTGAAACCATTCCATGATGAAATTTTCAAAATAATGTCATGTTGAAATTTCTGCCTTTATATAGCTCTTGAATAAAACTACCTTCTGTGCTCACGTATCACGTCAAAAAAAAGGGGGTTTCAGTTTTCCCTTCACAAACCGTGTTTTCCTTTCATGTGCAGAAATATATTACTAGGTAATTATTTTGTCTTCATGTTCATCAGGAAAGGCTTTAGGTGGATGGATTGTAAAATAGGGAATATTTTTGAAGTGTCTTTAATTAAGATTATCAGCAAGACTTAGAGTTTCTGTAGCTGCATATGAAGCCAAGGACAAGGATACAAATACATTATTATGAGTGTCCTGATGGATCAATGAGGTGTGAATAAGACTTACTAAAAACACCTCAACCTACTTGACCCAAACTTCTTAACATGAAAGAGTTCCCTTCAGTGAAGAACCAAGTATTTAATAATAAAGGAATATAGAAAACAAAATGCTACTGCTTTATTGGTCATATGTATTCAAGAGCATAACTGTATGTGAATGAGAGCAGGAAGCAGTCAAGTTTCCCTATTGATAAAACAAGAGAAAAGGTCCAAAGGTCTTCACCTGCTCTGTGTCTCCTGCATGCATTTACCTCCTGTTTCACAAAATCAGGGGTGACAAAAAAGGAAACAGAACAAGACACCTTTGCTATATGCAACTTACTTTGGTTTTTTAAATTTTACTTTTTGTAGATCATAAAGTTCTACTTTTTAAAGTTAAATGTAAATTCTATCATACAAATTGTTGTTTGTTGTGGTCTATAACTCAGAGACATGTTTTGGAATCTCTTTTTAATTTTGTCCTTCTAGCGTTTGTTATTTTAATAGCTATACAAACTGTTCCTTATTGTTTAGCCCAAAATCTGAGCATGAAGTATAAATGTATTAAATTCTTCTTTTTTTTTTAAAAAAATACATTTTAAGTTCTGGGATACACGTGCAGGACATGCAGGTTTCTTACATAGGTATACACTTTCCATAGTGGTTTGCTGCACCCATAAACCCATCATCTACATTAGATATTTCTTCTAATGCTAGCCTCCCACCCCCAGACAGTCCCAGGTGTGTGACATTCCCCTCCCTATGTCCATGTGTTCTCACTGTTCAATTTCCACTTATGGGTGAGAACCTATGGTGTTTGGTTTTCTGTTCTAGTGTTAGTTTGCTGAGAATGATTGTTTCCAGCTTCATCCAGATCCCTGCAAAGGACATGAATTCATCCTTTTTAAGGGCTGCATAGTATTCCATGGTGTATATGTGCCTCATTTTCTTTATCCAGTCTGTCATTGATGGACATTTGGGTTGTGAACAGTGTCACAATAAACACACATGTACATGTGTTTTTATAGTAGAATGATTTATAATACTTTGAGTATATACCCAGTAATGGGATTGCTGGGTCAAATGCTTTTTCTTGTTCTAGATCCTTGAGGAATTGCCACACTGTCTTCCATAATGGTTGCGCTAATTTACACTCCCCCCAACATTGTAAAAGTGTTCCTATTTCTCCACATCCTCTCCAGCATCTATTGTTTCCTGACTTTTTAATGATCGCCATTCTAACTGGCATGAGATGGCATCTCAATGTGGTTTTGATTTGCATTTCTCTAATGACCAGTGATGATGAGCTTTTTTTTCATATGTTTGTTGGCTACATAAATGTCTTTTTTTGAGAAGTGTCTGTTCATATCCCTTGACCAGTTTTTGATTGGGTTGTTTTTTTCTTGTAAATGTGTTTAAGTTCTTTGTAGATTCTGGATATTAGCCCTTTCTCAGGTGGATAGATTGCAAAAATTTTCTCCCATTCTGTAGGTTGTCTGTTCACTCTGATGATAGTTTCTTTTGCTGTGCAGAAGCTCTTAAGTTTAATTAGAACCCATTTGTCAATTTTGGCTTCTTTTGCCATTGCTTTTTGTGTTTTAGTCATGAAGTCTTTGCCCATGCCTATGTCCTAAATGGTACTGCCTAGGTTTTCTTCTGAAGTTTTTATGGTTTTGTCTTTAATCCATTTTAAGTCTTTAATCTATCTTGAGTTAATTTTTGTATAAGGTGTAAGGAAGGGATCCAGTTTTCACTTTCTGCACATGGCTAGCCCGTTTTCCCAACATCACTTATTAGGCAGGAAATCCTTTCCCCATTGCTTGCTTTTGTCAGGTTTGTCAAAGATCAGATGGTTGTAGATGTGTGGTGTTATTTCTGAGGCCTCTGTTCTGTTCCATCGGTCTATATATCTGTTTTGGTACCAGTACCAAGCTCTTTTGGTTACTGTACACTTGTAGTATACTTTGAATCAGGTAGCGTGATGCCTCCAGCTTTGTTTTTTTGCTTAGGATTGTCTTGGCTATAGGGGCTGTTTTTTGGTTCCATGTGAAATTTAAAGAGTTTTTTCAACACCCAAACTAATTCTTCACATAAAAAGTTGGCAAGTCGGAAAGCAATAGCGGGGTGGATCCAAGATGGCCGTTTAGGAACAGCTCAGGATTGCAGCTCCCAGTGAAAGCGCAGAGGGTGAGTGGACGCCGTGTTTTTATTGCCCACAGACTAGGAAATTCCCGGGCAAAGGTGCTCCACGGTCACCAGCGCAACTGTTTCGGCCAGCGCGGCTGTGCCGGCCAGCGCCGGCCAGCGCCGCTGCTTTGCCCCGCGCGGCTGCTTTGTCGGCGCCCCGGAGCC
>NW_016107724.1:508452-514855 GCF_001604975.1 Cebus imitator | reverse complement strand
AAAAAAAAAAAAAAAAAAAAAAAAAAAAAAAAAAAAAAAAAAAAGTTGGCAAGTCATGAATGGCTCAAATGCTGTAATATTTTTTTCCCTTCTTAATTTTTCAGATAGTTTATAAAATTGGAAAAAAATGCCATTTGTTTTGGAAACATTCATGATACATTTGAAGAGTAATCTCAATAGGTAAAACATGAACTAAATTTTACAACCTTAGTAAACCAGACTGAGAATGAGGAAGAGAGGCATCTTAGTTCATCCATGCTGCCATTATAAAATACCATCAACTGGGTGGCTTATAAAAAAATAAACATTTATTTCTTACAGTTCTAGAGGCTGGGAGGTCCATGATCCTGGTGCCAGCGGATTTGGCAACTGGTGAGGGCCCATTCCTCATAGACAGCTCCTTCTAGTTGTGATCTCATAGAGTGAAGAGGTAGGGCAGCTCTCTGGGACCTCTGTATAAGGACACTAATCCAATTCAGGAGGGTTCTGCCCTCATAACCTAATCACCCCCAAAGGCCTCCACTATTAATACTATCACATTGGGTATTAGCTTTCGACATGTGAATTTTGAGGAGATACAGAGATACAAACGTTCCAACTATAGTAGGGAGGTTACTGAAAATGTATCCTTGTTATAATTAATGTGCACAACTAATTTTACTCTATTGCTAAAGATAGAGACATAGAGTTCTAGCGAGGCTATGTAACATAAAATGCTAAGTACCACACAACTGATCAATGGCAGAGTCAGGTTTCACACCCAGGTTTGTTTAATTCCAAAACTTGGACCCTCACCCCTGCTTCGTGCCACCTCTCACATCTAACATATGTATCCAAGACAACACAGTGCTTTCTGTTGGTGCCAAGTAGCTATGGGTTTAGGTCCACAAAGCCAATTTATTATTCAAACCTTAGAAGAGTAGAGAGTTCATGACAAAGTGTTCTTCTTGTAGGTTTTTGCAGCATTTCTGTGAACTATCAAGGTAGGGATTTTGCCCTTTTGGAATAATTAGAATCTAATTTCTATCCTTCCCAACCCTTCTTCCTTACTTCTCCAAAGACCAGGAGGGCCTACTCAGCTCTTTCTAATTTTTATTTCCATATCAGCTCCTCTGCAGGAAGCTCAGGATCTTTTCCTGCTTCTTTCATCAAGGGTGCCCTCTTGGGGGAAGCAGCATTTGTTCAACTGCTCTGAGTGTGACTGGAGGTATATCAGTTTAACTGAGAAAAGGGAGTACGAATAGCCACCAAGGCTCTGTCTGCAATACGTGTGATATTTTTATCTTCGTCTACACTTCCTAATTTGGAAGAAATTGGGATATAGTCTATCCACCCACTCAGATTCCAGAATCAAAGACGTCACCACATGATCAGCATCTTTTTGTCACAGGAATGCTATTCTCAGTTCTCATCTAGAGGCACAGAATTTTATGACTGCAATAGGGATCTTAGCAGTCCTCGAATTCAGGCTTCCCTGCAATGCATAATTCCATAAATACCATCTTCTTGGTGTTGATTAGGGAATTTGTGCACGTTACCCATGAAACTGCCATATAATAGAAAAGTGGGCACATATTTGCTTTGCTTATAAGGTCACAGTCCTTGAAGCTGTGCAAAACGTTCAACATCCTAAGTGTGCAGCCTTCCTGCTTTAGTATTAGAAATCAGCTATTAATCCCACTGGGACAGTGAGAGCACCAGAGACAAGATTTCTTGTCTATAGTAGTGCTGTCCTTTGAAGTCCTTATTTCTTCAAGGGATTTTTAAATTTCTCAAGCAAAAAACTGAAAACAAAAACAGAAAGGAAATGAAGGAGTGGTAAAACCTTAAAAGTGTATCCCTACAACCTCTTGTGTCCCCTGGAAGTATTTTTTTTTTTTTTTGATTTGTTTGTTTGTGTTTTGGCTCACATGTCGCTCTGCTATTGGAAGGACATGGATAGATAAGTCAAAAGGTCTTTGGTGACCAGTATTGGTTTCTTGCCAGGGCCAGCTTCATGGGACTGTAACCTGTGCAGTATTAAATCCCTTCCCCCACTGATTTAATACTCAGCTGTCTCCATCTCAGGATTCAGAATTATTAATCATTTTTAAACAAGGGACTTCATGTATTCATTTTCACTAGTCTCACAAATTAATAAAGCTGGTCCTGGCTCTTGTTGATGTGAACCTTTGGTCTATACTGCATTTCCCAAATAGCATGGAATACGTATTTTTTGTTTGCTTTGCTTGTTTGTTTTCAGAACAAGCAAATGATGTTTTAAATCACTTACCAAAGGAAGTACAGCAAACAAATTATGCCAGCACTGAATATGTTTCAGGTTTTGTGTTTATTTTATTTTATTTGCTTTTGGTTTATCAAAATTTTAAATCTTTTAAAAATAAAGCAGAAATAGAAAAATATAACTTTTCCACTGAATCTGGAGAAATATATCAATAAGTAGACAATATTTATTTTTCAAACTAAAAAGAGTAAAACCTCTGAAGTTAATGCTATATTTGTCCAAAAGTTGTCCTTAACGTTAGGTTTCAGGTGGAGGCTGGTAAATTGAGGAGAGATAAGTAACTACCTTTCTGAGGTTTAAGCACTTACCACATGCAGAGGTGGAGTAAATCATTTATAAGCTTTGTGACTTTGGGTAAATTAATTAACCTCTCTGTGTCTCAATTTCCCTCAGTAAAATAGAGATAGCAGTAAAATTTTTCTTGTGGGATTATTTAATAAATAATGAATTATTATATGTAAATCACTTAACACTTGGCAAAGAAGAAGCGCTCGATACTTTGAAATATAATTATTCCCAAATGCACCCAGTACATTCTCTTGTCTGTGTTAGGAGATAAAATAAATATTAATTGAATTGTTAAATTTTTAAAAATGGAGAATATATCAAGATGTATCCAAGAAAAACTTTGTACTGACAAACTGTATAAAACATTTTCTTCTATACTTCATTTGTTGTATTAGTCTTTCAATAGTGACTCAATAAACTGAGACTTTAGATGGTTAACATTTTTTCCTTGCCTATAATGCCCTTAAATTTTCTTAAAAGAAAGTATATATAAATTTCCAGATATCAGCCAATAATATTCTTTCTCTTTTAATATTTCT
This sequence comes from Cebus imitator, assembly GCF_001604975.1. NCBI lineage: Eukaryota > Metazoa > Chordata > Mammalia > Primates > Cebidae > Cebus > Cebus imitator. The sequence continues at coordinate 511,744 of NW_016107724.1, read as the reverse complement.
ACTAGTTTTTAAAATTAAAAATAATTAGGAGCCACTCTTCGAACAAAGTATTGTTTTTAGATATCAAATTTATAAAGTTGACTCATATATACAATTACTAATTGAAATATGTTTGTGTGTGGCCTTCATTATTCTGTGTAGAATAAGAACTTAAGACTATACACTGATAAGAAATATCAAGGCCCACTTAATAAAGGGTGCTGGAGAACTGGTTATCAGTGGACCTTTGTACATGGACGTGGGATTTGTTGTAAAGGCTTTGAAAGCACAAAGCCTCCAAGGCAAATGAGAATAATAATCATAATCCCAATCATAAGCCTAATAACACAGGGGTGATTACATATCACCCTCTGGGGAAGAAATAGATTGATTCTCATGAAGGGGGTAAGACACGTTTCCCACAAATATGGCATAAAATATATGGCTTAAGTTGGGCTTCAAGTGTAGGTTGGTAAATTGAGGATAGATAATTAACTGCTTCTCTGAGGTTTGAGCACTTACCACATGCAGAGGTGGTTATATTGACTAAGCATCTAATTTGGTATTAGCACATTTTAGCTGCTGAATAGATGTGACCTCCCTTTTGTTTCCAATCAGCTAGAAACCACCTAGTTAGATTCTATCGTCACGCCTCCTGTCACCACTACCAACAATGCCCTTCCATCAACCTTAAGGTACACTCCCGTCTTTTAAATAGCAGACATCCATGAACCCGCAGCCTTCTGACTGATGGCTACAGCAGAGGTTGCCTGTACCTGCAGGCCTCCACTGTGCCTTTCTCTGCCCTCAGCCAACTCCATTTCTTTAATTATAAGCAATTTTAGTTCTTTTGGTTTCTTTTGTAAATTATTGCCTGTGAATGCTGCACTTCCTCTTCTGCTGTGTGTAATATACCCAGAAAGTCACTAAAGGCTGAAAATCAGTATTTATTCACACATTTATTGCAAAACTCATTTTCACCCACATTTTTCTCATTTAACAATTGTTTAGGAAGAAACAATGTCATATTGTCTCTTGTAAAAAATTTTTATCACATTGTAATTGTACTGTTTAATCATTAACCCAAAATCATTCCGATAGAAGCTAACAAATAATTACTTCAGTATAACAGATTTACTTTGCACCAAGGCAGATTAGGACAAAAATAATATGTCTGTATTATCCACTATCTTCAGAGATAAAGACACTGGATAAGCACGAATACCTCAAAATAATATAAATAATATGAAAGCTACCCAGCTAAATAAAGTATTATTTTTTCAGCTCTTTCAGATGACTGTATTAATTGACTTTGTTCATCCACTTGGTCCACACATTCTGAGTGACTAAAGAAAAAACAGGTACAATAATAATTTTTTAAAAATTAATGAGCAAAATGGTAAATGCATTTAGTTAATTAATGCAGTTATCAGTGTTTATGTTCTAGTTCTGCTTTATTCCAAGATGAATCATTTAGTGGAAACCCCCAGTAAATTCATACCCTAAGGGACCACAAGTTTATCTTCACTTCCTTGTTACTAAAGGAGAAGTCAATTGCTGCACATTTGAAAATGTCTCTATAAGTCAGAATAGTATAAATTAAAATATATGTATCTCATTCTATAATCAATTTAAAAGTAGGTCATAGAAATATAAACTAGGCTTTTTTGATTGTTGTTTTCTTTTGGTTGGTTGTTTTGGAAGAAGAAGTAAACTAAGACCTAAAGATGAGTGATTGGTTAGGCTAGCTCCAAAATAAATATTTTTAAAAATTAGAAACATTGAGTCCTTATCTTATATCTCATCCTTTAGGCTTTGTTGTTCAATGCATATCTTAGAGTTTTATATTAATTTTCAGTGATACTGGTCAGGTTTTAAAGTAAAATGAAATATACCTAAGATTTTTAGATATACATTCAGTAAACTATGATACTCTACCCCAGTTGAGTAAATAGAGAAAGAAGAAAGAAAAAGGAAGAAAAGGAGAGAAGGACAAGAAAAAAGAAAACAAGTCAGAGCTCCAGAGAAGCATTGTTCTGAGACTGATGTTTGTCAGCTAAGTAGGAAACAATGCAAAACAGATGTTCTCATAGTGTACACAATCTATTTCTTTGTAAAGTATTCAACCTTCCTGATGATTCCATGTGAGCATAATCTTCCTCTTACTGTTGCTCTCTCTCTGTTTCCTTTTTCTACTTAAAATTCCAGCTCTTGGATGTTAAACAGATTCATTGTTTTAAGACTGTATATAGTGTCTATTTTATTTAAAAAAGAAAGAGACACAAAAGCATTAAGATACTATGAGATACAGGGTACTGGTTCTTTTTAAAAATTAATAATTGTTACTTAGAAGTTTACTAAAGCTATACATAAATATGTAAGTTTCAAGGCTGTCCACAATCTTAATTCCTTAAGATGTTTAGAGTTGACAAAATATTTTTAATTAACAGTAACTCCAGTCATTAATAGTAACTCTAGTGGTCTTGAATTCACTAAAACTGGAGGAATCAAATTGGGGTTACCCTAGGAAAAGAGTTTTCCTGAGGAAAAAAAATAACTATGAACAGAAATAGTCTTATATTCTTAGGGTGCTTTTGCTTCGTCAAGAGCCTTGTCTCTCCTCATACTATAATTGCATTTAATTGTCCTTGCTTGAATATTTAAAAAATAGCAGAACTGATAAGCAAGTTCAGCAAAGTCTCAGGATACAAAATCGATGTGCAAAAATCACATGCATTCCTATACACCAATAACAGACTTAAAGAGAGCCAAATCAAGAACAAACTTCCATTCACAATTGCACAAAGAGAATAAAATACCTAGGAATACAACTAACAAGGAACATAAAGGACCTCTTCAAGGAGAACTACAAGCCACTGCTCAACAAAATCAGAGAGGACACAAACAGATGGAGAAACAGTCCATGTTCATGGTTAGGAAGAATCAATATCGGGAAAATGGCCATACTGCCCAAAGTAATTTACAGATTCAATACTATCCCCATCAAGCTACCAATGACCTTCTTCGCAGAACTGGAAAAAACCACCTTAAACTTCATATGCAACCAAAAGACAGCCCGCATAGCCAAGTCAATTCTAAGCAAAAAGAACAAAGCATGAGGCATCACACTACCTGATTTCAAACTATACTACAAGGCTACAATAATCAAAACAGCATGGTACAGGTACCAAAACAGAGATATAGATCAATGGAACAGAACAGAGGTCTCGGAGGCAACACATCTACAACCATCTGATCTTTGACAAACCAGACAAAAGCAAGCAATGGGGAAAGGATTCCCTGTTCAATAAAT
>NW_016107724.1:492917-507402 GCF_001604975.1 Cebus imitator | reverse complement strand
CAGATGTAGGTGATGGGGAGGAAGGCAGCAAATCACACTGCCACCTGTGTACCTATGCAACAATTTTGCATGTTCTTCACATGTACCCCAAAGCCTAAAATGCAATAAAATAAATTAATTGGGGGGGGGAAGAAAATTTAGCTAAATTAGAAAAAAAAATAGCAGAACGTAAGCCTTGAATTGAACTCTTTACTTACATTTTTATTACTGTTTTTCTGTATTTGAAGTTAAAATAACTTATTTTTTAAAAATAAGTCCAACGTGTCCTGATTTAAACAATTCACTAATAAAATATCATTTGTGGCACTTATTCCATATATGCTAAAATTTGGAATAACCAGTATAAATTATCAATCAGCTTGACCTACTCCATTATAATGTTTTAAAAGCTGATATAGCATTTAAACCTACACGTGTGTGTTTTTGTTTAGTTTTGGTGCACGTAGGTGTACAGTAGCTTATACAAAATTTTTTAAATTTATGCTGCTGGAGATGGATATTAGCATATGAGCCTGTGACTTCTGCTTTTTAACAATACTTTCCGATTTAAAAGCATAACCTTTAGACGTGTGCAGACACCACATATCTGCAATTATATAATTACTTGATGCATATGTATAATGTTGAAATTACAGATGCTCCTCTATGCTCATTTAGCTGAGAGTGTGAAAAACACCATGGTTCCATCAGTTCATTGAAAGTAGCCAGAAGATTCAAATGTTCACAAGTGTTCTTAAGCCATTAACCAAAATGGTCAATAAACTAATTTTTACTGCTTTAGTCCAACTCACTTTATTAAAAAATGTTCTCTCAGAAACATTTTAATATCTGGCCAAATAAATTAGATATTCAGCATATGTGCTCATATTAACTTTAGATTAAAGCATAGATCAATAGTTTGAATTTCTGTTAAATAAATAAATAAATAAATGTTAGGTGACCATTTTTTTTTTTTTTTTTTTTGTTTTTTCTAGGTCCAGAATTGAATATCAAAAGCAGAATAACAGACCAAAATATAATCAGAACAAAATAAGTGGCAAAATTCTCAGCCAAATTTTGCAGAGCAAAATAGATATATTAAATCCATGTTGTAGTTCAGTGACAGTAGTATTTAGTATATTTTGATTTTCATTTAGACATTAGATGTTCAAGAGAAAATTTTAATATGGGATATGGTGTTGGTGGTTTTTTATTTTTTCAATTAGACTCAGTTCAAATAAGGTAAGATCTTAAATATTTAGTCTTAAATATGTTTTTTTCTTTTCTTTTTCTGTTTTAAAATTTTTTTTGCAGATTAGAAGAAACAAAGGATATGCATATGTGCCCTCTACTGGCAAAGTAAAAATCATGGCCTTTTTCTAGAGACAATAGAATCAAAATCCTGGAAGCAGAACAGAGCATTATATTCAAAGATGTTTTACGGAAGCAGCAAAACAGATTTGAATTAATTAAGTAAATGTCTTAAAAGGACTGAAGACAAATTTGGTATTGTGGTTTAGAGCAAAGCTAAATTAAGTTATTGAAAAATGAGAATGTTGTTATTTAGTCTTAAAATTGTTATATTAATTTGTTGAAAATAACGAAGCTATAACATCTAGTTTGGTTAATTCCATTAAGGTTCTCAGAGACGAAATAAAGCCAGATTACTTTATGAGAGTAATTCAAGCATTCTAGGGATCTAACAATAATTATAGTGCATTTGTCTTTCAATCTTAAATACTGGATAAATTTTGTTTTCCTAGAATTAATATTGCTATTTTGAACTAAACTGTGCTGCTCTAACAGTTCCATCCTTTTAAAAGCCTGTAAAATAACACTTGAAATGAATTTGTATACCCTCATCAAATTAAAGAAGCACAATTTTTAAAAGCAAAGGCTTCATAAAATTTATCTAGTTAAATTTTAGAAATCAAATTAAAGAAGCACGAATTTTAAAAACAAATTAAATTAAACTAAAGAAGCACAATTTTTATAAACAAAAGCTCATCAAATAAAAGAAGCAGGATTTTTAAAATCAAAGCCTGCATAAAATTAATCTACCCCAGAAATTTTGTAAAAAATCAGCAATGTTTCCCAAAAGGAAAATATTTGCAGACAATAAATAAGAAATAAGGATATAATCAATGCATTAGTGTCAATTCAGGAGAATTTGACAAATGGTACCCTGAAGAGTTAATCTGGGGCCTGGTGTTTGTCTATCTTCTTATCAAGTATCATGATAATAAAATATAGAACATACTCTTCAAATCTGAAACTGGCTTTAAGGAGCCAAAGATTGATTCAGTACCAACATGGAAAATTATGTTTTGAGGGTAAAAAGTAACTCAGGAGTTACCAAACTTTCTTATTGTATAATGAGGAAAATGAGGCCCAATATGATTAAACAAGGTCAAAAAGATTAGAAGAAATTGCAGTTAAGTAAAAAAATAAAATAAAATAAGCACAGAGAATAAAATTCAATAAAGACAAGTATGGTGCTGTATATTACAGAAGAAAAACAAAAATATCCCATGAATCCAGCAGGAAAATGGCATAGGGTCATAGTTCATAATAAATTTTCCATGAATCATTAATATAATGATAAAGTATAAAATTTTTATTTAAAAATTCATTAAATAGCTGAAGAGAATTCAGAAAAGGCAGAAAAACGTATAGCCAAAAAAATAATAGATGTACATAGGGGTCAGATAATTTATTCCTTATGCGTGCTACTACCAGTTAGTTCTAACTCAATCAGTTACTTAATCTGTTACTTTCTCTTTTACTATTATTATTTTTTATTATACTTTAAGTTATGGGTTACATGTGCAGAATGTGCAGGTTTGTTACTTAGGTATACGCGTGTCATGGTGCTTTGCTGCACCCATCAACCCATCATCTACATTAGGCATTTCTTCTAATGCTATCCCTCCCCTAGCACCCCCAACCCTCCAACGGGCCCTGGTGTGTAATGTTCCCTTCCCTGTGTCCATGTGTTCTCATTAGTCAACTCTCACTTATGAGAGAGAACATGCAGTGTTTGGTTTTGTGTTCTTGTGTTAGTTTGCTGAGAATGATGGTTTCCAGCTTCATCTATGTACCTACAAAGGACATGAACTCATCCTTTTTTATGGCTGCATAGTATTCCATAGTGTATATGTGCCACATTTTTTTTATTCAGTCTATCATTGATAGGCATTTGGGTTGGCTCTAAGTCTTTGCTGCTGTGAACAGTGCTGCAATAAACACATATGTGCATGTATCTTTATGGTAGAATGATTTAAAATCCTTTGGGTATATTGTATTTTTGGTTTTAGATCCTTGAGGAATCGCCACACTGTCTTCCATAATGGTTGAACTAATTTACATTCCCACCAATAGTGTAAAAGCATTCCTATCTTGCCACATTCTCTCCAGCATCTGTTGTTTCCTGACTTTTTAATGATCACTGTTCTAACTGGTGTAAGATGGTATCTCATTGTGATTTTGATTTGCATTTCTCTAATGACCAATGATGATGAGATTTTCTTCATATGTTTGTTGGCTGCATAAATGCCTTTTTTTGAGAAATGTCTGTTCATATCCCCTTGACCAGTTTTTGATGGGGTTGCTTGTTTTTTCTTAGAAGTGTGTTTAAGTTCTTTGTAAATTCTGGATATTAGCCCTTTCTCAGATGGATAGATCGCAAAAATTTTCTCCCATGCTGTAGGTTGTCTGTTCACTCTGATGATAGTTTCTTTTGCTGTGCAGAAGCTCTTAAGTTTAATTAGATCCCCTTTGTCAATTCTGGCTTCTTTTGTCATTGCTTTCTGTGTTTTAATCATGAAGTCTTTGCCCATGCCTATGTCCTGAATGGTACTGCCTAAGTTTTCTTCTAGGGTTTTTATGGTTTTATGTCTTACATTTTAAGTCTTTAATCTATCTTGAGTTAATTTTTGTATAAGGTGTAAGGAAGAGATCCAGTTTTCACTTTCTGCACATGGCTAGCCAGTTTTCCCAACACCATTTATTAGGCAGGAAATCCTTTCCCCATTGCTTGCTTTTGTCAGGTTTGTCAAAGATCAGATAGTTGTAGATGTGTGGCATTATTTCTGAGGCCTCTGTTCTGTTCCATTGGTCTATATATCTGTTTTGGTACCAGTACTTTTAGTACAATTTGAAGTCAGGTAGCATGATGCCTCCAGCTTTGTTTTATTGCTTAGGATTGTCTTGGCTATAGGGGCTCTTTTTTGGTTCCATATGAAATTTAAAGTAGTTCTTTCCAATTTTGTGAAGAAAGTCAATGGTAGCTTAATGGGGATTGCACTGAATCTATAAATTACTTTGGGCAGTATGACCATTTTCACAATATTGATTCTTCCTAACCATGAGCATGGAATGTTTTTCCATCTGTTTGTGTGCTCTCTTATTTCCTTGAGCAGTGGTTTGTAGTTCTCCTTGAAGAGGCCCTTTACATCCTTTGTTAGTTGTATTCCTAGGTATTTTATTCTCTTTGTAGCAATCGTGAATAGGAGTTCACTCTTGATTTGGCTCTCTTTTATCCTGTTATTGGTGTATAGGAATGCTTGTGATTTTTGCACATTGATTTTGTATCTTGAGAGTTTGCTGAAATCAAACACTTTGGCAGCTTAAAGAGATTTTGGGCTGAGATGATGGGATTTTCTAAATATACAACCATATCATCTGCAAACAGAGACAATTTGACTTCTTCCTCCTTTCCTAATTGAAAACCCTTTATTACCTTTTTTTTCCTTTCTCTTACCTGATTGCCCTGGCCAGAACTTGCAATACTATGTTGAAAAGGAGTGCTGAGGGAGGGCATTTTTGTCTTGTGCTAGTTGTAAAGGGAATGCTTGTAGTTTTTATCCATTCAGTATGATATTGGCTGTGGGTTTGTCATAAATAGTTCTTATTATTTTGAGATATATTCCATCAATACCTAGTTTATCGAGAGTTTTTAGCATGAAGGGTAGTTGAATATTGTTAAAGACCTTTCTGCATCTATTGAGATAATCATGTTGTTTTGTCTTTGGTTCTGTTATGTGTTAGATGATGATTATTGATTTGCATATGTTGAACCAGCCTTGCATCTTAGGGATGAAACTGACTTGATCGTGGTCGATATGTTTTTTGATGCACTGACGGATTTGGTTTGCTAGTATTTTACTGAGGATTTTCACATCAATGTTTATCAGGATATTGGCCTGAAATTTTCTTTCTTTGTTGTGTCTCTGCCAGATTTTGGTATCAGGATGATGCTGGCCTCATAAAATGAGTTAGGGAGGATTCTCTCCTATTTATTATTTGGAATAGTTTCAGAAGGAATTGTACCAGCTCCTCTTTGTACCTCTGGTAGAATTCAGCTGTGAATCAGTCTGGTCCTGGACTTTTTTTGGTTGACAGGCTGTTAATTGCTACCTCAATTTCAGACTTTGTTATTGGTCTATTCAGGGATTCGGCTTTTTTTTGGTTCAATCTTGGGAGTGTGTTTGTGTCCAGGAATTTATCCGTTTCTTCTAGGTTTTCTTGTTTATTTGCTTACAGATATTTATAGTATTCTTGGATGCTAGTTTGTATTTCTGTGGGATCTGTGGTGACATCTGCTTTATCATTTTTTACTGCATCTATTTGATTCTTCTCTCTTTTCTTCTTTATTAGTCTGGCTAGTGGTATATCTATTTTGTTGATCCTTTCAAAAAAAAAACAGCTCTTGGATTCACTGATTTTTTTGAAGGGTTTTCCATGTCTCTATCTCCTTTAGTTCTGCTCTGATGTTAGTTGTTTCTTGTATTCTGCTAGCTTTTGAATTGGTTTCCTCTTGTATCTCTAGTTCTTTTAATTGTGATGTTAAGGTGTTGATTTTTAGACATTTCCTGCTTTATCTTCGGGGCATTCAGTTCTATAAATTTCCCTCTACACACTGCTTTAGCTGTGTCCTAGAGATTCTGGTACATTGTCTCTTTATTCTCATTGGTTTCAAAGAAGATCTTTCTTTCTGCCTTAATTTTGTTACTTACCAGTGGTATTCAGGAGCAGGTTGTTCAGTTTCCATATAGTTATGCAATTTTCAGTGAGTTTCTTAATCCAGAGTCCTAATTTGATTGTACTGTGGTCTGAGGGACTGTTTGTAATGATTAATGTTCTTTTGCATTTGCTGAGGAGGGTTTTCTTTACAATTATGTGGTCAATTTTAGAATAAGTGTGTTGTGGTGCTGAGAATGTATATTCTGTTGATTTGGGGTGGAGAGTTCTGTAGATGTCTGTTAGGTCCACTTGGTCCAGAGCTGAATTCTGGATACGCTTGTTAATTTTCTGTCTTATTGCTCTTTCTAATGTTGACAGTGGGGTGTTAAAGTCCCCCACTATTATTGTGTGGGTTTTAAGTCTCTTTGTAGGTCTCTAAGAATTTGCTTTATGAATCTGGATGCTCCTGTATTTGGATGTATATATATTTAGGACAGTTAGCTCTTCATGTTGCATTGATCACTTTATCATTATGTAATGTCCTTCTTTGTCCTTTTGATATTTGTTGGTTTAAAGTCTGTTTTATCAGACTCTAAGATGGCAACCCCTGCTTTTTTTGCTTTCCATTTTCTTGGTAAACATTCTTCCATCCCTTTATTTTGAGCCTATGTGTGTCTTTACACAAGAGATGAGTCTCCTGAATACAGCACACTGATGGGTCTTGACTCTTCATGCGATTTGCCAGCTTGGGTCTTTTAATTGGGGCATTTAGCCCATTTACATTTAAGGTTAATATTGTTATGTGTGAATTTGATCCTGTCATTATGAAGCTAGACTTTTAGTACAGTGTAGCTAGCTGGTTATTTTGCCTGTTAGTTGATGCAGTTGTTTCATAGTGTTGATGCCATTTACAATTTGGTATGTTTTTGCAGTGTTTGGTATCAGTTGTTTCTTTCCATGTTTATCGCTTTCTTCAGGAGCTCTTGTAAAGCAGGCCTGGTGGTGACAGAATTTCTCAGTATTTACTTTTCTGTTAAGGATTTTATTTCTCCTTCGCTTAAGAAGCTTAGTTTGGCTGGATATGAAGTTCTGGGTTGAAAATTCTTTTCTTTAAGGATGTTGAATATTGGCCCCCAATCTCTTGTGGCTTATAGGGTTTCTGCCAAGAGATCTACTATTAGTCTGATAGGTTTCCCTTTGTGGGTAACCTGACCTTTCTCTCTGGCTGCTCTTAACATTTTTTTTCCTTTATTTCAAACATGGTGAATCTGACTATTATGTGTTTTGGTGTTGCTCTTCTCGAGGAGTATCTCTATGTTGTTCTCTGTGTTTCCTGAATTTGAATGTTGACCTGCCTTACTAGATTGGGGAAGTTCTCTTGGATAATATCATGAACAGTGTTTTTCAACTGGGTTCCATTATCTCCATCACTTTCAGGTACACCAATCAAAGGTCTTTTCACATAGTGCCCTATTTCTTAGATGCTTTGTTCATTTCTTTTCATTTTTTTTTCTCTAATCTTGTCTTCTTGCTTTATTTCATTGAGTTGATCTTCAATCTCTGATATCCTTTCTTCTGCTTTATTGATTTGGCTATTGATACTTGTGTATGCTTCACGAAGTTCTCGTGCTGTGTTTTTCAGCTCCATCAGGTCATTTATGTTCTTCTCTAAACTGGTTATTCTAGTTAGAAATCCATCTAATCTTTTTTCAAGGTTCTTAGCTTCCTTGCATTGAGTTAGAACATGCTCCTTTAGCTCAGAGGAGTTTGTTATTACCCACCGTCTGAACCCTACTTCAGTCAATTCATCAAACTCATTCTCTGTCCAGTATTTTTCCCTTGTTGGCAAGGAGTTGTGATCATTTGGAGGAGAAGAGCCATTCTGGCTTTTGGAATTTTCAGCTTTTTTGTGCTGGTATGACACTTGATCAGTAAAAGCACTATATAGATGAAGTTTACGCTCCTATGAAAACAACAAAAATAAGGTCAATCTGTATTAAGGGCATAGAAATTCAAGGGGTGACAGTTTAGTATTAGGTGGCAAATGCATAAAAAAGAAAATTACAGATATAACTATTGGCATACATGGTCTTTGAGAATATGTTAGAAAAGCTAGAAGCCAAATTTGAAATAATGTGGAAAACCTTTTAACAGACAGAAAGCACCTAACCAAGGCACCATCAGATCCTCAGAACTGTAGGCCATCCATGCCATTTGCAATAAGCCTCAAATTGTCATAAACTTTAAATAACATTGAGTTAAAGAGAAGTAATGACTACTATGAGGGATGAAAAGCCAAAAACTCAGTTGTAATTCTTCCACTTAATAATATATATGGGCTGAAGTTTCTAGAATGTAGTTAGACTTCTTCTAAGGATAAGGAGAGTTTTGGGTTGGGTGATATGCCTTTGTGGTACCATGCTTCCTTCAGAAAGAGAAAACTGGTAAGTCTTACTGCCATTGGGGATTTTGCTAGTGGCCTCCATTATAGGGCTGTCTCCAGTTTCCTGTGTGAAGGCATTATGACCATGCTGTTTAATCTAACTTTAACTATCCAGGAAGTGCTCTAGGGTGAGTGGCAGTCCCATGCCGTTACTAAGATTAAGGATTCTGGGTCTTTTTTTTTTTCCCCCAATTTTTTTTCCATTTTCTAGGTTATTTTGTTTTCCTATGAAATTCAGTAGTGCTGAGTAGTTAGTTATAAGACTTTTTGGTGCTTTGCGTATTCAAGCAAGGTAAGATTCTGTAGTCAGAGGTAATTTTTAATTTTTTAAAATTAAGTAAGTTTTGTTTGTTTCTTTCTTGAGACAGAGGCTGGCTCTGTCGCCCAGGCTGGAGTGGAATGAGCATGATTGTGGCTCACTGCAACCACTTCCTCCCCAGTTCAAGCAGTTCTTCTGCCTCAGCCTCCCCAGTAGCTGGGACTGTAGGCATGTGCCAGCATGTCTGGCTACTTTTCTATTTTAGTAGAGATGGGGTTTCACCATATTGCCCAGTCTGGTCTTAAACTCCTGAGTTAAGGCAATCCATCTGCCTAGGGCCTCACAAAGTGCTAGGATTACAGGAATGTGCCGCTGCACCTGGCTTTTTTTTTTTTTTTTAAGAAAATCAAGTAAATTTTATCAAGCAAATATATGGAAAGAAAAATATCATGGCCATATGGAAAGAAAAATATCATGGCCATTTGTATTCAGACAGATCTATGGTTATAATATACCTCTTCTTGGTGGATAAATGCCCCAAGTATTGGAAAACTTTAGGACTAAAGTCCCATAGATTTTGATCAACAGCATAAATTGTTGAAAGCATCCTATGTGTTCCTGCATTGTTCCACTATATTCCATGGATGGTTTTTGAGACAGACACTTGATCACACTTTCCATCTAATGTAGCTCTGTCTTGGTCCACACATCCACCCTCTGCCCCCTAGTAGCTGAGCATTTCTCTGCTGCACACATTTAGAGTTGTGGGTGAGAGAACAAGCTCAGGATGATGTAACTGATTAACCCAGGTAACACAGTTCCCACGATGCTCCTGAGCTTTCAGACTATAAATTGAGGTCTATTTCCTGGCAATTCAAGAAAATTTTCCCTCTCTTGAGAAGAAACAAAATGGAGTTCATATTGTAGTACACTTTCTTCCACAATACTTTAACCAGGTATGTACTAAATTATAAAATTAAAATTAACCAGCCCTGCAATGTACTTCTGCCACAGCATCTAGATTACCAATAACTTTTTCCTGTACATTCTTGAAGCTTCCTATCAATATTTAAGGCCTGAATACAGGCGACAAATGGAGAGAAAGTCTGATTCACCTATTTATGTTAAGTTCCGTGCCTTGGCTTGATTTACAGTGTTATCAAGATCACACAAAATGGTGTTGTGACGATTCCCTAATATGAATTTTGGCGACAATTACCAGAACAAGAAGGGAAAGATATTAGGAAGGTCTAAAAAAAGCCTAAATGTCTGCACATTCAGCTCTGACTACTGAACTTAAATCGATTCATTTTATTTCCCCTTTGTCTCTTAGATGGTTTAAAACACCCATCTTCACAGTAAACACACATCATTCTTTTCTAGTTGGTACACTATAAATTTTATCATTTCCTCTTTGTATCAGAGGGATTAGGCTACGAAGATTTCTCTAAATAGAAAATAATGGATTATTTCAAGGATAAACTGTATAAAGTATTCTTCCCTTAAAATCAATATGCAACCTCGGACCTCTTCATAGTTTTGAATTAAGTGAATATAAATTGTTGCACCTCAAGAGATATTAATCTGTAACAAGGATAGCAGTAACGAATTTTTATTGGCTAATGAAATTTATCTTCCATATAAGTGTGCATTTTTTAATAACATCACTATTAAACATAAAAAAAAAAAGACAGGATAGAAATCTTTTTATTGTGAGTGATGCTCTTAGAAAAAGGGACAACAATGAGAATAAAATACATTATAAGTTTATTTTAAAAAATGGGACCTGCATCTCCAGGAAAAGCTGAGTGACATAAATTAATATTCATCATAAGTAACTCTGAAGAGTGATCTGGACATCAGTTTACGCACTGATCTGGAAGGAACTAAAGTCTAGTATTGAGAAACAATACATTTGTGAAACATACAATCAGATACAGGCTAATACTACTTTACTGCATTTGTCAGGCAGGTCAGCACAAAGAAATTATGCATCTTCTTAGAGAACTGAGAAAAAGTTACTTCCTTTAAAATAGAAACTATTATTAATATGCTAATAATGTGTAACATGGATGAAATCTATAATTCTAATCATGAATGGAGCATTATAGGCTGTATTTAGATGCTTACTTAGTAGTTATATATATTAAATAGAAGGAATAATTTTAAAACTTTTGTTTCCAAAACAAATGATGATTTCTAATCACATTTAATGTCAATGAAATCTGGAGTTTATTCATAATAATCTGTACATGAAGTACAGATAAAAACACATTTCATTTTAGAGGTTAAAATAATAGAATCTATTACTTTTAGATCAAAATATACAATAAAAAATAATTTTAAGAATAATCTGCAATTTATTCTGAACAAATTTGAATGCTGTTTAAAAAATATTTCAAACTTTATTAGAAGTTTAAAATATCAGATTTAAAGTATTTCAAACAAATGATACTGCTACGAAATTCAGTGTGGGAGACTATTGCTGGATTTATAAATATAATGGAATCACACAATTGAGTTACTTCATATTGAGAGTATGAGGATTACAAAATCATTACTGGTATATTTAAACTCATTTTCACTTCTCATAAATTGCTTCTAAAGAATGTATTTACAAAGCTGTAAGGACCTGTGGACCTGCTTATCCAAAAAATGTCCACTAGTTTTATGAGATTAGATAGTTCACTAGGCCAGCAGTAATGCATGCAGAAATCTGGCTGGCCAAAAAATCTTAGGAAAATCACTTAATTTCTCTGGTCTCATATTTCTGTTTGGCAGAGCACTAGGATTTCAGGAAGTTCTCTTTTAGCTGATATCTATGAAAGGAAGATGATTGGCACACTGGTATAGCAAATGAAGATCAGAGATCTCTATAAATCATAATCGGAGGATAAATAAACTTTGTAAATGCTCTTCTTTATTCCTGATAACTCCTTTTGCTTTGAATTCTGTCTAAAATTAATATGGCACTACTGCTTTCTTTTGGTTAGTGTTAACATAGTAAATTCTTCTCTGTTCAAAGTGAGTTTCTTGTAGACAACATATAGTTGAGTTTTACTTTTTTATACACTCTCACAATCTCTGTCTTTTAATAGGTGTATTTAGGTCATTGATATTTAAAGTAAATATCTACCATATTTTTATTGTTTTTAATTTTTTGCCCTTGTTCTTTGTTCCTATATTTGTCTTCTGCTCCTTTTCTGCCTTCTATATGATTTTATTTTCTTTCATTCTTAGCATATCACTTATACTTCTTTTTTTACTTCTTTCTTCCCCAGAACTTGCAACATACATTTACAACTATTTCAAGCCCACTTTTAAATAACATTTTACCATTAAATGGGTGGTGTGAGAACCATATAATAACAAGACAATTCTAATGATCTCTCTTGTCCTTTGTGTCATTACTGGTATTCATTTCACTTATATATAAGCATACATATGCAGATGTACTCAAATACATTGCTGCCATTATAATTTTGAATACACTGTAATCTGTTAGATTAATTAAGAATAAGAAAAATAAGTTTTTATTTTACTTTTATTCTATCTTTGGTGTTATTCCTTTCTTTATATAGATCTGAGTTTTTATCTATATTATTTTTCTTCTCTCTAAGAGACATTTCTTTTAACATTTCTTGTAAGGTAGATCTGCTAGAAAAACATTCCCTCATTTTTTATTTGTTTGGGAAACTGTTTCTCCTTCACTTCTAAAGGATAATTTTGCAGAGTATGGAATTCTAGGTTGGCTTCTTTCCTCAACACTTTAAATATTTTACTCCTTCTGTTATTGATTGAATGGTTTCTGAAGAGAAGTTGGAATAATTCTTATCTTGCTACTCTATAGGTAGGTCTATATGTAAGGTGTTCTTTCCCTCTAATTATTTCAGGACTTACTCTTTTTTTTTTTAATTTTCTGTAAAGTGCAAATGACATGCCTACATTTTTTGTATTGTTTTGTTTTTCTTTTTTCTTCTTCTTCATTATCCCACTTGGTATTCTTTGAGCTTTCTGGACCTGCAGGTTGGTGTCTGACATTAATTTGAAGGAAATTCTTGATCATTATTGTTTCAAATATTTCTTCTGAGCTAGGCACGTTGGCTCACTCCTGTAATCCCAGCACTTTGGGAGGCTGAGGCGGGCAGATCACAAGGTCAGGAGTTCAAGATCAGCCTGAATAACATGATGAAACCCCATCTCTACTAAAAATACAAAAATAATTAGTTAGGGGTGGTGGCACACACCTGTAATCCCAGCTACTCAGGAGGATGAGGCAGGAGAATCACACCCCTGCACTCCAGCCTGGGTGACAGAGTGAGACTCTGTCTAAATAAATAAATAAATATTTCTTCTGTTCCTTTCTATTTTTCTTCTTCTATTTAATCTTTGTTACCTTTGCTGCCTTTCAGCTTTTCACGTTTCTATTGAGTTATACTTAAGGTCAGAGGTTCTTTTGACTATGTCCATTCTACTGATAAGCTCACCAAATGCGATTCTGTGATAGCACTTTTAATCCCCAGCATTTCTTGTTTTTTGGTTCTTTCTTAGGATTTATTTTTGCTTACATTGCTCATCTGTTCTTGAATGCTGTCTACTTTATTCAGTAGAGCTCTTAGCATATTAATCACAGTTATTTTTAATTCCTGGTCTGATCATTTCAACATCCCTGACATGTCTGGTTCTGATGCCTGCTCTGTCACTTAAACCTATATTTTTTTGTCTTTGGTATGCCTTGTAATTTCCAGAAATGATATACTAGGTAAAAAGAACTGCCCTAAATAGCCTTTAATAATGTGGTAGTGAGGTTTAGGCAGAGGGTAAGCTTTTTATCTGTTGTTAGGATGGAGTGGTATCTTCTAAGCCCCTTACATGCAGAACCAGAAACCAGATGTCTGAAGAATATTTTTAAGTGCATATTAATTTGCTAGAGCTGCCATAACATAATACCACAGACTGGGTACTTTAACAACAAACATTTATTTTCTCACAGTTCTGGAGGCTAGAAAGCCAATCAAGGTGTCAGCAGGTTTGTTTTTTTCTGAAGCCTCTTATTGGCTTGCAGATGATGTCTTCTTCTTACGTATTCATTCTGTATGATCTGTGTCCTAATCTCCTCTTCTTATAAGGACACCAGTCATATTGGAAAATGGCCCACCCATAAAACCTCATTTTACCTTAATTAACTCTCTAAGGTCCTGTCTCCAAATACAGTTACATTCTGAAGTACTGGAGTTTAGGACTTCAGTATATCAATTTTGGGGGGCGGAGGGGACAAAATTCAGCTCATAACAAAGTGTATTGATAAGTAATATCTCTTTGTAAATGCACTGTGGCAACGAACAATTAGAAGGCAGTATGTTGAATCTTTTTCACTAAATCATATGTCCTTAGTTGATCTTGGAGACAGCTCAGTCCAACTGTCCATTGAATGTGGAAGAAATACAGTCTTGGTACATGGAAGTGATTTGTTCATATTCACTCTGCTGCATCACTTCACATAAGTGCTTAATATGTGTTTCATTTACTGATCGGTTCAACATAATTTATTATACATCTACTGGGTTTTCAACACTGTGAAATGTGCTGTAAAGTCTGTTGGAAGTACAAACAGAAATGGTCCCAATCTTCATGGAGCTTACAGCCTAGCAGTGAGTCAAAGTATTACAAAATAATCATGCCAAAAATGTAAAACATAACTGTGATAAAGAATACAAGAGAGGCCAGGCGCGGTGGCTCACGCCTGTAATCCTAGCACTTTGGGAGGCCAAGGCAGGCGGATCACCTGAGGTCAGGTTTTGAGACCAGTCTGGCCAACATAGTGAAACCCTGTCTCTATT
>NW_016107724.1:472706-487247 GCF_001604975.1 Cebus imitator | reverse complement strand
CACTGCCACGTGTGTTCCTATGCAACAATTTTGCATGTTCTTCACATGTACCCCAAAACCTAAAATGCAATAAAATAAATAAATGGGAAAAAAAAAAGTAAACTTGAAATGAGATGGGAATGATGAGCAGGAATTTACCAAATGAGGAAGGATGAAAATGTAACTACAAAGGCTCCATAGTGGGAGGCATATGAGAAACTACCTGATCTGTAGCCCTGGTTAAGAAAGGCCTGTGACATTTCTCTGACTGCTCTCCCCCTCACCTTGTTAGCCTCAGCTGCACTGCCCTCCCTGACATTCTCAGAGCACACCAGCCTTGCTCCCATCTTAACGCTTTAGTCTCCTTCACCAGATGTCTTCCGAGCCAGCTGCTTCATAAGCATCAGGTCCACATTCACAATGGAGTCTATCCTGACTCCCATTTTCCACAATGCTTCAACCTACCCGGCTCCACCCTCTAGTACTTGCTTATCCTGCTCTATTTTTCTATTTGTTTTTCCATAGGACTTACTACCTTTTCATATAGTTTAGAGTTTACATGTATAGCGTTGATTGTGTATTCATTGACTGCTTAGCTAGAATGTAAGCTTGGTTGATAGCAGTGATCTTTGTCTTGTTTACTCACGTATACCCAGTACCACAGAATAACAGTCACTCAAAAAATATTTATTGATTGAATTGACTGATCTATTAATTGCTGAAAAAAAGTTTGTGCCCACAGCACAAGGTTTAAAGAAATAGGTGAGTTTTGTTACAGAGAGAAACAGAGAGAAAGAGAGTCTGTGCGGCAAATCCAATAAAGAATTGTTAACAAAGGGAAATAACATGGGCAAATTTAAATGTTGAAAAAGTACTTCTTGTATTAGTCACTGTAATATTCCAACAAACGAGGTCAGCTTGAGCTAGGATACTATTGGGCAAGATGGAAAGTCACGAAGGAGTCAAGAGAAATTTCTGAGTTAAATGTTGATTACATGAAGAAAGTATGTCATAGCCAGAAATGTATCCTATTTTTCTTTGTTTTCTAGGTAATCTTTTATTTATTATTTTAGTTGAATTTTTAATCATGAGGACTCTTTTTTTTTGAACAAACAAGATAGCCAATTTTATAAAAATGTACGGCCTACACAAAACATAATTATAAACATTTTCTATAACTATCATTTCAGAAGAAATACGGATAATGAATACTAAGAGAAGGTAAATTGAAAAGCAATCTGATCAATGTGATGACCAAAGCTGAGAACAGAGTGATGTGGGGACAAGAGCCAAGAAACATGGGCAGCTTCCAGAAGTGGGAAAAGGTAAAAAAATGGTTTCTCCTCTAAGGCTCCAGAAGGAACACATCCCTGCTGACCTATTTTGGACTTCTAGCCTCCAGAACTGCACCATAGTAAATCTGTATGGTTTTTAGTCGCCTCCACTGCCAAAACATGATCCATTATACTTCAAATTTAACTTGGAAAACAATTATTACAATAGAAGGTGATATATCTGCCCTTCCCACCCAATTCACATATCTAAATCTTTTAAGGATAGTATACACACAGCAAACTATTTTTAGATAAAATAGGATACTGAACACCTTTGAAATACATGAAGTATGATAAAGATATAATACTTCAAGTATCATTTTAGAATTAAATATTTATATTACATTCTTATTCTATAAAAACTGATAGTACTATATAATACATCAGTCCCTGTTATCCAAAACACAAAATTAACAAGGAACTTAATTTTTTTCACTAATTTTTATTATTGCTATTTAAAGTTTCTATTCATAAAACAATTCTTTAGTGGTGATTTCTGAGATTTTGGTGCACCCATCACCTGAGCAGTGTATACTGTACCCAATGTGTAGTCCTTTATCCCTCACCCTCCAACCCTTTCCCCCAAGTCTCCAAAGTCCATTGTATCATTCTTATGCCTTTACATCCTCTTAGATTAGCTCCCACTTATGAGTGAGAACATACAATGTTTGGTTTTCCATTCCTGGGTTATTTCACTTAAAATAATGGAATCTGATTCCATCCAGGTTGCTGCAAATGCCATTATTTTGTTCCTTTTTATGGATGAGTAGTATTCTGTGATATATATACACCACATTTTCTTTATTCACTCATTGATTGATGGGCATTTGGGCTAGTTCTATATTTTTGCTGCTATAAACATGCATGTACAAGTATCTTCTTCATATGGCTTATTTTCCTCTGGGTGGATACCCAGAAGTGGGATTGCTGGACCAAATGGTAGTATACATTTAGTTCTTTTTTTTTTGAGATGGGGTTTTTCTCTGTTGCACAGGCTGAAGTACAGTGGCTTGATCTCAGCTCACTGCAACCTCCGCTTCCCAGTTTCGAGTGACTCTCCTGCTTCAGCTACCCCAAGTAGCTGGAACTACAGACGCACACCACGATACCCAGCTAATGTTTGTATTTTTAGTGGAAATAGAGTTTTGTCATGTTGGCCAGGCTGGTCTCAAACTCCTGACCTCAGATGATCCACCTGTCTCAGCCTACCAAAGTGCTGGAATTACAGATGTGAGCCACCACAACCAGCCTGTTTACTTCTTTAAAAAATCTCCACCCTGTTTTCCATAGTGGTTGTACTAGTTTACATTCCCACCAACAGTGTAAAAGTGTTCCCTTTTCACCACATCCATGCCAACATCTATTTTTTTTTTCTTTCCAGAGAAGAGTGGTATTGCATTGTGGTTTTGATTTGCATTTCCCTGGTAATTATGGACATTGAGCATTTTTTCATATGTTTGTTGGCCATTTGCATGTCTTCTTTTGAGAATTGTCTATTCATTTCCTTAGCCTACTTTTTGATAGGATTGTTTCTTTTTCTTGCTGATTTGTCTTCTTTGTTGATTCTTGATATTAGTTCTTTATTGAATATATAGATTGTGAAGATTTTCTCCTACTCTGTGTCGTGTCTCTTTACTCTCCTGATTATTTCTTTTGCTGTATAGAAGCCTTTTAGTTAATTATGTCTCATCTATTTATCTTCGTTTTTGTTGCATTTACTTTTGGATTCTTGATCATGAAGTCTTTGCCTAAGCCAATGTCTAGAAGGGGTTTTCCAACATTATTTTCGAGAATTTTTATGGTTTCAGGTCTTAGATTTAAGACTTTGATCCATCTCGAGTTGATTTTTATATAAGGTGAGAGATGAGGATCAAGCTTCATTCTTCTACATGTGACTTGCCAATTATCCCAGCACCATTTGTCGAATAGGGTATCCTTTCCCCACTGTATGTTTTTGTTTGCTTTGTCAAAGATCAGGTGATTGTAAGTATTTGGCTTTATTTCTGGCTTTTTTTGCTCTGTTTCATTGGTCCATATGCCTGTTTTTGTACCAGTACCATGCTGATTTGGTGACTATGGCTTTATAGTATAGTGTGATTACATTGGGTAATGTAATGTCTCCAGATTTGTTCTTTTTGCTTAGTCTTGCTTTGACTATGTGGGCTCTTTTTTCCTTCCATATGAATTTTAGGATTATTTTTATTAGTTCTATGAGGAATTATGGTGGTATTTTGATGGGAATTGCATTGAATTTGTAGATTGTTTTTGGAAATATGGTCATTTTCAAAATAATGATTCCACCCATTCATGAATATGGGTTGTATTTCCATTTGTTTGTGTCTTTGATAATTTCTTTCAGCAGCATTTTATAGTTTTTCTTGTTGAGGTCCTTTACCTCCTTGGTTAAGTATATTCCCACGTATTTTATTTTATTTTTTGCAACTATTGTAAAGGTGGTTGAGTTCTTGATTTGATTCTCAACTTGGTCACTGTTGGTGTATAGCAAGGCTACTGATTTGTGTATACTAATTTTATATCTTGAAACGTTGCCGAATTCATTTACCAGTTCTATGAGCTTTTCGGACGGGTCTTTGGGGTTTTCTAGGTATACAATCATGTCATCAGCAAACAATGACAGTTTGACTTCCCTTTATTTCTTTTCTTGTCTGATTGCTCTGGCTAGGATTTGCAGTACTACATCGAATAGAAAAGATGAAAGTGGGTATTCTTGTCTTGTTGCAGTTCTCAGTAGGGATGCTTTCAACTTATTCCTGTTTAGTATAATGTTGGCTGTGGGTTTGTCCTATGTCAGTTCTATGCTGTATTGCTGAGGCTTCTTTTTCTTTTTTTTAGATAGACTCTCACTCTGTCACCCAGGCTGGAGTGCAGTGGTGTGATTTTAGCTCTCTGCAACCTCTGCCTCCCAGATTCAAGCAATTCTCCTGCCTCTGCCTCCCATGTAACTGGGATTACAGTCATGTGCCACCATGTCTGGCTAATTTTTTGTTTTCTTAGTAAAGACAGCGTTTTGCTATGGTGGCCAGGCTAGGCTCAAACTCTTTACTTCAAGTGATCCACCTGCCTCAACCTCTCAAATTGCTGGGATTACAGGTGTGAGTCATTGCACCTGACCTTGCTGAGGGTTTTAATCACAAAGGGATGCTGGATTTTGTCAAATGCTTTTTCTGTGTCTATTGAGATAATCGTGTAATTTTTGTTTTTAATTCTGTTTATGTGGTATATCACATTTATTGGTGTGTTAAACCATCCCTGCATCCCTGGCATGAAACCCACTTAATCATGGTGGATTATCTTGTTCATATGCTATTGGATTCAGTTGGCTAGTATTCTGTTGAAGATTTTACATCTATGTTCATCAGGAATGTTAGTCTGTAGTTTACTTTTTTTATTGTGTCCTTTTGGTTTTTGTATTAGGGTGATACTGGCTTCATAGAATGATTTAGGGAGAATTCCCTTTTTATCTTTTGGAATAGTGTCAATAGAATTGATACCAATTCTTCTTTGAATGTCTGATAGAATTCAGCTGTGAATCCATCTGGTCCTGGATTTTTTTGTTGGTAACTTTTTAATTACCATTTCAATCTCACTGCTTGTAATTGGTCTGCTCAGAGTTTCTATTTCCTCCTGGTTTAATCTAGGAGGGTTGTCTATTTCCAGAAATATATCCATCTCTTCTTGGTTTTCTAGTTTATGTGCATAAAGGTGTTCACAATAGCCTTGAATGATCTTTTGTATTTCTATGGTATCAGTTGTAATATCTCCCATTTTATTTGCAATTGACTTTATTTGGATCTTTTCTCCTCTTTTCTTGGTTAATCTCACTAATGGTCTATCAATTTTATTTATCTTTTTAAAGAACAAGGCTTTTGTTTTATTTATCTTTTGCACTTTTTTGTTTTAATTTCATTTAGTTCTGCTCTGATCTTTGTTACTTATTTTCTTCTGCTGGGTTTGGATTTGCTTTATTCTTGTGTCTTGAGTTCCTTGAGGTCTGACCTTAGATTGTATATATATATTCTTTCAGACTTTTTGATTTAGGCATTTAAGGCTATGAACTTTCCTCTTAGCTCTGTCTTTGCTGTATCTCAGAGATTTTCATAGGTTGTGCCACTACTATCATTCAGTTCAAAGCATTTTTAAATTTCCATTTTGATTTCATTTTTGACCCAACCGTCATTCAGGAGCAGGTTATTTAATTTCCATGTATTTGCATTGTTTTGAAGGTTCATTTTGGAATTGATTGCCAATTTTATTCCATTGTGTTCTGAGAGACTACTTGCTATAATTTTGATTTTCTTAAATTTGTTGAGACCTCTTTTGCGGCCTATCATATGGTCTATCTTGGAGACTATTTCATGTGCCAATGAATAGAATGTATATTCTTCAGTTGTTGGTTAGAATGTTCTGTAAATATCCGTTAAGTTCATTTGTTCTAGGGTACAGTTTAAGTCCATTGTTTCTTTGCTGACTTTCTGTCTTGCTGACTTGCTAGTGCCCTTAGTGGACTATTGAAGTCCCCTTCTATTATTGTGTTGCTGTCTATCTTATTTCTTAGATTTAGAGTAATTGTTTTATAAATTTGGGAGCTCCAGTGTTAGATGCATATATATTTAGGATTATATTTTCCTGTTGGACTAGTCTTTTTATTAATATGGAATGTCCCTCTTTTTCTTTTTTAACTGCTGTTGCTTTAAAGTTTGTCTGATATAAGAATAGCTACTCCCGCTCGCTTTTGGTGTCCATTTAAATGCAATATCTTTTTTTCACCCCTTTACCTTAAGTTTATATGAGTCCTTATGTGTCAGGTGAGTCCCTTAAAGACAGCGGATACTTGGTTGGTGAATTCTTATTCATTCTGCAATTCTGTATCTTTTAAGTGGAGCATTTAGGTCATTGACATTCAATGTTAGTATTGAGATGTGAGATATTCTATTCATTGTGCTATTTGTTGTCTGAATACCTTTGGGATTTTTTTCATTGTGTTGTTGTTTTATAGGTCCTGTAAGATTTATGCTTTAAGGAGATTATATTTTGGTATCTTTTAAGAATTTGTTTCTAGATTTAGAGATCCTTTTAACAGTTCTTACAGTGCTGGCTTCAACAGCAGCAAATTCTCTCAGCATATGTCTGGAAAAGACTGTACCTGTCCTTCATTTATGATGCTTAGTTTTGCTGGATACAAAATTTTTGGCTGATAATTGTTTCATCAAAGGAGGTTAAAGACAGGTCCTAATCCCTTCTGGCTTGAAGGATTTCCATTAAGAAATCTGCTTTTTAATCTGATAGGTTTTCCTTTATACATTCCTGATGCTTTTGCCTGATAGTTCTTACGATTCCTTCCTTCATTTTGACTTTAGATACGTGATGACTATGTGTTAGGTGATGATCTTTCTTCAGTGAATTTTCCAGGTGTTCTTTGAGCTTCTTGTATTTGGATGTGTAGATCTCTAGCAAGGCTGGGGAAATTTTCTTTGATTATTTCCTCAAATATGTTTTCCAAACTATTAGATTTCTCTTTTTCCTTGGGAACAACGATAATTCTTAGGTTTTGTTGTTTAACATAATTCCAAACTTCCTGGAGTCTTTGTTTACCTTTTTAAAATTCTTTTTTCTTTGTCTTCATCAGATTGAGTTAATTCAAAAGCCTTATTTTCAAGCTTTGAAGTTCTTTCTTCTGCTTGTTCAATTCTATTGCTGAGACTTTCCAGTGATTTTTCCATTCTCTAAGTATGTCTTTGATTTCCAGAATTTGTGTTTGTTTTTTATTTATGCTATCCATTTCATTGGAGATTTTTCCATTCATACGCTGTGTCATTTTTTTTTCTTTAAGTTGGACTTCAACTCTATCTGGTGTCTCCTTGATTGGCTTAAAAATCGACCTTCTGAATTATTTTTTTACCAATTCAGAGATTTTGTCTTGGTTTAGATCCATTGCTGGGGAACTAGTGTGACCTTTTGGGGGTGTTGAAGAACCTTGTTTTGTCATATTACCAGAATTGTTTTTCTGGTTCCTTTTCATTTGGGTAGACTATGTTAGAAGGAAAATGTGGGACTCAAGAAGCTGCTGTTCAGATTCTTTTGTCCCACAGGGTGTTCCCTTGATGTGGTACTCTCCCCTTTCCTCTAGGGATGGAGCTTCCTAACACTTAAACTGTGGTGATTGTTATTTTTCCTGTGGATCTTGCCACCCAGTAGAGCTACTGGGCTGTGAGCTGGTACTGGAGAATGTCTGCAAACAGTCCTGCAATGTGATCCGTTTTCAAGTCTCTCAGCTGTAGATACTAACACCTGTTCAAATGGAGGTAGCAGGTAGCAGGGGAGTGAAGTGGGCTCTGTGAGGGTCCTTGGTTGTATTTTTGTTAAATGCGCTAGTTTTGTGTTGGTTGGCCTCTAGCCAGGAGGATGGCCAGGGCCATAGAGCTCCCAAGAGATTATGCCCTTTGTCTTTGGGTACCAGAGTGGGTAGAGAAAGACCATTAGGTAGGGACAGGGTTAGGGGGTTTCTGAGCTCAGACTTTTGGGGTAAACCTTGCTGTGGCTGCTGTAGGGGATGGGAGTATGGTTCTCAGGCCAATCGACTTATGTCCCCAGGGGGATTATGGCTGCCTCTGCTGTGTCACACAGGTTTCCAGGGAAGTGGGGTAAAGCCAGCAACCAAGGTCTCACCCAGCTCCCTTGCAGCATACAGCCTGAAAGGCTGGTCTCACTCCCACTGTGCACCCCCAGTAGCACTGAGTTTATTTCCAGGCAGCTGTCGAGCAGAGCTAAGAACTTGCCCCTGTCTACAAGCCTCCCAGCTATGAAAGCAAGCAAGAATGCAAGACTTACAATTCCTAGCTATCTCACAGAGTCTGCAGCGACAATCTACCTCCTTCACAGGGTCTGTGGATTCTCTCAGCTTCCCTGGTATATTCCTGCAGCGGTTCTTGAAGCAAAAGTTCACTATGTGGGTCTCCACATGGTTCTCTGTTCATCTGAGTGGGAGCTGAAAGTTAGTCCTGCCTCCTGTCTGTCATTTTCCTCTGGTATCCTATTTCTTGATATCTAGTCTATTCTCTTTCTATTGCAGAGTGGCAGGTGGGAAAAGAGCATAGGCTTTATATTCAGTTGGTCCTGACTTTGGACAAGAGACCCCTATGATCCTCAGGTTATTTTCTATACAAAGGGAGTAATAATTGCTACCTGGCATATTTTCAGTAAATATTAAATTTAAAAATGTATGCCAAGCACCCGATAGTCAACAAATAAGGGTTATTCTTAGTAGCATGCATCTCTGAAAAATAACTTTCTTTTAAAAAAGATTTTTTAAAAAGCTGCTTTACAGGGTTTGACTTACACTTTGGCTTTTCTTTTAAAATGCCACTTATGTATGTTTTGATATTCAATGTCTCATTATTACTGTAAGAAAGATAATTTGTTAAAATTGTCACCTTTAACAATGTGCGTAATATATGGTAGACTTTTAGAGTAATGGCTCCCAATTTGTCCATGCCTTTCTAAGTTCACACCCTATGAAGTCTCCTCTCATACTGACTCTAGTCTTGGCCACTTGACTTATTTTGACCAATGATAAAAGTAAGTATGACTAAGTAGAAGTTTGAAAAACACTTGCACTGTGTGATTTTCCCTCTTTGCTGCTACTTGGATTTCTGTGACTACCCTTATAAGGAAGTCCAGGCTGCCATCCTGGAGGATGAGTGACAGATGGAGACGAGTTGAGGTATCTAAGATGCAGTTCCCAAATATCCCATCCTCAAATACCACCACACTGGATATTAGGGTTTCAACATAGGAATGGGGGGATGGGACAGGCATACATTCAGTCAACAGCATCAGAATAAAAGGTATTTTTAAATTACATATCTACATACTCACCTTAAAATATATATATGTGTATTTTATATCTCTTAAATATATAAGATATATATGAGAGATATATGTAAGATATATATATATAAGATATATATATGAGATATATATATATAAGATATATATATATTATATATATATATATATGTTGGTCACTGTTCTTGATGCCCAGAATAGAGTAGTAAATAAAACACATAAAAATTTCTACCGCCATTTGACTTATACTGTAATATAAGAAGGTAAACAACACAGATAAGTAAAATATATAGTATGAGAGACAGTGATGGGTGCTAAGGAGGAAACAGAAATCAGAGAAGTAGGATACACAATGTTGAAGGGCAGTTGAGAAATTAAATAAGTCCACCAGGAAAACTCACTGAGAAAGTAGTTTTTGAGTAAAAAACCTGAAGGAAGAGAACTAGCCATATGAATACATAAGATTCATGTATACAAGTAGTTAAATTTTACATTGTTTTGGAGATCAAGTAAAATCATGTTATATGGTTTGGAGAGTGGTCATAGGTAAAATGAAAATTGGTTAAAACCAGACTTGGAAGAAAGTTGAATATATCTTAAAGGCTGACATTTCACTCACAATAAACAGCAAAGTATTTACTATTACTTATACGTGATCTGGTTACATGTAACTCTTTGACTTCATTTCTTTTCTGTTCATTACAGCGCTAATGGTCTTTTTGTTCTTCAAACTTGCCACGAATGTTCATCTCAGGGCCTTTGTACTTGCTGGTTCCGATACCTGGATACTATTCCCAAACATTCGTATGGGTAGCTCACTTCCTTCAGACTTTTACTAAAAAACTACTTTCTCAATGAGAGTTTTCCTGATTGACATATTTAATATCTCAACTGCCCTTCAACATTTTATATCCTACTTCTTTGATTTCTGTTTCTTTCTTAGCAGCCATCACTGTCTCACATACTGTGTATTTTCCTCACTCATCTTTATTGTTTACCGGCTCACGTTAGACTATAAGTCAAATGAAGTAGGCATTTTTACATGTTTTATTTGCTACTTTGTCCTAGGCATCATGAACAGTTATTGATATATAATGAAAGACTACTGATACGTGTTGGATTGCTGAATGAAAGGAAGAAATATGCAGGAGGTGTTTATTCCTATGTGTTTCAGAGTGTCTGTGAATTAGCTGAACATTTTATGAAACTTTGATGTAAGTTTTAACATAATTGCAATTTACTAGGAGAATGTCTATAACTGTCATCAGGTTCAATAGTTTTTTTTGGTATAAAAACGCAAAATACTACAATAATTGATCTAAAGAATTTAAAATATTTTTTGAAGTGGTGAGTCAAGAATCATTGAATTTTTTTGAGAAGGGTAATGGTCAGAGTAGAATGGTACAAAAAGAAAATTAATCAGGAAGAATGACAAATTCAAGACAGGGAGATTAAAGGCAAAGAGACCAGTCAGAAGGTTATTGTAGTAAGTCAGACAAGCATTAATGAGGTCCCTGAACTGGAAGCATACTTTTGGAAATGAAAAGAAGCATTCCTGCTCATTACGTGCAAAAATTGTCAGTTCTAACACTAGGTTATGATGTGATACCATTGCTGAAATGGAAATCAAGAATCAAGTTAAGAAAGCTATCTTATTTTAAACCAGACAAAACCTCAAATGGTGGGACTTTGTGGGCAGAGATAAATTCATTGGATTAAAAATAGAAGTCTGTCACCACAATGTCCAACCCATTTTAACCTTATTCCCAAAACCTTTTCTTCCTGCCTACCAGTGCCACCAAGAGTACATGTGATTATGGGAAAACGATGGGGAATTATTGGCTGAGTTCCATTAGCTGTTACTGGAATAAGACAAAAAACAGCACATTGTTTACTCCTTTCACTCTTTTGATCAGCCATGAATACATCCAAATATTTTCATTTTCAGCTAGAAATTAAAGATGATTTATTATTTTTTAAATACCTTAATGTA
Organism: Cebus imitator; assembly: GCF_001604975.1. Classification (NCBI taxonomy): domain Eukaryota; kingdom Metazoa; phylum Chordata; class Mammalia; order Primates; family Cebidae; genus Cebus; species Cebus imitator. The sequence continues at coordinate 476,075 of NW_016107724.1, read as the reverse complement.
GTATATTCAAAATACTTCACTGATGTATCTCACATAGCAGAAAGGGATAAACGTAAGAGAACTGACCTCTCACGTTAAATTCACTCCAAGTCCTATGTTTTATGTGCATTTTGCATTCTCATCAATAATTTATCTGTGTATTTTAATGAATATCATAATTGAAATTATTTGTTGGCTAAATATCAAGAAAAACAAAATTAAGACTATTGATGCTGTCTTTATAAACCCCCAGAATAATGCTACTCACTCAATTTTAGTGGACAAAAAAAGGCCTTATTAAGAACTATTTTTATTTTCTCAATTGTCATAAAACAGCCACAACAGTGTGAATTAAGGACTACTACAGTTAACTTTTAAAATTTAAATAATGGAAACGTAACTGCTGTTATTTGATATATTGTTAGTAAAGCAATGAAACTGAGCCATTGGGAAGTAAATACCCTTCGCACTGGAGTTTCTCTGCACACTGCGATATACTTGACGGCCTCTTACTGCTCTGTTTCCGCAGGCTTACCTCAAATGTCCCTTCTCTTCCTCGAGCATGTCCCACAGTCCTATCTTGACTCTTGAACTTATTTGTATGGTACAATATTTCTTCAATTTCTACAATTTGATATGTGACAGATACAATACATACATCTGGTACTATGGTCATGGATGTTCTTCAAAAGAAAATCTCACCCCTAAACATGTGTATATTCATCCCTAGATCCTTCTCACCTGTGCCCTTTCTCTTCCACTCTTACCAGCCTTTTTCCATCTCAACCAGCTCTTTGCATCAATCTTGTTTCTCATCCCTCAGCATTTAAACTCATCTTCCGAGTTACTAGAAATCTGATCATACAATTTGCTTGCTTATACTCCCTCAGTAGTTAATCAAAGCTCTAGAATATAGCTTCAATTATATAAGCAATCATTCCCAGCCCCCCAGTTCTGCCTTTGCCTGCCACTGTGGATTCTTCTCCCACTTCTTCTTCAGGTTGTGCTGTTTCATCCATTCTTCTGAAACACTGTGCTGCTTTCTCCACCTGCTATGGACACTCATTCCTCAACTCTTACTTTCATTGGTTCCCTTCTTTTGCCTAGGTGGGTACATCCTTTTCCATTTTCAGTACTTTGTATACTTCTATTGAAGCATTGTCTCATCAGATAGTAACTTAGTCATCTTTTTATCAATATCTGGAGATAAAATAAATTCTAGAGATATGAAAATTCCAGGTCACATACATGAGAAAGGAAAGAAAGCAAATCACTTATGTTTTTCAAATTGTGCCACTTACATTTAAGGCAAGCTTAATTGCTGCTGTTCAGCTGCTACATTTGGGAAACCTCAATCTGCCTTTGTCTGACTCACTTTCTGAGTTATCACTCCCATAATGAGGCCATGTGGACATGTAGGAATGAAAAAGAATAGAAAGAAAAGTTATTCAGGAATGAATTGAGGAAACTGCTACTTGGCTTTTATCACTTCCTGCATAATGGCTTCTAGAACTACAGACAGCTGGGCACAAAAAAGCACTGGCTCTCAAAGGAGGTAAACAAATGCAAACCATTTTGATCTTGGCTGTGACTATGCAGGTAAAAAAACAAAACAATAACAAAAAAACACAGCCTCTCAACAAAGGAGAGCAATTGCTTCCTTTGTACGAAGGAAATTTCAGTAGCTATGAGAGCCGCCTTCATCCAGCTATTGCTTTTTTGGAATGCAAATATTGGACCATCCCAGAAATTCTTGGCTGTCTGACAAAAGAGGCATCTAATCTCCCCGTCTACTCAAGCTAACCATCTGGAAATGGAACCTGCTTGCTATAATGAACCACCTTGGGTGCATAACATCCAGACATAGACGGGCACAATAGCCCTGGCCCCAAATTAGGATCCCCTTACAGTATTTTAAAATTTAAAACATATAGTAGGTCCAATTGCTAACACTACAGAAAGTGCCCTAAGATTGCCGAAATGGATCCCTAATACCTATGCATTAGTATCAGACTGAATTTTATTTGTGAAAGGGTCCTGTTGCATAAAAAGGATAGTTATTTTAAAGTAATAGCACTTAATACACTAATAAATGTATAAATTATAGATGCTTTTTAATGTTTAAACACATTCCCTGTGTTTTCACATAAAACCTAATTTAAAATATATTATCCACAATAAATTCTCCTACTTTGCATTAGCATATTTCGTATTACTACTTATCTTTTTCATTGCTCTTTTTAATCTACAGCAAAGTGATATACATGTAGTATGAGCAAGATTTCCATATCCTATTGTAGAAAATAATGAAGCTATTTCCATCATAGTTCTATTGAAGAAAAATAGTTATATTATCTTCTCCTTCCCGTGATTTCAAGAGAATTTGGGGAAACAATGTGAAAAAATAAAGCATGTACTAGATTCAGTGATTCCCTCACTCCCTTTCCTTTTCCAGTATTCTACTACTGGTACCATCTGTAAACCATGAGTCATATGAGACTTGAGAAAAATAAGAGGGACACTAATATAATTCATATATGTAAGCATAACTGTATATTGTTCTATTTTATTTCTACATTTTGCCTACCCTATATTTTATTATGCTATTGTCTGTTTATAAGCTTCAAAAATGGGTCTGTATAGTTCTAGATTCTAGAATAGGATTAGCAGGGTATCACTCAACAAAAACTAGCACCAATTAAGAAATCCAAGTATTTAAAAATAATGTAGCTCCTCCACTCTACTGGAAAGGAAAAGATTCATTCTTGGCTCTTGTGTTCCATCTTTTATAGAACTCTGCTTCCTTCTGAGTGTGTGAGATATATATATATATATATATATATATATATATATATATCTCCATCTAAAATATATATATATATTTTTTAAATGAAGCCTCCCTCTGTCTCCCATGCTGAAGTGCAGTGGTATGATCTCAGCTCACTGCAACCTCTGCCTCCCAAATTAAAGCAATTCTTCTCCCTCAGCCTTCTGAGTAGCTGGGATTACAGGCATCTGCCACCAGGCTCAGCTAATTTTTTTTGTATTTTTAGTAGAGACAGGTTTCACCATGTTGGCCAGGCTGGTCTTGAACTCCTGACCTCAGGTAATCCACTTGACTCAGACTCCCAGCTACACAGGAGGCTGAGGCAGGAGAATCACTTGAACCTGAGAGGTGGAGGTTACAGTGAGTCAAGATCAGCCACTGCACTCCAGCCTGGATGACAGAGCAAGACTCTGTCTTGGAAAAAAAATTTGACTTATGAAACTGAGAGTCATAATTCTAAAAGTTATTGCTTGGAAAAATATTTATATGATGGGAGGCCACAAAGCCCAAAGCCAAGAAAACCAGTGTACAATTTTGAGAGCTATTCATCAGCAATCAATGTA
>NW_016107724.1:468136-472696 GCF_001604975.1 Cebus imitator | reverse complement strand
TGAGAGAAACTTTCTGAATACTTCTAAAATCACAGTACCATTTTTCCTCTGCCTTATTCCTTAATAAATATAATAATCCCATGAAGTCTAGCAGAATGGCACTACTTTTCTTGTGGATGGTTTGTTGTAGACATTCTGGGCATGCAATTTTCTTACAGAACATATATTCATTCTTCTCCTTCTTTAAAAGTTTATATAATAGTTGCTAAGTTTATTTAAAATAATAATTCTTTCTTGAGAAATCTTATGGATACTGACTAAACTGTACTCTTAAAATGAAAGAAAGGACTGGTAAGAGCAGGTGGAAATATTTTTCCTTTAGCACAATCATTTCATCTCAGGTAAGTTTTATAGTAACTAAAAGCAATTTCATTTGAACTTTTGAGTGACCTTTATGAGATTAGGTATTGGCAGCTTGAGTCTACCTCCTAGAGGATTTGGCCATATTTCAAAAGCACCAACATAATTGGCACTCCTTCCAATAACCTTTTCAGAGTCACAAGGTTAAGTGGAAACAGAGACCAGCCCAAACATTCAGAACGGTCTTTTGTGGACAAGGTAAAAGCCTTTTTTTGTTTGTTTGTTTTGTTTTGTGTGTGTGTGTGTGTGTGTGTGTGTGTGTTTTCCCCCACAATAGGGAACTTTACCCATAATTCTGTCAATCCAGAATCTTTCATAAATATAGATCAGTCTAAGCATTACATTTATTTTCTATGCTATTTACAATCATTGCAAAATATATGAAAAAATAGTCAAAATCTGAGCACAGAAATGTCCATTTATTAAGACTCTTCATTGGTCAAAATATTATAGAATGGTGTAGCTAAGTGACGAATATGAGAAAAATCAGAGGTGCTGTTTTCCTTTTTCTGTGTGGATAAATTGTACAAATGACATGAACATCATAAGGCTGACAGTGTATCACTGTGTTCCTCCATGATTTGGTAATTAGTGGCATATACCATAGTAATTTAATTGGAGGTGTTTGAGAGTATTTTTTTTTTTTTAACCAAGCGTAGGGAGAACTGAATTGTTCCTGCTTCTGCCCACTGTGTTTGCCATCTGGACTGCTGCTAACTGCTGGAAGTGTCCGCTTCTTCCCAAAGAAAAATATAAAAGATAAATGGTTTTGAATACTACCTTATGCCTGTTTAAACGTCAATTTCTCACTATACACAGTAGCTCCCGCTACCCCTCCCCTTCATTCCCTTCATTTCCCTCCCTCCAACTATCTTGACAGGGAGAAAGAAAGAAGGAAATCTTCCATGTACCACATTCCCATTATGATCCCCAGTGTGGTGCCGTTAAATAGTACCCTTTCTGAGAGGGTCTAATTGGCCAATATATGGTGCTTTCTATTGACGCTTTGTAGTCGCCGCAGAGTTCGATATACTTACATGTATATAATTCATCACGTGAAGGTCACTTTCTTCACCTTTATTGTTCCGCTGTTTAAATTGTTATTCTATGTGAATTTCCCTGTAATTAACTGGTTTGGTCGCAATTTCAAGCACTTCAGAAAGACAAAGGGAAAACTGGAAAAAAATAGAGCAGCATTTGTGAATCGGTTTACATTCGGAGGCATTGCCTGTCGTTCCCCTGGACCACCAGATGTCAGACTAAATTGAAGAATAGAAAAGAAACCGTGTATCATAATGTTAGTGTCTAGTGTGCCAGATGGAGTTTTACACAACCCTGCAGGAACGGGTAGCCAGCAGTAGTTAAAATTCAGTGTTAGGAATATAGCGCAAGTGACACTGCATGCACTGTAGCATTTTTTGATTATGGAACTTAATTGTATCATAGATCACTGATAGCTTAATTTATGAGGATTGATTTTGTTAATTCAAGCTGTTCAAAAGTCACTGTTAAAGCTTCAGTCCATTTAATTGTGTCTGACTTAAGCTTTACTCCTGCTATCAAAGACAAATGGTTGTATAAAGGTAATACATTTTTATTTTTTCTACTGTTTGTCCATTTATTTCTACACATGTCATTTACTGCGATTTACATTTCAATGAGCAGTATTAGATATATGAAGCAGTTTTTTTTGGCTCTCAGCTGAGCTTTAAAAAAAATGCAAATGTTAAACTATGCTAAAACGTCACTTTTGATTTCACAATAGGATTGCAACCACCATAAAATGTTAAGATTTTCCTCTCAATATTACCACCTTTTTCAAAATAGGAAATTACTTATGTTACTTCTTAGGACTAAATGGCTATTTTGGTCTAATCTGACAGAAGTGGTCTGCTGTATTTTTCATTAATATATGCAACATTAAACATGTAAGGAAATTCCATTAACACATCCATTAAGAGAATGGCAGTCAGAAATACAATTAGAGTAATTTTGCTAATCCTTATCTTTTTAATTTAACACTGAGGAATGAGTAATATATTAGATCAAATAATAGAGAAACGAATTTAAAAGATTGTGTGTGTGCATGTGTATGTGTGGGTGGGAGAGAGAGAGAGACAGAGAGAGCATGACTGTGTAGCATGTATGTTTTGCCCTGATAGTTTGTTTAGGATTCAATCTTGCTCCAACTGGCTCTCAACTGATGTATCAATGAAACAAGGTTTTTCTCCTTCTGTCTCTTCTCAGCTTCTCCATGAGTTCTTAACCCTGACATTTATTTGAACACCACCAGCCAGGTTCTTATCTTTCTTTTCACCCCACTGAGCTGTGAAAGCCAAATTCCCTTTGAAGCCAATGATAATGATAATGATAATAAAACCTCACATTTGCTTACCATTCTCAGAATAAAAGAGCTTAAAATACTCCACAGATGTGATCTTATTAACCTGATAATAAAGTCCTTTTTGACATAGTGCATGTGTATTTCAAAAAGGTTAAAAGACTACTCCATGGTTGCAGTCTATCGATGCACAGAATCAAATCACACTCCTTATGCTATTTCAACAGTGGCTTTGACATCTTAACTTCATTTTCAAATCAGATAAACAGGAAAGAGGAGCAAAAAAGAAAGCCAGCCCTTTATTCAATTTTACTTAATCCTTAATAATATTGTGACTTTATAGAAAATGAAATCTGAAGACTTAGGTTTGATAATATCCTACATGTTAGGTTTGTATATTTTGAATCTCAAACATCTGATTTGTATGTCTTCCATTTTAAGCAAATATTTTTATAACCCAGAGGCTTATTCATCTCTAGCACATTACAAACAGCATAGCATGCAGATTTTGTATCATTTCAAAAATCATCTTCAATTGATAGAGATGCTAATATCCTAATGAGGATAGAATAGTCTTACTTCTTGCCTAACATAATCAGAACATAGATTAAGAAAAAAGAAAGAATAGATTTGATTTGATATTTATAGTTCCAGCAATAAATTATATTCTAATAATCAAAGACAATGCTGAAAACAAGCTTACCCAAATCACCTACATCAGTAGGTGTGGATTTGACATGATGTGTCCTATTTCCATGGATGTGATTAAAAACCAAGTCTGAAGATATATTTTCAGGCATATAAATGAAACGATATACCAAATATAGGAATATTGTTTTGTATTTCACATTTGTTATACCTATCCAAAGCAGTACATGACATATTTGAGTTTTCCTTTGCTTGTTTGTGATTCCACAGGTCTGATGTCAAAAAGGAAAAAAAAAATACTGAGAAGAAAAAAAACCTTCTGTCTCAGTAGAAGCCACAAAATAGTAGCAGTGTATATGAATCATTCTGAGTTCCACCAAGTAATTATCTAGATCACAAATAGCTTTGAGAATTTCCATGAGGACCTGTTAACACAGGTACTCCACACAATTTTTTTGCAAATGAAAGGCAGGATTATGGGGACACTATGATTTCTCACTCCATCCAAGACCAGTCTAAATCAATATCACTGATAGGAAAGTGTGACGAGCTTCCTCCATATCAATATTGCATAACCATCAATCCTCATTTTGTTTCAACCTTCTGTTTATTCTTTCAGTCAAGCAAAATATTTTTTTAAATGACCTTCATCCTCTTTGCTCTCTGCTCACCCACCTTCTCATTATGCATGTTTGCATATATAACCTGCAACTTTCAAACATTTGCTGTTAAGCACTGCAAGGAGAATCTAGGTGAGTACTCTTTGTGGAGTCCACAATCCAGTTAAAAAAAGCTGACCCAATGTGGTTAGTCCTTTATCAGAGTAATAAAAAATGTGCTAGAAAGGCTAAGCAAAGGGAACAATCCATTCTTTCCTGGAAGTGAAGTTGGTGCTCAGAAAGACCCAGCAATGCAACTTCGAGACACAGTTAAGATGTTTTCATATGGATAGACTGAAAAACATTACTCTAGAGAGCAAAGGCACATGTATGTAAAAACAGAATGTTTAAAGAACATTGTGCTTTTAGTCAATGATAGACTACAACCCTGACTTTAATTTTTGTACTTTAGCTCATAAACCTTCTTTGAAAATGCATTCATTTTTTCTAAACCCCTTTAACTAATTAATAAGCATTAGACTTTGCAGGGATACAAATATCTTAAATATTTGAACACTGCAATTTGATGTTTTTCACATTCTTTTTTTTTTT
>NW_016107724.1:434251-467802 GCF_001604975.1 Cebus imitator | reverse complement strand
ACTGCGCCTGGCTAATTTTTGTATTTTTAGCATAGATGGGGTTTCACCATCTTGACAAGGCTAGTCTTGAACTCCTGACCTAGTGATCCACCCACCCCAACCTCCCAAAGTGCTGGGATTACAGGCATGAGCCACCGCGCCTAGCCTTTCTATTCTTTTTAAACCTCCCAATATTCTATTTTTCCTTCTATGATTGAAAGAAAATTAGAAGCTTTTGTTTTTACTGCCCACTAACAGCACCTAAAGAGTTTTTTTTTTTTTTTTTAATACCCATATTTAAAGACTTTTGTGTCTGTTTGTGTGAGATCGGGTCTCACTCTGTCACCTAGGCTGGAGTGCTGTGGCACAATCATGGCAGCCTCAACCTCCTGGGCTCAAGTGATCCGCCCACCTCAGCCTCCCAAGTAGCTGGGACTCAGAGACCTTGTTGGATTCATTAAAGCAGATACTCAGTCAATTCTCTCATGAGAATCTCTGGTGTAGGCTGTCTAAGGAGATCTGGTCTTCTGTATTGTTTAACCATGACTGCCAGAACAATCAGTAGGACACACCCCTATACTAACCCACATTAGTCTAGAAAAGATTAACCTCAAACAGTCTCTTAAAGTTCAAACTTCTTCTATCTTTCCTGAGTTGCTGATTCTTGAAATATCTTTCACTGAGTCCCCACGGAATTCAAGATAAAGTTAAAATTCTTAACAGAGCATATCAGACCCTTCATTAGTGTCATACTATTGCATATTCAAACTCATCAGCTGCTGTGGGAGAACAGACGGTGCCACACCAAAAAATGAAAGACTGTTGAACTGAAGGCAATTAAAAAGTAGATGCAAGAACACTCTCTGCTCTCTCCCTCTTTTTACCTCAAAGCAGGACATAGATTTACAAAGACAAAAGGTATCCCTACCAGGGGAAAAAAAACCTGCTAACCACCACAGACAATCTTAGACCACTATGGTCCTGGCAATGACACCAGAGGAATCTACATTAGCAAGTTTTACTAATCGCCTTAACTGCCGTTTGTCTTTCCACACAAGTTGCAATCCCTGGAGACTTTTCCTTTGTTTTTCACTTCTCTAAAAATTCACTGTTCTTTGTTGACAATGCTATATAAGCTGAAATTCAAAGCCACTTCTTGGAAAATGACTCATTCTCTCGTTATCTCCCATGTATATATGAAATATACTTGTAAATAAACTTCTGCTTGCTTTTCTCTTGTTTATCCGTCTTTTGTTAGAGATCCCTTCCAACTAAGAATTTATGAGTTAAAGAAAAAATGGTTTTTCCTCCCCTATAGCTACCCTACACACACACACACACACACACACACACACACACTTATACATATACAGCTTTTTATCCAATGACATAGCCACATTTGCCATTTTCATAATATGCCAAGATCCCTTAAAACTTCCAGTTTTATATGTCTCCTTCCTTTTTCCTGTCCTGGTCTTATTCACTCATTTCAACTCCCACCTTGAGGTGTATGGCTGTCTCATCTTTTTAGACTCCAGAAACAAGTGTTATTTGATTGTGCCCCATTCCTCAGGATGAATTAGGTCCTTCCTACTGTCTACTTATGATAGTGCTTTCATCGCTATATTACATTGCTAATTCGTCATTAGTTACCTCACTAGACGGTGAGTTCTTGCTGGTTAGGTAGGGGGTCACATTTATCCCTGAAACCCTTTGGACAAATGCTTAGCATGCAACAGAGGCTCAGATGTGTATTGAAAAAAAAAAGAATTATATGACTTAATTGAGGCATGTTTTTATTCTCAAAGTTAATAATATTTCTAATTTTTTCATTGTCATTGAATATTTTCAAACCTTTGGGACATTTAGGTGCCAAATCTGTGCAGCATGTTTTGGCTACAGCTAGGCATATGCATAGCTTTCTGTGTACAAAAGTCTTCAGTTTTAGAATTAAGCTTTTTGAAAATTATTTCATATATTTTAAATCACTGAAGTCACAGACTCAGGAAATGTTAAATATAATAGTGATTTTTTTATATTGATATAAATTAACTGGATCATTCTATTTGGAAGGGAATTTCATGCTGAGAAAAAAAAAAAGCTTTTCTTTGTACTTAGATCACTGATTCTATTATATTTTATGCTTAAAGTAAAGACAAATGAAAAAAGAAGAAATTTGCGTAAATTAAATAAGCAATCTCCAGATCAGTGAGAAAGAACCTAACTATCCTTTGAAGATTCCCTTTCCTTCCATTTTTTCCATTAAAAGATGTAGGAGTGAAAAACTCTACCTCTATCCTCTTAGAGTTCTGGCTAAGTCTGAGAATTGAATTGACATAACATAAATTAACAAAAGAAAAGCATAATACAAGTTTTATGTGGCATGAAAACCCTCATTAAAAAAATGAAAACCTGAACAAGCAGTTTGAGACAGTTACTTATATATTGGATTGGACAGGGCATAGTAAGTTATGAAGAAATAGCTAAGTTATATGAGACGCTTAAAAGATAAGAGCTATTTCAACAGTCTGTACAAAATTATCTTGTTTTTGACTTCTCTTTCTAAAAAATAAAGATGTTGCCTCTTATATCAAGAGGGTCTTTCACATGGGAATCTCATCCTTTGCTTTTAAAAAACAACATGAATGTCAAAGTAATCTTTTTATACCCGCTGTTTTTCAAGTGTCTTTTACTTAAATAGTTAATATGCCATTAACTGTTACATGCACATTTAAAAATCCTTCAAAGGATAAAAAGAGCCTTGAAATTGCATAAATTAAGCCAGTTAATATTTAATGAGTGATCGACCAAATGCCAGATGTGAATCTACCGTGACCAAAACCAGGGAAATACCTTTCAATGGTTTTCTCAGCCAGTGTATTTTGGGAATTGTTTTTCAAATAGGTTGCTATAATATTCCTAGTTTTTAATAACCAGGCATTTATCCTCTGCTTCTGCAGTTAGATAAGAAGTAAAAATCTTTGGATTTGTAATCAATGAACCAAAAATCATGTCTCAAGGAAGTATAACATTGTATACCTTAAAACTGCTGGAAACACAAAGATAAAGATACTATGCTACTTTGACTACAATAGAGATATTTTTATAGTATAATAAAACTTTCCTATTTGAATCATTTCCTTTCTTAGTGTTTTATCTCCATCAATTGCTACTCACTCTCTTATAATATTTTCAGACTGATTCTACCAAGATGCCACAACTGAAATTTTCACTCGTAAGTGTTGATACTCCTGGTTACTCCCATTTACACTTCTTCTCTTAGCCTCTTATTTTCTTTTAGGTCTCTCCATATTTTTTACTTTCTCTTTCCCTCTCAAACATCTTTATCTTACTTATTACATATTCCTAACTACCAAAGGACTGTTGCAGCTGGGAAGCAGACTCCGAGATAATATCTCTGTTATTTGTTAGAAAGCAGGATCAGAATTAATGATTATGGAAGGAAAAGGAAGTGTCTAGGTCTATTCAGGCTTCTATAACAGAATGCCTTCGACTTGGTGGCTTCCAAACAAAGAAATTTATTTCTCACAGCTCTGGAGCCTGGAAATCTAAGATCAGAGTGTCAGCATGATCAGGTTCTGGTGAAGGTCTGCTTCCTCGTTCATAGCAGCTGTATTTGTGCTGTGTCTTCACTTGGTGGAAAAGGGGAGGAAGCTCTCCAGCATTTCTAAGGGTGGCAGGACCCTCATGATCAAAGACCTATCAAAGACCCCCATCTCCTAATCTGTTTGCATTGAAGGTTAGGATTTCAACATATGAATTTTGGGGGGATACAAACATTTAGATTATAGAAGGAGGAAAGCAGGATGGAGAAGGGGGAAAGGTTAAGCTGCAACATGGTTACAACAAAGACCTCAGCTCAGTCAGCTGATCCCACAGGGAGTTCTGAGGCTGACATGGCTGTCAAAGTTTCTGAGTTTAAGCAAGGAATCAGGGCCTTTATACCTCCACATGGATCAGTCATTAGTTGTGTACTGCTTCTAGAATGGGACCATAACCTTGGGTAAGGAGACTACCTCCACCTGAGCTAATTTTGTAAGAAGGCCAAGAGCTGAGGGCTCACAGCAACAATATTATCATTACCCAGGGAAGAGGTTCATCAGTCCTGAAAGGAGATCTCAGTGTCATGTCATAATACCCACTGAAAAGACCAAACTTGTTCAAATGTGTCTTTTAACACAGAAAGCAAGACTAACAATTTCTAGGGAACTTAATGATCTTTGCTGACTAAGGACTTTAGATCACACTGTGATGCCAGACATGAAAACTATGATATAAGGTACAAATAGTCTCCTTTAGTAAACTTACACAATTCAAGGGATTGAATTAGAGGGAAAAAAAGACTCAAGAAAATGGGGTGGGGATGGGAAGTACCAAGGTGATGGTTACAGGATGGGCACTCTATGGAACAAGTACAAATGAAAAACCCTAAATAGCATGGGAGCCAAAAGGATTTTTAAAGAACATGGTTGTCAGTGTATGACTGCAAGTTATTGGTGTTGCTTCAGTGTAAATCTTTCTCAACTCAATCACGCCCACTGAAGTCTTTATAGATCTACTTCATCCATGCATCTTGCATGAATGATGTAATTTTAGCAGAAACTAAGTATAAGCTTCAGATTCATGAATGGATTGTGTAGCAGGTATGCAAAGAACCTGGAGCCAGAATTTGGTCATTTGAACATAAACCTTTGACAATTTTCATAAACCTTAGCAAATGTTCTTATTTATACATGGGCACAGAATGGGGTTTACATTTATCTTAACAGATTTCAAGGGGTTAGGAAACTCCAGGTTATCCTTGTGAACTGAAGTAGTTAAGCAATAAAATTCTATTGATACTGAATTTAAAAAAGGAACAGCTTTGGAGTTCATCTGCAGCTGAGATAGCAAAGATGCACTAAATATGATAGAAGAAAGGACATTTTTCTTATTAGTTGTGTTCAAGGCCACATTAAGTCTAGATTTTCTTTTTCCATGAAAGTTAAGGATGCTGATGCCAACCCTACTGCAGCTGTGGTAGAAGGCATTTTGTGGCAAACATAGTCACAGGATTTGTCAATTGTGTGTAAATACCTGACAGGCCCTTAGTTTACAATTTCTTTTCTGTCATGGATATTTGTGTCAACAATTTATTAAAGAAATAAAGCAATGGAAATGGGATTAATAAAATCTGTTTGATAAGGAAAAACACTGTAGTTTTCTAATTAGACCTAGAATAGAGAGGAAAAAAATGAAAAAAATAATCTGTCATTCATCAGGTACCTACTCTGCACCCAGCTCTTTGCAAGTTGTCTCAAATCCTCATACAGCTCTGAAAGATAGACAGTCCCATTTTGCACTGGGGAACCCTAGGATGACAAAGGTTACATCTTCTACAAAGACACAGAACTAGGATTCAAACTCCAGTTCACCAGGGACCAATCCTGGGGAAACAGGGCCATGAGAGCTTTTAGACAGAGAATTCAAAACAGCTATTTTGAGGAAACTCAAAGAAATTCAAGGCAAAACAGAGAAGGAATTCAAAATTACATCAATTTAATAAATAAATTGAAATAAAAAGAATCGAACAGAAGTTCTAAAGTTGAAAAATGCGATTGACATAATAAGGACTGCATCAGAATCACTTAATAACAGAACTCATCAAGTAGAAGAAAGAATTAGTGAGCTTGAAGACAGTCTGTATGAAAATACATGCTCAGAGGACACAAAAGAAAAAAGAAAAAAAACCAAGGAAGCACACTTATAAGATGTAGAAAATAGCCACAAAGAGACAAATCTAAGAGCTATTGGCCTTAAAGAGGAGGTAGACAAGGAGATTGGTGTAGAATGTATATTCAAAGGGATAATATCAAAAATCTTTTGAAACCTGGAGAAAGATATCAATATTCAAGTCCATGAAGGTCATAGAAACCAAGCAGATTTAGCCAAAGAACACTACCTCAAGGCATCTAATAGTCAAACTCCCAAAGGTCAAGGATAAAGAAAGGATCCTAAAAGCAGCACAAGAAATGAAACAAATAACATACGATGGCGCTGCAACACATTTGGCAGCAGACTTTTCAGTGAAAACCTTACAAGCCAGGAGAGAGTTACACAACATATTAAAGGTGCTGAAGGAAAAAAAAAATTATCCTAAAATAGTATATTCGCTGAAAATATCCTTCAAGCATGACAGAGAAACAAAGATCTTCCCAGACAAACATGAGCTGAAGAATTTCACCAACACCAGACCTGTCAACACTACAAGAAATGTTAAAAGGGACTTCTTCTATCTGAAAGTAAAGGATGTTATTGAGCAAGAAGAAATCATTTGAGGTTAAAAAACTCACTGGTAATAGTAAGCCCCCTGAAAACCAGAATATTAAAGCACTGTATTTATTTGTGGTGTATAAACTGCTCTTATTTTGAGGAGAAAGACTAAACGATGAACCCATCAAAAATAATAACTACAACAACTTTCAAGACATGGATAGTACAATAAGACATAAACAGAAACAAGAAAAAGTTAAAAAGTGAGGGGATGGAGTTAATGCATAGAGTTTCTTATCAGTTTTCTCTTTGCGTGTTTGTTTATGCAATCAGTGTCAAGTTGTCATCAAGTTAAAATAATGGGTTGTAAGATAGTATTTACAAGTCTCACAGTAACCTTGAATAAAAAAACATACAATGGACAAACAAAAAATAAATAGCAAGAAATTAAATCATACCACCAGAGAAAATCACTTTCACTAACGGGAAGACAGGAAAAAAAGAAAGAAGGAAAAGATCACAAACAACCAGAAAACAAGTAACAAAATGGAAAGAGTAACTCCCTACTTATCAATAACATTGTAAATGAATTAAAGTCTCCAATCAAAAGACATAGAGTGGCTGAATGGATGAAAAATCAAGACCTATGTATGATCTGTTACCTACAAGAAACACACTTCACCTATAAAGATACAGATAGACTGAAAATAAAGGAAAGGAAAAACATATTCCATGCAAAGGGAAACCAAAAAAGATGAGTATGTCCTATTTTCACATCGGACAAATAGATTTCAAGACAAAAACTCCAAGAAAAGACAAAGAAGGTCATTACGTAATGATAAGGGATCAATTCAACCACAGGGTATAACAACTATAAATATATATGCACCCAACACTGAAGTACTTAGATATAGAAAGCAAATATTATTGAAACTAAATAAAGAGATAGGCTTCCATATAACAACAAATGGAGATTTCAGCACCCCACTTCAGCAATGAATAGTTCTCCCAGAAAGAAACTCAACAAAGAGACATCAGACTTAATTTGCACTACAGAACAAATGGACCTAAAAGACAGTTAAAGAAAATTTCATCCAAAGCTGCAGAATACACATCCTTCTCCTCAGTACCTGAATAATTCTTAAGGATAGACCATATGTTAGGGCATAAATAAGTCTCAAAACATTGAAAAAATGTGAAATAATGTCTCTGACCACAAAGGAATAAAACTAGAAATCAACCAGAGGAATTATGGAAACTAAACAAAACACGCAGAAATTAATATCTTCCTGAATGATGAGTGGGTTAATGAATAAATTAAGAAGGAAATTTAAAAATTCATTAAAACAAATGATAATGGAAACACATATAACAAAAAAGAATACAGCAAAACAGTACTAAGAGGGAAATTTGTAAGTGCCTACATCAGAAAGGAAAAAAAAAACTTCAAATAAATAACCTAAGAATGCACCTTAAAGAATTAGAGGCTAGGCACGTTGGCCTGTATGCCTGGGATGCCTGTAATCCCAGCCCTCTGGGAGGCTGAGGCAGGCGGATCACAAGATTAGGAGACTGAGATCATCCTAGCCAACATGTTGAAACCCCCTGTCTACTAAAAATACAAAAATTATTTGGGCATGGTAGTGCATGCCTATAATCCCAGCTACTCGAGAGGCTGAGGCAGGAGAATTGCTTGAACCCAGCAGTCGGAAATTGCAGTGAGCCAAGATCGTGCCACTGTACTCCAGCCTGGTGACAGAGTGAGACTCACTCTCAAAATACCACCACCACCAACAACAAAAGAATTAGAAAAGAAGGAGCAAAATGAACACAAAGTTAGTAGAGGAAAAGGAATAAAAAAAGATCAGGGCAGAAATAAATAAAATGAAAATGAAGAAAATAATTTTAGAAAACCAAAATGACTATAACATAATTTATTTTATGTGAATATCTAATCATTATATTTGGGGACATATTTTATTTAAACTGGCTAATAAAAATGAATTTATGTGGTATGTAAACATAATTTTATATTTAAATTCTAGAAAATTGATAGTGAAGTTTCTTTCAAATGTTTCGTAGCATGCCTGTTTCCACAGATGCATTTTTAATAGCTATATATATGGCTCTTCCACAAACATGTTTCATGCATTCATCACCACTCCACTCTTGTACAATTCTCCAATATTTTTTCATTCTCTATTTAAAAAGCTACTCAGTCATTTTCTTTTTTTGACATAGACTTTCTGTCTTTATGTCTTTTTCTTGTTCTATTCTGAAACTCACAAACATTAGGTGAACAAGAGTAACATTAGAACACTATCTACCACAAGGCCAGCTTCAGTGTCTTCACCAAAAGAAGATATTACCACACAGTTTAGGAGGGCAGATTATACCAATCAAATCAGAGCTGTCACTTAAAGGTTCTAATGTCACAAAAGCTCAAATCTCTGATTACCCAGAGTTTGGCCTCAAATATGCCTTCCTTCCAGGCAGGCTTTCCATAACTGAGCCGACAAGACGCCACTTGGACAGAAGCAAGAACAGAGGCATCTTTGTCTTCCTCTTGAACAGGACTCAAGGCAACATCCTTTCTTTCTTTGATTGCAGGTCCTCCAAGCTGTGACAGGAGGCAGCAGCAAAAAAGTCTGTGGTCCCCAGGACAGCTGCAGGACTTTGAGTCAATGAGAGCAAACCTTTGGGTACTCACTTTCCACGTCTTTAGTCCAGTTTAACTCTCCTAACAGGAGTCTTTACAGATATAATCTTTTCTCTGGTTATGTTGATGCAGTTTACCTGCAGTGCTGTTATTATAAACATTGGTTTTCACCCACAGTTCCTGGTTCCTAACTCCCACAACCCTTGTTACAGTCTTTTTTAGAATGTTGGGTGTGTTAGGCCTCAGGGGCAGGCCTTAGAAAGCAGAATCTCTCTCCTGCCCTCCTTTCACCTGCCCCAAGGCAGGACTTTATTGTTCCTCTGCATTTCAGATTGTGGGTCTTAAGACCCTCCCTTGAGAGGATCCCACCTTATGCCCTGGGGGAAGGAATGCTGATATCCTGAGGCGGCCATTAGAAACACAAGAGGACAAGGTTCAGTGAGCTTCTAGGCAGCTGAACACGTGGAGGCTGACAGCAAGGTGAAGAAGAAGTCGTCCAAGTGCCAGGAGGCACTCCTTCCTTCTGACCTCTGCTGAAGTAGGCACACTTCAACTCCACGGGGTCAGAAGCTCCTGTGCTGGGGACCCTCCCAGACCTCACTCTATGTGTCTCTTCATCCTGCTGTTTATCTCTATCCTTTAAAATACCCTTCTTAATAAATAGTAAATGTCTTAAGTGGTTTCTGTGAGTTCTGTGAGGCACTCTAGCAAATTAATCAACCCAAAAAGGGGGTTCTGGGGGTCCCAACTTAAAGCCAGTCAGGCAGAGGTTCTGGAGTCCCCAGACTGGGACTGGTGTGGGATCTGACACTGTCTCCAGGTAGGTAGTGTCAGAATTGAACTGGAGGACACCCGGCTGGTGTCTGTTGCTTGGTGGTGGGGAAAGATCCCCATGTGTTTGGTCACAGATGTTTCCTTCTGTGTTGATGATTGCTGTTGTGTGAGAGCAGAAGAAAAACCCCTTTAGAGAGGGTTCCTATGTGTGCTTGTCCTCCACTCTCACACCACAACATACTTGCTATTATTTTCTGGTAAGTACATCATGAAGTGAAGGCACACTATTCTGTCTAGGGGAAAGACACATTTGGGAAATATAAATAAGCACAAATTAATGTGATTCCACAGGATAGAAGAAGAAAAAAACATGGTTTTTGTGTTTTACATATCTAAATACCCTATACATATGTAAATGTCCTATAGCATGTCTGACTTTCTTGCAGAAACAACAAATATTTGTCGACCCCCTGAAAGTATACATAAATAGTTTATGATGAGAGTGAAACGCCAAGTGTCCTACTTAGAAAACCTGCAACGATCAGATCAATGAACTATATTTTTTAGGAATTATTGCTTTGTGTGTATGTGTGCCACTTTGTGTATGTTTCCTTGCCTTTTTTTTCCTTGCTACATTGGGCTTTATGTTCTCTATTCTTCCCATTTTTTTGGCAAAATCTGTCAAATGCTATGTGTTTTCCCCTTTGCCATTTTCTGAATTCCTGTTTATCATAATTTAATTTACATTGTTCATCATGCATCATAGTCTTTTTAACTTCTCTTTCTGAGACCATATTTCTTATAATCTGTTTCCCTCCTGTGTTCATGTTTTTCATAGTCTTCCAATACTTCCAGTTGTTAAAGGTTTTATCCTATGCTTAGTCACTCTCATCTATTATTTGCCTCTTTTTTCATTCTTGCTTTTGGGTTTACATTCCTAGACTGTGATCTGGTGGACCGCCGCCTGTTACAAAACATAGCATGGAAATTTCTTGGGAATAGCTTGTCAAAATTGTCTATTTGGTGATGATTTACAATGCTTGGAGGTAGCATGTTACTGATCGCTGCTTGAATAGAAATGTATTAAACTGATTTGTGGCCACATTAGAGTAACCCAAACAAACGATTCTAGATGATAGAGTAACGATGGAGGAGAAAAATAAAACCATATGAACATCAAGCAAAAGTACCAGTGAAATCACATAAAGTAATGGTAAAATGTCCAAAGACAGGTCAAAATATCCATTGTTCTAAGACTTTCATTTTCTTGTGCTATGAAATAATTTGTTGTGCATATGTGAAACAGCATATAGTATGCACACACTTGCTTAAACTGATTTTTCTAAATATTTTCTAATTCTAAACTTTGCGTTTTTGCCCTCTGCTTTCTTTCAACATTCGCTGTCACTGACCTAGATATTCCACACCAAAAACAGTAAAAAAGGAAAATATGGCATTATGGCAATGGACTAGGAAGTTTTAAAACCGACTGTGAATGTTTCTTGGGCTTCTAATGAATTTTGGTGTTTCACTTAAAGAAAGCAAGTCCCCGCAGTGTAATGATAGGATATTCTACACTTGGGCCTTAATAAAGTCAGAAACGGTTATTTTATATACACTGGATCAAGAAGAATAAGGAATTCAATTTTGAAAAAAATAGCAGAGCAACTGTATTAAAAAGGAAAGCTTTTAAGCAATTTGTTACCCTATAAAATCAATGATTAGATCGGACGCGATGGCTCACACCTGTAATCCCAGCACTTTGGGAGGCCGAGGCGGGCAAATCACAAGGTCAGGAGGCTAAGATCATCCTGGCCAACATGGTGAAACCCCAAAATTACAAAAATGCAAAAAAAAAATATTAAATATACAAAAATTAGCTGGGTGTGGTGGTGCGTGCCTGTAATCCCAGCTACTTGGGAGGCTGAGACATGAGAATCATTTGAACCCAGAAGGCAGATGTTGCAGTGAGCAGAGATTGTGCCACTGTACTCCAATCTGGCCATAGAGTGCAACCCAGTCTCAAAAAAACAAAAAGCTATCATTATATTTAATCATAGAAATGTTTGATAAAAGGTAACCAAATGGAAAATAATGGGTGTTGCTGAGGATCTGGAGAAATTGAACCCCTGATATATTCCTGAAGGCAGTGTAAAATGGTGCAGCTACTGTGATAAAGTTCGACAGTTCTTCCAAACTTTAAAAATAGAATTGTCATATGACCCAGCAATTCCACTCTTAGGTATGTACCCTAAAAATTGCAAAACAAGTACTTGAGTAAACACTTGTATATGAATGGTCATACAGTTTTCTTTATAACAGTCACAAGATGGAAACAGCCCAAATGGCTATCAATAAATGAATGGATAAAAACTTTGTGGTACATATACATACAATGGAATATTATTCAGTAATCAAAGAAATGAAGTACTGATACATGCTACAACATCGTTGAACCTCAAAAACATGCTAAATGAAATAAGTCAGATGCAAAAAGTCATATATGATTCTATTTATATAAAAAAGCAAGACTAGACAAATCCGTGGAGCCAGAAAGCAAAGTTGTGGTTGTCAAGGGCTGAGGAGAGTGGAGAATAGGGAATTACTTTTTTTTTTTTTTTTTTTTTTGATGGAGTTTCACTCTTGTTACCCAGGCTGGAGTGCAATGGTGTGATCTCGGCTCACCGCAACCTCCGCCTCCCAGGTTCAAGCAATTCTCCTGCCTCCTGAGTAGCTGGGATTACAGGCACGCATCACCATGCCCAGCTAATGTTTTGTATTTTTAGTAGAGACGGGGTTTCACCATGTTGACCAGGATGGTCTCGATCTCTTGACCTCGTGATCCACCCACCTCGGCCTCCCAAAGTGCTGGGATTACAGGCTTGAGCCACCGCGCCCAGCGGAATGACTTCTTAATGGCTATTCTTTCTTTTGGGATGATGAAAGTGTTTTAGAATTGGATATGTAGATGGAGGTTGCACAACATTGTGAAAGTATTAAATGATCTGAATTGTACACTTTAAAATGATTAATTTTATGTAACGTGAATTTTACGTCAATTTTAAAAAAAGAGAACAAAATTAGTCTTTTTCTTGAGAACCAAAAGGTAAAATCTTTATTGACAATGCATAGAAATGTATGTTATCACAAAATATTATCAATTATTTTATATTTGAATGTATAGATGATATTATAGTTTTATAACCTTCCCTGAAATTTTATTATTTATTTATATAACCAATATGTATAAAAGGCCTAGTATGTTCTAGTCACATCTTAGCATCACTTAGATTCTAACCGAAAATCTGAAATTTCACTTAGAAATTTCTTTTCTAAAGACAGCTGAAAAATTATTTTTAGGCTGGATGTAGTGGCTCACACCTGTAAGCCCAATACATTGGAAAACTGAAGTGGGAGGATCACTTGAGCATCGGAGTATGGAGACCAGCCTGGGCAACATAGTGAGACTTCATCTCTACTAAAAATTTTTAAAATTAGCTGGGTATAGTGGTGGGTGCCTGTAGTCCCAATTCCTCAGGAGGCTTTGGTGGAAAGATCACTTGAGACTAGGGGTTTGGGGTTACAGTGAGCTGTGCTTGCACCACTGCACTCTAGCCTGGCAACAGAGGAAGACTCTGTCACACACATACACACACAAAATAAAAACAATGTTTTATTAGGTTTATGTAAAAGAAAACATAATATCATGTTTAAAATATAAAGCAATATATGTTTTAAGTATGAAAATAGATTTAACATTTATTTTCCTGTAGTCATATACTTGAAGAGATACTGTCAAGAAATTAATTAAAACCTTAAAA
Organism: Cebus imitator; assembly: GCF_001604975.1. Taxonomy (NCBI): domain Eukaryota; kingdom Metazoa; phylum Chordata; class Mammalia; order Primates; family Cebidae; genus Cebus; species Cebus imitator. Next base: position 454,296 of record NW_016107724.1, on the reverse strand, counting down.
ATAAAATTGAAACTGGAATTCAAATCAAGCCTCCCTCCCTTCTCTTTTTTCTTTACTTCCTTTTTGTCCAAAAGTGACTAAATTAAATATATGACAAGACTTTATATATAAGGACTAAGAAATTTAAAGTATTATATTTATTGATATACACTGTATTTGAAAATAGTGATGTGGTACACTTTCGCTATGTTCTATTTTTTTCTATTCTTAGAAGACAAATGATTTTCTACTTTTTATTTTAGAACAGAAGTTTGTTTTTAAATTTAATCTCATGTTGTCTCTCTATGAACGAAATAGATAAAAATGGAGCTGATCTAGCTCGAGTTGCCTCTGCTTTGCCCTTCTGCAAGCGGCCTCTGACCCTGGAACACAGATCGAAAACTGCTGCTTTAACCAGTTCAATATATTTAATGACATTTCTTGTTTTCCTCATTTCTATACAATTTGTTGGGCTTGATACTACAAGAAAGAAATAAATTACTCATTTTCAATAATACATGAACTCCAAGATTCCTCCAGAATACATTTAGTTAATTACTTCTTCTGGTAAAGTTAATTGTACTATAGTCACCTGAAAGCGATAGTAAGATTAAAAAGAAAAAAAATCTATGTCTCATTCAGTTCTTTCTGTTAGATTCTGGGCACTTTGTATTGTTTGGGTCTTTTCTTTTTTTTTTTTTTTTTTTAGGGCTCAACCATGTTGGTCAGGCTGGAAGTGAGTAATGGTTAAGCCAAATGATAAGTGTGGATTATAACAAAGTTCTTCAGTACCTCCAATCCCATTAAAAAAATTGATTGTGAACGGTCTTTTTTTTTTTTTTTTTTTTCTTTAATTCTCAACAGGCTAAGTCAAGGACCACATTCTTGATTCCTCTCTCTATTTCTCCAGGCTTCTTCACTATTAACCTTACAAATGATCTGCCAGCTGTATCTTCACCTAAGCACATGTGACTTCAAAACTCATTTTTGTAAATTGACCAGACAAACACAATTATAACAGGAAAAGGCTGGAGCTGCATTCATTGATTCAATTGTAGCCACCAGTAAGAATTTATTCTGGAAAAATGCATTTCCATAGGTGCTGGAGGGAGACAAGAATTGAACTTATCACAACAGCTTGAATGATAATGTACTATGGTGTCCTACTAAGACAACTAGGTACTAATTGTTGAATTAGAAATTCAGAAGCTGACCAATGTTTACTCCTTTTACAGAATTCCAAGACTATCTTCTTCAAGCATCAGAGACTGCTAATCTTTCCTGAACTTAGTAGAGGCCAGGAAATTACAAATGACATTATCAATACTAACATTACCTGTTGTCCACCCATGCTATGTTTTAGCCATAAATCCAATAATCATTCAATATAGACTGTAAATTTGGAGAGACCTACATCATTTTGCCTTCCCACTCTTTTGTCCCCACCCTCAACAGCAATACACTGCTTTGACTAATAATTCTGGAAATCATATATCCACATGATCCTCCATGCTGTGCCTCCCGCTCTTCTACTGTTCAGCTTTTTTTCTTGCCAATGCTTCTCATTGTAAGAGTTAAAGAGGAAAGAAACATGAAAAGTGGCTCAACAGTCAAAGACAGGTTTATTTTGGAGAATAAATATGAGAGGGGTTTCTGACTGATTTTGGTCAGGAGCACTCTCTTATAGATTAAGAGTATTTATTGGTGAGAGAGGATATCACAGACTTAGAATGTGTTGTGTTGGGGAGAAGTATATGGTGGGATTGGAATGTCTCTGGCCGGAAGGGAGGTTATCTTGGGGCTGAGATTTGTCTGGCCAGCAGGGAGGTTATCTCAGGGCTGGCATGTCTCTGGTTGGGGAGGGCTTTATCTTATGATTGGAATGTTTCTGGTTGGAGATGTCATTTAAGGTTTTTGGTCATGCTGCCCTTAGCCATTAGGCTGATGCTCTTTGGATTTAGGCAGTTTTTGATCAAGGGGAACTTTAGAATGACAGTGCTTGTCCAAGACGGTGATGCTCCTCTCTGTCACTCATAACCTTATCCTGTTATCTTTCTGTTGTACCCATTTGGCAAAATGACCACCTTTGATCAATATGATCCCACCTTCATTTTCCCATGTTGGATCCTAAATTGTCATAATTGCATCAATTGGTACTATAGCAAATGCACGGTCTTCAGTCTTGATAGAATAGACTCCCATTGCTGACCAACAGTCACTCTTGGTATCATTCTCTAAATATTTATTAAGTCCCTAATATGAGCCAGGAACTGTTCTATGTTCTGGTACAGAGCTGTAAAGGAATCAGAAGGAATCTATTACCTCATAACACATTCCAATTAAAGAGACAAAATATAAATAAGTGAACCAATTTTTTTTTAAAAAGGTAATTTTGTTTACTGTTGAATGCAACGAACAAAGTAATCAGGGTACCATGACAGAGCTTTGGAGAGAGTGCCATTTTAGGTCATGGTCAGGAAAGTCCTCCCTCTTAAAAGAAATGGCATTTGAGTTGAGCCCACAAAGTGAAGACCACAGGGAAGGCATCTCCAGAGCAAAGAACCAGGTTTTCGATGAACCAGGGCTTTCAAGATAGGGATATGAGGCCAATGAGCTTAGCAGAGTACACAACAGAAACAGTGAGAAGCCTGGACCTACAGGCTTTTAACCTGTGAAGAGGATATTCTTCTGAGTACAAGGGAAAGCTCTTAAAAGGTTTTAAATATACAAAAATATATTACATTAGTTCTGTCCCTCTAGAGCACCCTGACTAATACAGACACATAACATTAACATAAAAGTTAATTTTAAACCTATATCCCACTAGGTTAGTTTGCATTCTTTGAGACACCTACTAAGACAAGATTAAACTTGCAAGGGAAACCATGTGTAAGAGAAAATGGGTACAGAGTCGGAAAAGGAGAGCTGTCAGCAGAATTAAAGTTTGACTAGAGTGAAGAAAACATATAAGAAATGTTGGAGAAAAGCATTCTAGGTGTCAATGTGGGTTAAAGATTTGACAAAGCCACTGGGGAGTACCTGGGCCAAAATAAGCCTTCAGAGTCCCATGTCTTTTAAGAATGGGTCTTCCTTGGTATTCCTGTGGTGGTCTGGTCACTGATGGACCAGCCCATCAGAAGCTTGGCCTTGGTGCATATGTCACCATGGATTTCAGAGCTTATCAGTTGGGGGCCTTGGCCAATTTTATTCCCTGTAGTTGGAGGACTATGAGGAGGAGCATTCTGGTGGCTACCACACTGGCATCATCCCTCCTGGAAACCTGATTAACCTGAGAGCCTGCTTAGTTGTGGCTGGAACGGAAGATTCTTCACTCTTCATCAGTTCCTCCACGTACTTGCTAGTTGTGGCTTCTCGCTCCTCTGGTGTTACCATAATTTTGTGGGATGTAGGGTAGATAAGCATCAGGAATCATATTTACTAGTATTGCCACAATCTGACTTTGAAGCTTTTCATGATTGTTTAAAACTAGTTTTCATTTCTGAAGTACTTCTGTGGGGACTTGCTTATGCACATTTTATTTACATGGTGCCTAATTCTTTCGCACTGCTATAACAGTATACCCATAAACTGGGCATAAACTGGGTATCTAATAAACAACTGTATTTCTTACAGTTCCGAAGGCCGGAACGTCCAAGACCAAGGTGACAACTGATTCAGTGACTGGTGAGTGCCCACTTCCTGGTTCATAGGTGGCACCTTCTAGCTATGCCCTCACATGATGGAAGGGGTAAGAGAAGGCTCTCTGAGATCTCTTCTGTAAAGGTATTAATCCCCTTCATGAGGATCCTGCCTTCATGATCTAATCACACACTTTAGGCAGTAACTTCTAATGCCATCACCTTAGGGGTAAGGGCTTCAATGTATGCATTTTGGGGCAACACACACATTCAGATCATGGCAATGAGAGTTATATATTTGGCTGAGCTTTTGTTGCATGTCCTCCCACCCTTATCCTTCTACTCCTGTGTTTCCTTGGCTACCTGCCCTCTTGGGGAAAGTCCCTTCCATATGATACTGGTTCAGGGAAAATATTTACTATTTGCCATCCCAGACCCTGCATGTTTGCAGATACAGTTTTTGCGCTTTCTTTCTTTCTTTCTTTTTTTTAATAGAGCCATCTCTACTTACTCTGAGGTCAAAGCATCTAGTAACTTACAATCTCTCACTTTTAAGCTTTTCCAGATGTGAATGGAAACATCTCAGTGCCTCCCCAAAACTCTGGGAGATGCAGCCAAGCTCTCTGACTAGTCCTCTTGACTACCTACTCAATAGGCTCATGGTAAAAGGGCCAATAACCTGATCTTCTTCTTTTCAGGGTAGAGGGTAAGGAAGAGGAAAATGCCACAGCACTTCATCAACTTTCTTCAGAGAAACTCTTTCTCTCCTGTTCATTCAACTTTAAACCTTTAGAACTCAAAGCAGGAGTGGCAAGGAGGGAGGTTTTGTGCTAAATGTACACAACTGACATGTCATCATCTGCTTTACAAGTTCTGCATAGATGTCTAGCACATCACCATAAAAGGTAAAAATATTGGTAAACTATGTATTGCTTCTGAAACTTCTGGGCCCTCAGCTAAACCCAAGACTCAAAGAGTTCCATTTGCCTAATGAAGAGTTAGAATAAACTTGCCTAATAAGCAATCTCTCATTCTCCTCAATAGACCTGAACAACTTTTTCAAAAATTCTTGTGGCCCTTAGTAGATGACTCTACGTCATTAGAAAAATAAAATTCACCAGAAATTACTTTAATTTCACTATCCCATTCACAAATCTATCTTCTCCTACTCACATCCTTCCTTTTTTCTCATAGAGTATACAATTAATGGATAAAAATAAACCTACCTATAGGCACATTCAGAACCTGTGAAAATTCAGAACATTGTGGACAAAGAGAAAGTTCTGTAAACTTTCAGAGAGAGGGAAAAAAAGAAAAGAGTATTAACAAAAGATGGGTCAAAATTACTTTGAATTTCTCTATAGCCACGTAAGAAGCTGACAAAGTCATGGAGCAATGTGTTAGATTGCTGAAAGAAATTGATTTTAAATTGAGGATTTGAAATCAATTGGTATTTAATCAAGGACAAGGAACGAATAAAAGTATCTTAGTCATGCAGGATAGGAAGGAATTATATCCCATTATAATGAGGTACTAAGACAAGAAAGAAGAAAACATGGACTAGATTCTTCCTGTTTGGAGAGACATAAGGGAATCTCCACTATGAGAGTGAGAAGAGCCTCCATATGACAGCTGTTCACTAGGCCTAGAGGGCAATGAACCCAGATTGGAGCCAGAGAGGAGAGATATTTCTAAAAAAATAAAATAAAATTGATATAGTGATTCATAGGTCTGATTACTTAGAAGATTTAGACAATTGACAGAGGGTTTAGAATTAAATTAGTGGTGAGTACAGAGAAAGTTAAGAAAACAAGCAAATGAAAACATGATAATCAGCTCCAGAGAAAATTCATCTGTGACTAACATTTGCATAATTATCCTAATGTAAACATAAAATATTAGTCTAATCAGTTGATCTAACTACATTGGTAAGTTTGGTGGTAGGAAGAGTGCATGTCCATAGAGCTTGGGGGAAGAAAGTTAAATGCTCGTCCTCCACAATAGCAAGTGATCAAACAATTCCTAAAACTGAAATCTTGAGAAATAGGATTACAAAGGCGATCTTGAGAACCATTTACTTGTCTTTCAAAAGTTTCTATGCATGTTAAACTTTAACCAAAATAAAATGCAAAATATAATAAAAACAAAACATTAACAAGAACTAATGAGGCCCCATCCTCTCATGGGACTTACAGCCTAGTAGGGGATACAGACAAGTAATAAGTACATAAATAAAATAAAGCAAGAAATTCTAATATGCACTGTGAAAGGAACAAAAAGAGTGCCCTGATAGAGACTAGCTGGGGAGGATTTGTTTTTTGATTTTTGTTTTTGTTTTATTTTGTTTTTGCATTGAATGAATCAGGAAAATTTTAGATTTTACCTAAAGAAATGAAATGTAGGTTGAAACCATAATGACAAGTCATGCATACTTGGGGCTGGGTTTGGGAGAGTGTTCCACGAAGAAGGAAATATCTGTCTAAAGAAAGGAAAAAATGAAGTTTTAGAGGAACTGAGAGAAGGCCTGAGTGTTTATAATAGGTGTGAGATAAGACAGAGAGTTTGAGATGGGTTTCGAGAAACAAAAGACTAAGTCATGCATGGATTTTATTTATTTAAAAAATTAGAGTGTTTAAGCAGGCAAGTAAACTTATCTGAATATCAAACTTGGTTCCATGCCAAGAATGAATTGGAAACAGGCAAGATTGGAAGTAGGGGACCACCTAGGCGGTAGTCCTGGCTAGAGACCATGATAGCACTAGAGATGGGGAGATCTGATTAAACAGAAAATATGTTTGAGACATAATATACAAAATTAGGTGATGAATCCAACATGTTGGCTGATGGAAAAGGAAAAATTGAGGATTACCTTTAGATTTATGCTTGGGGCAACTTGGTAGATGGAGGCTCCACTTACTAAAACAGATAGAAGTGTTCAAGTAGAAAAGTGAGTCTTTTTAATACACAATTTAAATTTCAGATGCCATTAGTTATTCAAGAGGAGCTATGAATCTCTCAATTGGATTTGTTGATCTGAAATTCAGATATGTAAGTCAGGGAGCTATCAGAATTCGGAAGGCATTTAAAGCTATGGGAATAGATATGATCACTTAGACTGAGTGAGTAAAAATAGAAAAGAATATTACTCATGGTTGAACTGAGAGTAATACTAAAATTAGTAGTCAAAGGAAGAGGATCAGAAGAAGAGATTAGGTGAGTTACAGACTAGTAGCAAATGACCGCTTTTCTTTTTCAAGCGACAAGCCTTCATACTAAGTAAGAAAATCAGAGCCAATCTCTCAAACAATCAGAGTCACAGATGTGAAGAAGCCCAGAGCTTTTAATGCTCAGTTGTACTTTAGAATTTTAGTTAGTAAAAAGCAAGTTATTCCAAATGCTTATTGATTTTTACATCTTCAATTTGTTTTGCCACTCACGCAATTTTAAAGCTGGAAGAGTCCCCTACTCACTTCTTAATGGCTGCTGTAACAAATTACTGCAAACTTGATGGTCTAAAACAACAGAAATTTATTATCTCGCAGTTCTGGAAGTCCGCAGTTTGAAAGTGTAATAGCATCACTGGGCTGAAAGCAAGGTATCAGCAGGGCCATAACCCCTTGGGAGGCTCCAGGGAGAATCCCTTCCTTGCCTCTTCCAGCTTCTAGTGGCTGCTGGCATTCCTTGGCTTATGGTTGCATCATTCTGTGTGGCTACATTCCTCATGGCACATTGTCTTTGTCTCTTCCATATCAAATATCCCTCTTATAAAAAAACATTGGTGATTCCATCCAAGCCCGCTTGGATGATACAGAATAATCTCTTCATCCAGAATCCTTAACTTAATCACATCTTCAAAGTCATTTTTTGCCATGTGAGTTGATTTACACTGTTTCCATGGATGAGGACTGGGATATTATTAGGGACTATTATTTGGCCTATCACAAGTCTTTATACATTATTTAACCTGACTCGTTGTCATTTTTGATGAGAGAAAATGAAGCAGAATTGAAGTTACTTATGCAGGTGCATACCCAATCACAGGCAGTGGTGAAACCAGAGGTCAGTCTCCTTGCTACAGAAACCACACATTAAATTAGAAGCAAGATGACACTTTTTTTGTTGTCTGACACTGGTTTTGTACGGGCAAGCTAGAGAGTTTTCAATCACAGAGATTGAAAATAAAAAATTAGAAAAGAAATTTTAAGTTGTATGATTTTATTTTAATAACTGAAAATTACTTTTAACAATTATACTAAAAAATTCTCATTTACAGTGATAATTCATAATTTAATACACTTTATTACAGAGTTTAGTGTTTTCAATCAGTGTTTCTTAAGGGAATTTGTGAACTGAGGGTTCCAGAGACTTTACTTTTGAAGAAAGTGCTCAAAAACACTGGGATAGATCCATATGCCAGACCACTGATGTTTCAGATAATTAAACTTTTTTTTTTCTCAAGTAACTGGAGAGATAGAATTAAATGGTATGTGGTTCAAGCCTTCCCTGTTGAGGAAGCAGGCAAAGCAAACAGGATTTATATGTTACCCAAACCACTTTTACAACCAGATCAGTACACACTTTTTAATTTTGTTTACACTTTACACATAAATGCTTCCTAACCAAGATGAAAAAAAATTTAAAACCCTATCTTAGATGATCAAATCAAACCACAGTAGATGTTCATATGGTGAAATTGTCATTGTCAGTCATCTTTACAAACTTTTCCAAGTGTCACATCAGTCTTACATAAAAAATCATAAAATGTAGGAGAAAAACATTCAAATTCAAGTTGATTATTCCACAGTCACTCAAAGCTGTCACAGAGAAGAATAAAGGCATAATATTAGCATATCTTGAAAATAACTGGGACATGCCTACTACTGTTTGGAGCTCTCATATGTGAATCCTGATTGAAGAATCATCTCCAGATATTAATGCATTAGCCCCACCACAACTTGTCTGAAAGATGAGTGTCGACAAATACTGTATTTTGAATCTAACTTCTTTTGTTGTTGTTGTTGAGACGGGTCTCACTTTGTCACCCAGGCTGGAGTGCAGTAGTGTGAGCTCAGTCCACTGCAGCCTTGACCTCCTGGGCTCAAGTGATCCTTCCACCTCAGCCCCATAAATACAGGCATGTGCCATCATGCCCAGGTAATTTTTTTTACTTTTGTATTTTTAGTAGAGATGGGCTTTCATCATGTTTCTCAGACTGGTCTTGAACTCCCTAGCTCAAGAAATCCACCTGCCTCAGCCTCCCAAAGTGCTAGGATTACCGGCATGAGGTTCTGCGCAGGGCCTTTGAATCTAACTTCTGCACTCAGAAAAGTTCTTAATTCCATTCCTCTGCATCCTTATGAATACTTGTTATTTTCAAGCATTTTATTTTCAGTCATTCAGTGGTATGTACCCATATTTCGCTGCGCTTGAATTTTGATTTCTCAATGTTGTGCATTCATTTACATGTACATTGTTTATTTGGATATCCTCTTTTGTCAAATCCCTGGTAGAAGACTTATGTCTATTTTTCTTTTAAGCTATGTTTTATTTTCTTATTGATTTGTAAGAGATTTTTATATGTTGTAAACATAAATCCTTTGTTGGATATGCATATTGTATTCAGACTATCTCTTTCCCTTTGGAGGTTAACTTCTCACTTTCTTAATACTTTTTACACTGACCAATTATTAATTTTAATATCAAACAAAAGATCAACTTTTTTCTATTATGATAGGACTTACAAAATTGTCACTAAGACTTGTTTTGAATCACATGATCAGCCAGCTGTATGAATTTAAATACTTTTTAAAAAGCTGGAATACCGAATGATGTCAACCTTAAAATAATGAATCTGTAGGTGCAGAACCCAATTAGAATTCATGCACAATTATTTTAATGAGAGTTATGTGATAATGTAGCATAGTATGTAAGGGTGGGTTTGACATCAGGCATGGTTCATATACTCCTTTTGACATCTAGTTCAGATTAGCAGATAATGTAACCTTTATGAATCTCCCAGTAAATTCCTCTGTAAAACTGGGATAATAATGGATACCTGACAGTCTCTTAAATAGCTATCATATATAATATGTCTTAATATGATGTTATTCTCAGATGTTAGTTTTGTAAGCATTTCAAAGAAGTACCAAAAAATGTTTACAACCTGAGGATGCAGTGACGTTTTCTGCTATCACTAAATATATGAATCAAAATATCCTTATACCTGTGGAATAAACAAAACTCATTTGAAAGCAAGAATTGCGAAGCACCATTCAGATGATGGATGGATGCTCACAATTTTACTTTACAAATGACACTCAGGTACTTCATCAATTTTTAAATTGCTTTTTGAGAGATGAAAAATAAACTCATATATCATCAACATAACAGTGTCAACTGAAACTGTGTTATAGAATGATCATCTTTGAAGGAAAAATATAACTTAGATTCAAGAATTGCAGAGCCATCTTAATTCAAGAATTAAATTCCTTGAGTCTTAATGGCAAATGGGAAAATGCTTGACAATATCAATAATAAGGTACTATATAGACTGCCTGAGCAAAGAACAAGGCCTATTTAAGGAAATTACATATGCTGTATAAGAATGTAAGGACTCATGATCAAGCGTGTCAAATAAAATAGACAGGTCCACCAACATAGAAGTTGACAGCATGGTGTTATCAGCATGCATGAGCAAATGAGTGGTGCAGTTCTCTGAAAGAGGCAGCCATCATGCTATGGAAAGATCAAAACACAGATAGAAATTTCTCATGAAGACTCTTATATTGGAGGCAATTGTGTAAGTATGTTGTCAGCACTTTTTAAAATGCCACTCTAGTAATTGCTAGAGAAGGCAAATTGCTTTGGTAAGATAGTGGTATTATTACATCCCCATAAGCTGTCCATGAGGTATTCCTCATGGATAACATCATTATCTTTGCAGTCTATTATTTTTTTTTTAATTCACAGTCCTTTCCAAATTTAGGCAAATACTTAATAAAACTTACATGCTGACATAAATAAGTTACCTCATCTTTCCTAAGGGAATTCATCCTGTTGGGGACAGTTATATAGAGATAAATAAGATATAGATGATACAGACAGAGGCATAATGTTATAAAAATCTTATAATCATATATGTATGTGTTATATACATATATAAGATGCCTTAATATGACATTCTCAGATGTTTCTTTTGTAGGCATTTCAAAGAAATACCAAAATGTTTTCAACCTGAAGCTCCAGTGAAGTTTCCTGCTAATCACTAAATATGTGAATCAAAAATCCCTGTGGCTGTGGAAAAAACACACCTCCTACGAAAGCAAGAATTATCAAATTCAGTTTGTTAGGGCTGCCATAACAAAATGCCACAGACTAGGTGGCTTAAACCAGGAACTTGTTTTCTCACAATTCTAGAGGCAAAAAGTCCAAAATCATGATGACAGCAGGTTTGGTTTCTTCTGAGGCCTCTCTCCTGGTCTTGCAGTCAGCCGCCTTCTCACTGTGTCCTCACATGGTCTTTCTTCTGTGAACATCACTCTAATTATAAAGATGCCAGTCAGATTGGATTCAGGCCTTCCTTAAATAACTCATTTTAACTTAATCATCTCTTTATTTTATTTTTTAAAAATTTTGTTTCTACTACTGGACACATTAATTATCTCTTTAAAGTCCTTACCACTTAATACAGTGACATTCTGAGGGGCTGGGGGTTGGGATTTCAACATACAAATTTCGGGTTTGGGGGACACAATTGACTTCATAACAATATATTTTGTATTACTTTACATTGTATGTTTAATCACACAAATGTGATTTTTATATAGAGATGGTAAAACAGCCCCTGAAAATCACATAAATATGATTAAACAGCAATTATTTCACTATAATTGCTGTTTTACCATTAAATTCAGTGATTTTTTTTTTTTTTTAATTTATGGACTGTCTTAACTAATGTGAAAGGACTCTAGACTCATTTTAGATATCAACTGCTACAGTGGTGGGAAAAGAAGCCTGCAGTCCTATCTCAAATGATCCTTGATGACACTCCCTGGGAAACTGGGAGTGTTGAGGGGTGGACACTGGCAATCTTAATGTCAAGAGCCTGACACCTCTGACAATTCTTGTTGGGCATCATCTGAGCATCCTCCCACATGATATTTGAACTGGCCCTTGTAGCACAACATGTGCTTCTGGATATGACACTCAAAAACGGGTATTGGCAAGCAGCAGCAAGACCCTGAAAATCATTTTCTACAGAATGCTACGTGACAGAAGTAAACTAACTTATGAAAGTAATAGAGAAATGAGTCTTAGCTCAATATTGAGAACAATTTATATGCCTCAAAATATAATGGGATTCTCATTACATAATAACTCCCCATCCATAAAGTGTCTAGGGATATGATAAGCCCCAGACCAACACTCCCCACAAAATACTCTTCTCTTTTCATTTCTACTATTAACAGAACTGGATCATTTGCACATTACCTAAGTTCACAATGTGTTTATATATTAATTTGTTTACTGGCAGGGAAAAAAAACCTGTAAGTAAGTGAAATGCTGGGCCCCCTTTTAATATCTAATGTTATCCAGGGTTTCTGGATGGTCAGAGACTGTGAAATTTAGTGGGATAGTTACCATCTTATTCTCCTTCAGCTTATCACTCTTTGAAGGGTTTTGAATTCTAAAATTAACCTAATAATTTTAAAAAGCCATATAAGAACTTATGGAGATTTTCTTGAAGCAGGTATATATTCTCCTCAATATAAAAGCAGTTATGGATTGATATTTTTTCCTCATGCTTTCCCGCCACAGAATTAACTATGCAGTCCATTGTGTGGCTTAAGATCTATAATAGCTTACCATAACATACAAATACATGTTTTTGAATGATGTCAAAAATGTTGGCCTTTTTTTGGATATACATCCACTCTTGGTATTGCCTCTTAATTCATTGAGATTTAAACGACCAGATCAAATCAACTGAAGACTTTTTTTTATTTTTAAAGATCTAGAGAGTCTTCTGCTTGGGAGAGCTACTCTCTAAAAAAAGGAAGAAGATGGGGGACTGAGGGTTCACAGGAGTGACTGGATTACACTTCCCAGTGTGTTGTATACACTACAAAAAAACCCCCATGAGTTCAGGAGTTAGATTTAACTTGGAGGAGATCATCTGCATTTGTGGCCTGAGATTTGCATTCTTACATCTAACAAGTAAATTGATCTTTCTTTCATATGGTTAGTTAAGTTTAATATTTTTTCCAATATTTTGTCCTAGTAAAGTGGACAAACATATCATGAAAACAAAAATATTATATTGGGGTTGTTTTCTAAATCAGGGATTTTTATATAATAATATTTTCACTCTTTTAAATCCATAGATGTGTTGTAATTCATATTAATTACTTTTGGTTTTAAATGAAACCAAATATTTCTTGATTTATACAATAATATACAAATAAGTAGAATTCTGAATATTAGAAAATAATTTCATATCACATTTTCTTTCTTTTAATGCTCTGATTTTAAAGCATTCATTTTTTTCCTTTGTGTGAGCTGTTTTACTAGAAGTTAATGACCCATTTCTAGTTGGAAAATCCAGAGTGTAAAACCATTTTCCCCAGTTTTTTTTTTCTTTCAGTAATTCAAATTTTCAGACTGTTGATCAAAATTAAGACTGTTGAAGCAGAGAAAAATTTATACAATTTTATTGAAAGCCAAATTTGAGGGTCAATCAAGAAAGACACACCAACAAAGGTGGGTGAGTGTGTGTTCCAAAGTTTGTTACAAGTTGAAATGCTTTTGTAAGAAAGTTTAGAAGAAGGGAGGGTGACTCCTCATTGGAGTTGTCCTTTTTCATTGGAGGGTACAATCCAGAGGTTACGATCATTGGCTACAGGTAACAACATATAGGCTCAAATGTTTTATGCATAAGGCAATGAGTAAAACTTCATGATTCAGAAAGAGATCAGCAAAACTTTATGATTTAGAAACAAATTAGTATCCTTTTCAATGTCAGTAGGCTATATATTAATTAGTACATCAACAATTTGAGGAACTCACAGTCGGATATGAACATCTCATGATAAGATTCTTTAATCAGGACAGGATTTAAGACCTGAATCATAAGATCTTCCCCAGGCAGTTAAAACATACTTTATTCTTTAAATATAGGGGTGCATGACTTAACCCTTGGCTGGCATGGGCCTAGGTGCTGTTTATAATTTTGTATTTTATTGCCACAAAGAGTCTGTTCTGTCAATTTTGTGATCTCTATTTTAACATTAATGCTGGTCAGTTGTTGTGTATAATTCCCAAAGGGCAGGGGGTATAATGAGACGTGTCCAACCTCCCATCCCCTCATAGCCAGGAACTCAGTTTTTAAGGATTCCCTGGGGTCTCCTTGGCCAAGAGGGGGCCAGTTCCGGCAATGGGGTGCTTAGAATTTTATTTTTCATTTACAAGATGTCTGTGCATCTATGTATTTGAATATGTGCATGTAATATGATGAAAGAGTATGCTTTGTTAATACTTTATCACTTCTTATCTTGTTTTTATTTTGTTTTGCCAAATCATGACTCCAACAATACAAATGAGTCAGTCCCAACCTAGTTCTATTCCCACCCTACCTAATTGCATTTGTTGTCAGTGGGCGATGCAGTTGTTTTAATATATTTATTCTTTCATCAATACTCTTTTTCTCAGAATTTCTCTTTATAGTGTATCTAACCACTTTATAAAGTAGCTAATCAGATCATTTCTAACATTCTGCTTCAGTGACACATAACTAAATCAAGTATTCAGGAATTCATGTGTATTAAGCTTGAAACCTGTGGTTTACCTATACCATAGCCAAGGTACATGATCATGTAAGAAAGAAAGCTTCAGAAGGGCGACAGAGATAGATGGATAAAAATCATGAGTGGGAAATTGATTTTAGTGTGTGAAAGTTTTTGTTTTACATGGTTTTACTCAAGATATTCTTGATAAAATATTTTCTGTTGCCTTGTCTTTATATTTATTTCAAGAAAGATTACTTGAGCATCTCCAAATCTTTGTTTCAAGTGAAATATTTTTTGCACTAGACAAAAAACTTTTTTCGATAATAAATTGAAATATACAGCTCTGAGCAATACTGTTCTGACCCCCAAAAATGTCCTATCATATTTTTTTAGACTTTGAGATTGTTTCCATCATCTTTAAGTGAAGAATTCCAGGAGTGCCAGTAGCAAATACTTTAGAAATACGGATTATGTGCCAAGTGGTATTCTAAATGCTGTATGTCTGTCAATTAATTTAATCACCATGCCAAATCTATGGGATAGATACAGGCACACCTCATTTTATTGCACTTCACTTTATTGAGGCTTTGTAAGTATTGCATTTTCTTTTACAAATTGAACGTTTGTGGGAACGCTACATTGAGCAAGTCTATGGGTGCCATTTTTTCAATAGCATATGTTATTCCAACAGCATTATTATCCAATAGCATTATCCAATAACTATTATATCCAATAGCATTATCCAATAGCTATTGGAATAACACATGCTATTGGAAAAATGGCACCCATAGACCAAAATGTCACAAAGAGACTTTGGGATGCTCACAATAACTCAAACTTTTTCATTGTTATATCAGTTAATGGTAATCTGTGATAGTGATTTTTGATGTTGCTGTTGTAGTTGTTTTGGGTTACCAGTAACCATGGCCATATAAGATGGTAAACAATCAAGAAATGTGTGTGTTCTGACCCTCTCGCTCACTGGCCATTCCACATCTCTTTCCCTCTCCTTGTTTCTTCCTATTTCCTGAGACATGACAATGTTGAAATTAGGCCAGTTCATATTCCTACAGTGGCCTCTTAACTGTTCAAGTGAAAGGAAGAATTGCATGTCTCTCATATTAAATCAAAAGATAGAAATTAAGTTTAGCGAGGAAGACATGTCAAAAGCTGATATGGGTCAGAAGTTAGGTCTTTTGTGCCAAACACTTCGCCCAGTTTTGAATGCAAAGAAAAAAAATCTAGAAAGTAAGTTAAACTGCTACTTCTGGGAACATATGAATGGTAAGAAAATGAAACAGTCTCATTGCTGATATGGACAAAGTTTTAGTGGTCTGGTGAAAAGATCAATACAGCCACAATGCTCACTTAAGTCAAAGCTTAATCCAGAGCAAGGCCCTAACTCTTCTCCATTTCATGAAGGCCGAGAAAGGTAAGGAAGTTGCAGAAGAAAAGTCTGAAGCTGGCAAAGATTGCTTTATAAGATTTAGATAAATGCCATCTTCCTAACACTAAAGTGCAAAGTAGAGCCGCAAGTGCTGATGTAGATGCTGCAGCAAGTTATCCAGAAGATCTAGCTAAGATCACTGAATGAAGGAGGCTACAATCAATGATTTTCAAAGCAGAGGCAACAGCCTTCTTCTTTTGGAAGAAGATGTCATGTAGGGCTTTCATAGATAAAGAGAAGTCAATGCCTGGCTTCAAAATTTCCAAGGACAAGCTCGCTCTCTTTATAGGGGGCTAATACTACTGGTGACTTTCAGTTGAAGCCCATGCTCATTTGGCATGCCAAGAATCTAGGACCCTTAATGAATATGCTAAATCTACCCTATCTGTGCTATAGAAATGGAACAACAAAGCCTGGATAATAACACGTATGTTTATAGCATGATTTATTGACTATTCTAAGCTCCTGTTACTTTTTCAAAATATTACTGTTCATTGACAATGCGTCTGGTCACCAAGGACTCTGATAGAGAAGTATAAGAGATTAATGCTGTTTTTATACCTGCAAACACAACATTCATTCTGCAGCCCATAGATCAAGGTGTAATTTTGGCTTTCAAGTCTTGTTATTTAAGGAAAACATTTTGTAAGGCTACAGCTGACATAGACAGTAATTCTCCTCATGGATCTGGGCAAAGTAGATTGAAAATCTTCTGGAAAGGCTCCATCATTCTAGATGCCATTAAAAACATTTGTGATTCAGGTTAGGATGTCAAAATATCAACATTAATAGGAATTTGGAAGAAGTTGATTCCAACCCTCATAAATTACTTTGAGGGGCTCAAGACTTCAAAGACTTCAGGAAAGAAAGTAGCTGCAGATGCAGTGGAAATAGCAGGAAAACTAGAATTAGAAGTACTACCTGAAGATGTGACTGAATTGTGCAAGCTCATAATCAAACTTGAATAGATGAAGAATTACTTCCTACAGATGAACAAAAAAGTGGTTTCTTGGGATGGAATCCACTGGTGAAGATGTTCTCAAAATTGTTGAAAGGACAACAAAAGATTTAGAATATTACATAAATTGAGTTGAGAAAGCAGTGGCAGGGTTTGAGAAGACTAACTCCAATTTTAAAGAAGTTCCCCTGTTGGCAAAGTGTTATCAAGCAGCATTACATACCACAGGGAAATCTGTTAAAGGAAGAGTCAGTTGATGCAGCAAACCTCATTGTCTTCTTTTGTAAGGAATTGCCACAGCCACCCCAACTTTCAGCAACCACCATGCTGGTCAGCAGCCAACAACATCCAGGCAAGACTTTTCACCAGTAAAAGGATTCTGACTTTCTTGTCAGCATTTTTTAGGAATAACGTATTTGTACATTAAGGTATGTATTTTTTTTACATACCTTAACAACATAATGCTGTTGCACACATGATAGACTACCATATAATGTGAACAGAACTTTTGTAGGCACTAGGATACCAAAAACGTTGCAAGACTTGCTTTATCGTAATATTTACCTTTTGCAGCAGTTTAGAACAAAATCTGCACTATCTCCCAGCTATGCCTGTATAATTTTTATTATTTCTCATTTTATAGAAGATGAAATTGTCATTCAGATTAAATAACCGTAGGGCACACAGCAGGTAAGTGGAAAAGCCAAGTTTTGAAGTAAGCAATCTTGTTTGTAGCCACTATGCATTCCACCTCTTTAAAAAAACTTGTAGTTAATTGTTTCTGTGGTGTTTTAAACCAAATGTCTTTTCCAGTGTGCTAGAGTGAGGAAAGAATATTTTTTAATTGAATATTTGAAAATTCTTACTTTAAGGAGATCAATCAAGAAATTTTAGTGAAGCATTTTTATTGCTACTGAGCCAAATAATTTTTAGCAATATAAAATGGTTTCCTTAATTTTCATTTAATTTTGGTGCATTAGAACAGCTTGTAATATTCAATAGCTCTAACTCCTACATGGTCTGTGTGATTTGTTATATTCACATTTATGGTTAATGTAATACCTAAAAAAATCTATGAATACTATATTAAAACTGATTCTAGGAGGACAATAAGCAGGCTAAAAACGGATTAAACATTTTATTTATGGGAGAAATCCTTTTTCATTTTGGTAATGATTATTTTTGCAAAATCTTTTGTAGTTAATCCTTTTTTACACCCCTGCAAGTTTTGTGTCTCCATGACACAAAGAAAAGTGAAGAATTAATATAGCTGCCTGAAGTCCAGCAAATAACTTCCTGTTGCATTTTCTTGTTCATATGTCCTTATTTCCTATGCCAGCCTTTTGCTGAAACACTGATATATTACCCTAGGCTAAGGATACATTTCATTTCAGAAGTATGCAATTGTGTATACAAATGTGTAAGGCTATCTTTTCTATCTATTTTTTTCCTTTTAGTTTTTTAATCTGTCAGATGATACCTGTGTGAGCTTATGCTGGTACATGATATTTCTTGATTTGTCCATTTCCAAAAGTTGTCTTACTCTACCAGTTCTGTTCATCTTTGCTAAAACTGGAATCCAATAATAAGCAGTTATTTAGAGCTTTCTAATTGTCTCCTCTCCTTCACTGTGCATTCTTCTTTATCCCTCACAATCTTTTTAATAGAATGGTCACAGGGCTAGCCAATCATTTTGGGGGTATTTGCTAAGTACTAGTGTAAGGTGGGGGTGGGGACGGGGGTGGGGGCTGGAGCGGGGGAGGGGGCGGGGTGCATGCTGAAGACCCAGTTTCCCAATCCAATGTGCCCAGGTCCTTGAACTCTCTTACCCCAGGAAGGGGGAAGAGGCTCGGGAGTCTCAGTGAGCTTAGTGTTAGAATAAATATCGTGGACCCAAAGAATTTAGCACAGAAGTGATTTATGAGAGAGAGAGAGAGAGAGGAGAGAGAGCTCCCACACTGCCATGGGAGGGGATCCAAGGGAGGAATCTCTATAGGTAAGGAGCATCTGAATTTTAACCCTAAAGTTATTCCCACCCCGTTCATGCTCTCCTCTAAAGAGAAGAGTTCTTTCAGACTTCTGCTGGAGTGATTGATCTTTGACTTTGATACTGGATGGGCTACAGAGCCCCCTCCTCCCAGAGCTTTCTGCCGGCTTTTTAAACAAAGGAACACACCTGGATTTTCCAACTAGCCTGAGCAGGAAAGTCAGACAAATAACTTTACTGTTCCCAGACAGGCATGACACTGGGAAATTCCTGCCCCTTGTGGACTCAGGAAGAGAAGCTTTTTGTTCCTTAACACAGTCCCTCACTAGTCACTGTGTTTAATGCTTTGCCTGCATTGTCACATTTCATCTACATAAGAATCTTAACAAGTAGGAATAATTTTATGTCCATGTTACAGATGAAGAAAATCAGGCACAAACAAGTTGAAGTTCAGGTCCAGAGGTTGATGAATGTAGTTTAAACTCAATCAAATCTGTGTCCATGTGATTCCCCACCCTTAATAACTGGCCTCTTGTATCAAATAGGTATGATCTTTAGGTTTGACCAACTGACAACTGATTTTTGGCCTTGTTAACAAGGGAAAGCCTGATTATCTTTGTGCCTAAATCTGTGATTATTGTCTGTAAAAAATTTTGATTTAAGGTAAATAAATAGTGGAATCAGAACTTTTAAAGACATGCAAATAATCAACCAGGGTTTAGGGATGATTCTTATCGCCTTCTCTTTGAAGTTGATTTGGTATTATAGACTTCGCTTAATTGTTTCAAACAGAAGATCACAGGGAACTGCATTTATATGAAAGATTATTTTTATAAAAATTAAATTTTACCCTTACTATTTCCACACGCCTTTATATATAAATTGTGCAATTCTTTATAGCATATTTCTGTTTGAAGTAATTTTAGATGCTTTTTCAGCTAACATATTTGTGCATACCTTAAACATATGTCCTTGTGAATACTTCACTCACACATTTATTCTTCAAGTCAAGCATTCAGTAAACACATATTAAATAAATTATCTACTGAATGTTGACACTTGAGATGGACCTTATAGATACCATGAACAAGAAAAACCAATATTAAGTCCTTGTGAAATAGCGCTAATAAATGTAACTAGTAAGTGAGTACTGCAGGTTTCTGTTTATGGTAGTAAATTTTTTTTATTTTTTTCTATAGTAGCTGTGCCTGAATGTAGATACTAAATGGCAGGGTTTTTTTTTTTTTTTTTT
>NW_016107724.1:420874-433456 GCF_001604975.1 Cebus imitator | reverse complement strand
AAGGAGAAAAAAGAATAAGAAGGAGAGCAAAGAGAGACTGAAAGTGAAAGAAGAGAAATACAATAAGAAGTATGAAAAAACTGGCATAAAGAATAGGAAGAAAAGGAGGAAGAGGAAAATGTTGAGAAGGAGAAGAAAAGGAGAAAAGAGGAAGAGGTGGAGGAGGAGGGAAGAGCAGGGGAAGGAAAAAGGAGAAACAGGATCCTGTGAGTAAAAAAACAAGGCTTTTCCTTTCACTTGCAAAGCCAGACATTCACCTGCTGACATTCAGAGGATCATGCAGAGAATCAAGCTGTTGGGTAATGAGAAGGTGATCTCCTGCCTTAGGGCTTGTTTTCATAGAAAAGGAGTGGACTTGGGGAAAAATGAATGAACTTTTCTGCCATTGGGACTTGGGGAGAGGCCATTAGGTCTTGGCTAGTTTTCAGGTACTGCAAATGCCATTTGTCTAGGCCTGGAACTGTCCTTGTTGCTGGGTAAATGATAGCAGTTTGAGAGGCTCCCAAGGAAATGTGGGGAGTTGCCCAGAAACATAGGCTGGTGAATCTAGAGGTCAAAGTAAGATTTAAAGTAGGCAAAAAAAAAAAAAAAAAAAAAAAAAAAAAAAATTGTGTTTATTTCTTTGCCTTTTCAACTCAAAGTGTTGGAGAACAAAATAGAGTAACTTCTAGAATATCTTTCTATTCATTCTAAGAAATTATGATAACCTTGCCTGGATGACATTATAAAATATTTTAGAAAGAAAAAATCAGAAGAATATCCCTTTGATATCTGTTCTGAGATTTATAAAGAACCTCCTCTCCCAAACCCCACCTCTGCTGTTATTTGTTTATGAGATTCTTACCTTTCCCAAAATAAATGCAGGCTGAAATCAAGAAAGTTTTATTTTAAGTGGAAATTTGTTTTATCTTTAAGAGCATTTTGGCAGAGAGAGGAGTACATATTATTACAAATTATTTTCTGATGAATATTTGTAAGAACATATTTTGTACTAAGGGTCAACTGAATTCAGTGAAGATTCATTTTAAAGCCACTACTCTAAGAAATTTTTAAAAATTCACAGGCCATTTCCCCTGCTTTTAGAACTCAGAAAACAGAAAAGTTTAAATGCATTTGCTAACTTCTTACTTTAAGTTAGCAATGCCAGTGTTGAAATTTAGCAATTCCATTATGAGAGCTTAAGATCCATTTATTAAAAATGTACCCATTTTACCCATTTATGTCTTTTGTTTTAAAGGGCAGAGCTGCCTCATACAACTTCGAGGAGTATGCTGAACAAATGCACTAATTAATCACATTGTACCAGCAAATAATCTTAAGATACCACTAAAAGAAAATTTATGGAAATGATACTTTTTTTTTCTCATTAGGCAAATTACCAGGTTTCAAGAATTAAGAGGGAAACAAATGAGAATGTGTAATCACAAATAATTTTTTAAATGAAGGCACAATCCTTATCCTTTTCCTTCCTAGTTTGTGAAGCTAGTATCGAAAACGCCTTTGCAAAATTATGACTGAGACAGTGAAAGAGATCTAACTTAACTGACTCCATCCTGCCTGTAATCTCTAAACTGTGCTTGTTCATTCCTGGCCATAGGCTTAACTAACTTTAGAAGAAACTTAGCTTGTAGTTTAAACAAAGACAGCCTTTCCCAAAGCAGACTTCCTTCTTGCCTGGGGACTAGACTAACATTAGCCACAGGATTAGAAATTATAGTTTAGGAGTCATGCAGCTGGAGGCTATACGATTCTGACCCTCCCTAAGCTGCTCCTAAGTTCAGTGATTTGAGATATTTTTGCAAACCCTGCACTTGATGGCTCAGCTAGCACCATCCAGATCAACAAACTGGTTTGTCTGATCTTGTGGCAGCCACCCAGGAATGGACTCAGCACAAGAAGACAGCTTTGACTCCCTACGATTTCAGCCCTGACCAATCAGCACTCTTAGCTCAACTGGCTCCCCCCACAACCCACCAAGGTATCCTTAAAAACTCTGCTTCCTGAATGCTCAGGGAGCCTGATTTGAGTAAAAATAAAACTCTAGTCTCCCACATAGCTGGCTTTGTGTGAATTACTCTTTCTCTATTGCCATTCCCCTGTCTTGATGAATTGGCTCTGTCTAGGCAGCAGACAAGGTGAGCCCCTTGGGTGGTTACAGTATTAAGTTACTCACAGAATGATTATATTTTTTTCTTCAACTTTTAAGTTCAGGGGTATATGGGCAGGATGTGCAGGTTTGTTACATAGGTAAATGTGTGCCATGGTGGTT
Source organism: Cebus imitator (assembly GCF_001604975.1). Classification (NCBI taxonomy): domain Eukaryota; kingdom Metazoa; phylum Chordata; class Mammalia; order Primates; family Cebidae; genus Cebus; species Cebus imitator. The sequence goes on along the minus strand of NW_016107724.1, from coordinate 431,187 downwards.
TGCTGCACAGATCATCTCATCACCTAGGTATCAAGCCCAACATCCATTAGTTATTCTTCCTGATGCTCTCTTCCCCACCTCCCCCACCTCTAACAACAGGCTGCAGTGTTTGTTATTCCCCTCTATGTGTCCATGTGTTCCATTGTTCAGGTCCCACTTGTAAGTAAGAACACGCAATGTTTGGTTTTCTGTTTCCCTGTCAGTTTGCTGAGGATGATGGCTTCCAACTCCATGTCCCTGTAAAGGACACACTCTTGTTCCTTTTTATGGTTGCATAGTATTACATAGTGTATATGCACCACATTTTCTTTATCCAGTGTATCATTGATGGTCATTGGGGTTGATTACATGTCATTGCTATTGTGAATAATAGTGCTGCAATGAACATACATTTGCATGTATCTTTATAATAGAATTATTATTTATTCATTTGGGCTTCTATCCAGTAATGGGCTTGCTGAGTCACATGGTGTTTCTGCCTCTAGGTCTTTGAGGAGTCACCACACTGCCTTCCACAATAGTTGTACTAATTTACACTCACACCAACAGTGTAAAATTGTTCTTTTTTCTCTGCAACCTCACCAGCATCTGTTGCAGAATGGTAATTTCACAAAATCTAAAGGGTGGACTTAAAATGTGTTCAGAAGTATGTCTCAAAATGTGTTCAAGATGAATTTGTAAGTTTTCAAAATGGCAACTGGAGTGAGTAGAGACAGAAATGGTTTCTTATTATAGATTTCCTCTGCTAGTTTTTTACATTATCTAGGCTAGAGAGAGGTTGATAAAATGGTACCAGTATCTTACATCTCTGTGGCTTTCACTCTGCTACACTATGTCACACTGTGTCTGCCCACCCTTTATCTCTTAACATGGACCAGTTTACCAGTTTGGATATACAGTTGACCCTTGAACAACATAGGTTTGTATTGTGTGGGTCCAATTTATACACAGGTTTTCTTTTTAAAACTTTTTAAAAATTAAAATAGAGACAGGGTTTCACCATGTTGACCAGGCTGATCTCAAACTCCTGGGCTTAAGCAATCCAGCCCCCTCGACCTTCTAAACTGCTGGTGCTACAGGCATAAGTGACTGCACCTGGCCTATACACAGGTTTTCCTAAGCCTCTGTCACCCCCAGCCTGGAGAGAGCATGACCAACCCTTCCTCTTCCTTTCCCTCCTCAGCTTACTGGATGTAAGGAGGAGGATGAAGACCTTTGTGATAATCCACTTTCACTTAATAATACATATCTTCCCTATGAATTTCTTAATAATCTTTTCTTTAGCTGACTTTATTGTAAAAATACGGTATATAATAAAACATACAAAATATGGTCTAATCAACTGTTTATGTTATTGATAAGGTTTTGGTCAACAGTACCCTATTGTAGTTAAGTTTTTGGGGACTCAAAATTTTCATACAGATTTTTGATGCAGAGGGGATCAACTGCAGTGTTTTTTTTTTTTTTTTTTTTAGAGATCAGGGTCTCACTATGTTGCCCAGGCAGGTCTCTAACTCCTGGGCTAAAGCTGTCCTCCTGCCTCTGCCTCCCTGAGAGCTGGGATTGCAGGTGTGAGCCACAGCGTCTGGCAACTGTAGTTTTTTCTCCTTCTCATTCACCTCCTCCTTTCTCTCATTGTCATCCTCCTTCTCCTCCTCTTTTTTCCACTTTCCTTCCTCTTCCTCCTCATTTCTGTTCTGTTCTTTTGCCTCCTACCTCTAATTCTTTTTATTTCTCTTGCCTTTGTTATTGACTTCTGCCAGGTAGCCACAAGAAGATGAAAAACAATAGGGAAAAAACTAGGTTTGTTCCTGAAGTTTGTCTTGCTTTAGATTTTACAACTGCAGAAAAAATGATATTATGCCTTTAAAAGTGTAGTGATATAAGGAAGATCAGTCACTCTGGGTAACGTCCACTTCAAAAGGAAAATGGCAAAATCAATTCTGCATTATTATTCATTGTTGAATGTGATCATTCCCGCTGAGGCTGGAACCATGTGGCCCTATTGAAAATAGTTTTCTTACAGGGTCATTTGCCAAGTCAATTTCTCCATTGGTGTTGTTAATCTAAAACAATCACAAGATCTATAAATTTAGAAAGGGGAGACTTTATTTCTTGTAAAAGGTTACAGCCTTGCGAGGTGGCCATCTGGCAGGCTGGGAAGGGTGACTCCAGCTGAAGTCATCTGCTGGCACTTTGAGGGCAGGAGGGATAAGACAAGATTTTAAGCTGAAAAGGTTGACCAAACATACATATTCAACAGGTTATAGGAGACGCTATGAATATTCATGAAGGTGGTTTTGACACAAGTATTAAACAAACATGCATGTAATATATGACCCTTGTTTACCGTGGAATGCAACTTAACATTTAAATGTGTTAAATTAGGCCCTATACATCAAAAGATGAAAGAAAGATACAGAGGCACTCAGCCATAACCAGTCAATGGTCAATGGTCTTACCAGGAGACAGTTACTGAAATCAAGTCTCTCGTCCAATCAAAGCTGTAGTTATAGCTTGTGGAGCCGGGGCCAAGGGTCAGTTAGCCAGCATATGGTAGAGTTGCAAATTGTCTTAATTTTGCTTATCTCAAGGCCATTGCTTGTTTAGTTGCTAGAAAAAACAAACAACAGCAACAACCAAAAAAAACACCTTGTGGCAGTTAAAACATATTTCATTCTTTAAGTATAGGGGTGCATGACTTAACCCTTGCCTGGCATGGTCCTGGCTGCTGTTTATAATTTGGTATTTTATTGTCAGAAAGAGTCTGTTTTCTGTCAGTCTTGTGATCTCTATTTTAACATTAATGCTGGTCAATTGTTTTGTCTAGACCACAGAAGAGAGGAGGTATTCACAGGGACAGGAGGCAGATAAATTCTAGGCAGAAAAGGGCAGGATTCCTGCCATGGGCCCCACCCTCTAGCCTGGAACCTTGGCCTAAAGTGAGAATTTTACAACCCTGTTTTCCTGCTCAATGTTGCCTTTTCCAAAACCATCCCTGGCCTGCCCTGACCCCCAGCCTGTACCCACAAAAATCCCAGGATCCACTGGCAGAGAGCAGAGAAGGGGAGAAAAGAAGTGGCTGAACATCAGAGAGAAACAGTTTGACTTCAGAGGGACAGGTTGATGGCAGGACTTCAGAGAAGAGTCTGGGTGGAGACAGCTGGACTTCAGGGGAAGAATATCTTCCCTCTGCATCGTCTTTCCAGCTCGCCTTTCCACTGAGAGCCACTTCCATTAGCAATACAATCCTCCTCTTTCACCACCCTTTAATTCATCTGTGCAAACTGATTTTTTCTGGGCACTGAAAAAGAGCTTGAGTGTCACAAATGTGGATGCTAAAGGCTGTCACACTGACCCTCTGCTCTCACTGGCGGAGAACAACGGCCTCACGTATAACAGCAGAGGGTACAATGAGCTGTTTAACATCTAAGTCGTCCACAGATTGCAAAGCTAAAAGAGTGCACTGTAACACACCCCTCTGAAGCTTCAGGCATTGTGGGTACTCCTCCTGAGATGCTGCCAGAGGGCCTGCATGGAGTTTTGCTCCTGCTGGTGCCCAGAAGCACTTACCCCAGCTCCTCCATTCGTTCACCTGCGTGCTCACCCTCCTGTGAGGGACTGGGCTGAGTAAGCAAGGTACCTCTGTCGTGAGGTCCACAAAAAGGCCATGGAAAATGTCATGTTTCTGTATAACAAGGCAAGTCTGGCTTTCCATCCTGTCATGGCCAGGATGGCTCTCTGGGGTCCCTTTGGCCAAGATATGTCTGTTCAATTGGTGGAGGTGCTTAGAATTTTAGTTTAAATTGTGAAGAAGTCATATCTTGTGGGCAAAACTGCATCAGTGTGTTAGGATATAGCTAAGGCATGTAGTAGCTATTTGTTAAGACCCAGAATGAGTATGTCGTAAGAAAATTCGATGTCTTCATTGCAGACTTAATTCAATGAAGATGACAACATTAATCAAATATAGATGTCATATTTTACCTCTTCAGATGAAAAAAAATTAGAAGTAGTTTTGGGATTGATATTTTAAAATTCGTATATATCTCCATTAAGGTGTGTAAAATAAATTTTACTAGAAAATTTTCTAAGTTTTATAACTTTCTAAGATTTTTAAAATGAATTTAAGACATTTCATTCTTTCTATATTTCCAGCATGTTCTGAGCATCTACCAAACTCAATGTTTTTTCCACCAGCTGCAGTGCCAAGAACTTCATTGATGAGCAATTGGTATGTGGCCTCATGAAATTTTTAAAATGCTCTGTGGACATTTTAATATACTTATTCTTCAGAATAGATTATAGAATCAGTTTGCAGATACTAGTATTGCTCCAATGATACCTACAACGTATTTCTTAAATTTAAAGGATGTTTTGTGATACCCAAGAATGCCTTTAGAGCATGGAGTTGTGTTGTTGATAATAACAATGGTTTCTTTTTCTCAAACAGATGTTCTCCTTTGAGTGTACCACATAGGAAGAAAGAAGCCACAATTATACAGAAATGCAGTTTGTTTATTCTTCCCTCCGCCTTTGTTTATTCTTCTCTTCATTGCATGGGTAGATTACCCAGCTTGCTGTTAACACAGAGCTCTGTGATAGAGTAAAACTCACTGATGATCTGTCAGTCTGCTGACCATTTAAAGGAAATAGCATTCATATATAAAATAGAATCAAGGTTCAAGGGATTTAATTACAAGATTCAGAAACATCAGCAAAAGTCACATTGAAAAGACATGCAATCTCTGGAGGGTCTTTGAATTTCATCTACAGAATAACTTCTACACTATTTAGCTTCCTCTTCAGCTGGAATAAAGATATCTAAATATATTCAATAAAATAGAAAAGCTATGATGGTGAGGTAGGCAAAAGGGTAGAGAATTGAAAAAGGGTTTGAGACTGTGGGAGGAATCTTTGTAGGTTATTTTTTGTTAATAACAAGGTTACTTTATGACAAATCATAAAAATTAATGCATATGAATATACCTAAGAAGTTACGATAAGGAACAACCGAGTTTTGGAGATATATTTGATATATAAATAGCAACTAAATGTCTTTGTGTTAGTTTAATATTTTTCTCAATGCAAATTACCTTAAATCGCCTTTAGAAAGGCTTTGGAAGCACAAATAAATGTATTTTTCCTACATATACCGTTCGGTAAATTATAGTCATCCTTAATCCACAAATTTCATATCGATAAAAAATACATGTGGTTCTCTTTATATATATTATGCATAATTACACATTTTAAAGGTGATAGTGGCAGCGAACATAAATGAGGGGAAGTAAATTATAAAAATAATAGAAACTATCCATAATCGTCTGTATTCTGGGGAATTCAATAAGTCAATTTCTTTATCAGTGGTTTGAAATTAGGAGAGTAAAGGTGTATTTATAAGAACACCCATTCCTCGGGTTGCATCATGTAATATTTTCACTATTAACTTGAGTAGATATGATTATTAGTATGAATCAAAAAAAGGAAATCCAAATAAATATTGAATCCAAATAATACATTGAAAAAAACACCAACTTTAAGAGAATTTCATGTAGCATTTTCACTGTTATCTTCAACTGGCTTGATATAAATGTTTATTTGAATCTAACTAATAGAAAACCGTGTTACAACTACTATCTACTATAAACTGATATTTTAAAAGCTATGCAAAGAATGTTTTAAAACACCATTCTAAATATTACTACATTCAACACTTGGTACTATACACCGCATGTTTGTGTTCCCTCCCTCCTTCAAATTTATATGTTGAAGCTCTAACATAATGTGATGGTATTTGGAGGTGGGGTTTTGGGAGTTAGTTAGGTTTAGGTGAGGTCATGAGGTGGGCTCTGTGACGGGATTAGTGTCTTTAAAAGAAGGAAGAGACAGACCAGAACACTCAAGTGCTCTCCATTTTCTCATGCTCCCTCTTCCTCTCCCTCTCCCACTCTCACTCTTTCTTCCCCTCTTTCTCTCTCCACATGTGAAGACACAGTGAGAAGGCAGCCTTTAGCCCTCTCTAAGAGAAGAAAAGGGACCTCACTAGAGACATCAAATCTGCTGGCACCTTGATCTTGAGCTTGTCAGCCTTCAGAACTGTGAGATCATATCTGCTGTTTAAGCCACCCGACCATGGAATTTTGTTGTGTCAACCCAAACTAACTTAAATAGTTGGAATCTGAAAAGCATTTTGACTAAAGCCTTGGCTTTGAAAGTTTATGAAGCAATTCATAATATAATAAAAACTCAAAAATTTGGACTTTTCCCAGAGTTTTAGATTGTATAATTAGGATGTCAGCCCAGAAAAATAAATATTACTTTACTGTTGTTTTCTCTGAACACAAATGCAGTATAGCTCATTGAGAATTCTCACTGGGCTGTGGTAAAAGCACTCAAGGGAAGCTTCTTAATAAACTCCCCAGCTTATTGACAAAACCCTCAGTTTGAAATCACAGGGACAGGAAATAAGCAAACATCCCTGCCTTCCACACAAGAGAGCAACCCAACTAAATTGTACACTCTAGGAAGGGCAGGCCTATATTTTTGCTTTAATGTATCCCACAGGTGCCTTGCAATGATGAATGATAGACAAAATTTTGAATAATGAGAAAAATTTTGCTACGTTGAAAATAACCTTTGATGAAGACAAATGCTATGTATGGCTTAAGAGGTTTCCAGCATGAGTTAGTAAATTTATATTTTGAAACACGAACAACCACCAAAAAATTATCTCTATGTGCACTAAAAAACAAGCCAACTGAAAATCAGAATGGCTTATTTTAATCATTTCTTAATAACTAACCAATGTTAGTTTATTCTTCCAAATTGAGAGGTTGACTGGTGAAAAGAGTAAGAAAGAATAATTGTAGAAAGAAAGAATGATTTATATATATATATATATATATATATATATATATATATAAAGTATAATAGTATACTTTATATATACAATAAGTATAATACTTATATATACTTTACTTATATATATATTTACTTATATATACTTTACATATATATATTTATTTATATTTATATATATATAAGTAAAGTATATATCATAAGTATTATACTTTACTTATTATATATATAAAGTATACTATTATACTTTATATATATATATATAAATTATTGTTTCTACAATTATTCTTTCTTACTCTTTCTTTGACTGGTGAAAAGAGTAAGAAAGAATGATTTCTACAATTATTTTCAAATATATATATATTTACTTATATATATAAGTAAAGTATATATAAATTATATATACTTTATATATTTTTTGTTATTTGCTATATATAATTTACTTATCATGCCTCCTATATGATGTACCTACAATTAGGTATATAATTAGGTATTATTAAATATTAACAAATGAATGGACTCACGATTTTCATTAGTAATTAGTGACTTGGTTTACTTTTGGAGCTGGTGGGACAGGAAGATATTGTGAGAGAGAAGGGTTCTGAAACTGAATCTGCAAAATAATATTCAAGGTACTTGGCTATCTCCATAGATGAAATCAAGAAAAATTCCAGTGTTGTACTTTTTCTACACGTATAAGTTTGAAGTTATCAATTAAAAATACAATACTAAATTATCTCTGGTTTATATTGAGTAGCTTCAAAAATATAGCCAAGCAAATTCATAGCAGCTTAAAAGTTGCTATAACATCTCTTGGCTATTGGTGGTAATTTGTTATTTAATTGTATATTCTCCAAATCCATTTAAGAATAAAGAATAATACTAACAATTATATTTCCAAACACCAAAGTATTATTTAATGCTAAATGTTATTATCTAATTAAAAATCAAATTATATTGGACATTGCAATGATGAACATTTTCAAACGATTTACTTCCTTCTGTTCCGGTAATAGTAAAGAAAAACAGTATAATGAAATCATCTAAATCTACGGTGACAAGTTTATTTGGAAAGAAAAAACTATATTTTAATCTGTGAGTACTTGAATAAATAAAATTTTTAAAATTTATAGTATATTTTTAGGCAAGGACTGAAGATATAAGAACTTTTTAAATGCTTTTGAAAATGACACGTTTACACATAACAGGATAAAAATTGTCAGTCATTCAGTGATGTGGTTTGAATTTGTGTCCCGGCCCAAATATCATATCAAATTATAATCCCCTGTGTTGAAGGAGAGGCCTGGTGGGAGGTGATTGGACCATGGGGGTAGAATTCCCCCTTTCTACTCTCCTGATGGTGAGTGAATTCTCGTGAGATCTGGTTGTTTAAAAGTATGTGGCACCTCCCACTGCGCCCCTTTCCTCCTTCTCCAGCCACATAAACATGCCTGCTTCCCCTTCACCTTCTGCTATGATTATAAGTTTCCTGAGGCCTCCCCAGCCATGCTTCCTGTACAGCCTGTGGAGAAGAGTCAATTAAACCTCTTTTCTTCATAAATTACCCAGTCTCAGGTAGTTCTTTATAGCAATGCAAGGATGGACTAATGCATCCAGCTGTCAATTTCAACTCTTAGAGCACACTCTCCTTTGGCAGCCTGAATCTAGTACTGAGTGAGGCTGTGAGGCTAGGGTATGAAGTGTGGACCCGGAAAGAGAACACATTCCCTCAGTACCTGATCACTGGGATAACTCCAGCCAAATTGCAAGTCTTATTTTTAGGAGCTCTTGAACAAGTCTGACCTGGGTTACCAAACTGGTTTGAGAGGAGACTTCACAGCCTACCCAGCTCCCAAGGAGCTTGAATCATTTGGCCAAAGATTTTGGCATGATTATTTTGACTCAACACAGTACATTCTGATTAACAATACTCACTTTAGAGTTCCTCCTTGCAGAGTTAACTAAGTTTGTTAGACTGCATTTTTAAATCTTCTGCATAATTATTATGAAATTCACAGGTGTTGTACTCTATTGTGTGTATATGTGAAATTTTGCTTAACCATTTGTCTGTTGCTGGACATGTGAGTGATTCCCAGTTTTCAGCTATTACAAATAAAATGACTATGAACATTTATGTACAAGTCTTTGTATAGATGTATGTTTTCAAGTTTTGGCAAATTTGAAGCATTTTCAAGTATATGCTATAAATAGAAGATACTACTTTCAACTTCAAGACTGGAAATATTTCAAAAATTGTTAATTTTGATGAGGATGTGTGGGGTATAAAGAGCAGTTTTTTATATTGATAAGACTATCGATTGGTTGTACCTATCAAAATGGAAAATTATCTTAATCCTTTGTCCAGAAATTCTCCATCATTGGCTATACTACTGGGAAAATTACTTGACTTATATGTGTGTCTGATATATGTACATGAGTAATAATATGTAGTACAAGTTTCATAGGTTAATATGTAATTCATTACATTTTTGTGATCATTAAACAAATCCATTCATAAAAATGACTTGCCATACCAAAAACTTTTTTTACTATTATTTTTTTTATTACTCATGAAAATCTGTTCTTCCCAGAAACATTGTGTCAAATATCTAAGGATTGTACTTTTAAGCATGTTCGCTACAGTAATATTGTAATAATAAAAAATGGGAGACAATACAAATGCCCACGGATAAAAGATTAGTTAAATAAAATTTAGCACATCTGTATGAAGCAATATAGAGAAAAGATGAATGTGGGCTCTGGAGAAGACATGGCCTGATTCCAAACCCTGTCTCAGCCCTATCAGCTTGTGGGTCTTGGTCTCTGTGTCCTAGGTTCTTCATCTCTAAAAATCATGATAATCATGCCCACTTTGCAAGGGTTATTGTGAGGAATGAGACATTACATGTACAAGAGAAACAGGGCATAGTTAGCATCCCATAAATTGTAGTATTACACAGATTGTGACTTACGCTTTAGAAGAAGAAGGGCAGGTACTGCCATAGAAGAATACTTACTAGAAAAAGACTTTTTCTCCCTATAAAGATGTTGTGGCGGGGGAGGGGAATGACCCACTCGTATATTCTTAGACTTGAGTGTACATGTCCAACTACATGTCAATTACTATGTTATAATTAGAGAATTATAGGAAGAGAACAATAGTTAAGCATATTTCAAGTTTTCAATTCAACTTTCTTAATTTTGACTCTGAATGAAAGTCTTGGCTGGGCGTGGTGGCTAACACCTGTAACCCCAACACTTCGGGAGGCCAAGGTGGGCAGATCACTTGAGGTCAGGAGTTCAAGACCAGCCTGACCAACAGGGAGAGAAACCCATCTCTACTAAAAATACGAAATTAGCCAGGCATGGTGGTGCATACCTGTAATCCCAACTACTTGGGAGGTTGAGGCAGCAGAATCACTTGAACCTGGGAGTTGGAGGTTGTGGTGAGC
>NW_016107724.1:409505-420849 GCF_001604975.1 Cebus imitator | reverse complement strand
AAAAAAAAAAAATCTTAGCATGTAAAATTGATCAATTCAACAGTAAAGAGGAAAAATAAAAGTCTACAAAAGCCATTTTCATTTTTCAAGTAATTTGCTTGAATTTGTGAATCTAGAAAATGTATATTATATGTTTACATACAGGAAGTAACAGAAGTTAAGTATTTTATTGGAAAGAAAACTATAACTGATAATATTGTGTGATTATCATTTTGTAATATTACTTTACATTGCAATGACTTAAAATGAAGACATAAAAACAGGAATAATTATGCTAACAAATTCACTTCATTTTCTGTGCCACTAAATTTCCTTAGGATCAAGAACTCTTTCATATTCAGACATTCAAAAAATATTCAAATTATTTTATAAAATAAACAGACATACATGTTTACTCATATTAAAAAAGAAGTTGGTTTTCATTTCCTGTAGAAAAACTGAAACAGAGCAGATGTGCAAGCAAAGATAAATGAAAACACTGGTTGTTTTTCAATAAAGGTGATAGTCTGTTTTTCATATTAACTTATGTACGATATAATAAGTAACCACTAAATGTAGTAACAGGGGGAAACTTGGCTGGAATTGTTCCTTTTGCAAGTCGCAGCCAGACTTCCTGCCCGTAATTTAATTCTAATAAGGCATCCCCAGTTAAAACCCTATCACAGTGTATTTCACTGTCAATATTTTCAGACTCAAATGCAAGCTTGTCTATTCCATCAACTACTAAAAATCCAGAGATATGAGCACTAAATGACTCAATGGTGTACTTGAAAACATATACTCCAAGATATGGAATTCTGAATTTTCCAGTCCTTGGGGTATATGAAGCTCCATAATTGACGTCCAAGTTATTAAACAGGATAGGACCAGGGGTAGTCATTCCATATGTATGAGATGCAAAAAATGCCACCATGGGTGCATATCTGTAAGATCCTTTGGAAAAATCTGTTAGAGGAAAAAATGACAAGAGTTTATTTTCATATTTTATCTTCGTTTGTCTTTCCTTATATCTTCATCATTTTTATCTCAGTGACAAAAATTCTTAGCAGAAGAGCAAAGGCCATCCATCATACTCAGCAAGGGTATATGTGTCTCGATGCCTGTGTCTTCTCTTGGCTAAATTACTCTAAATTGCTTTGCCTCTTGGTGCCTCAGTTTCTCCAATAATCAGGACAGAATAAAAATAGCATTTGCTACCTTCCTCACACAAGTGCCTCAAAGATCATTTGCATGTTGCTTTGATCTCCCCAGAGATAAAGGAATTCAAAGCACTCTATGATTATTATGGTTATGTCAGAATGTTTTATAGCCCCTTGCAGGAATTCAAGCTGACATGATGTAGAAACAATTTTTCCGGCACCTTGTCAAGCAGTTTCTAGAGGCTAAAGCAAAAACCATATAAAGCCATATTCACTGAATATGTCTTTGTCTACTGTAGCAAAGGAGACAAAGGCAATTTTCTGTGTAATTAATGCCAACGGTACTTACAAAGGCTGAGATCTAAAAACAGACTAAAAAATTTACTTTTTACTATGCAGGATATTATTAAGGAAAAGATGATTTGAAATATGTTTTTTGCAGTCATTAACATATTTTAAATGCTGCATATATATTCCTATATAAAAATCAGAAATGGTGCACTCTTGAAATCCAAAGCATCAATACTCATGAATTTAAATAAGTAAAAATGCCATCTTGTTTTACTTAATACATTTGAGCATGTTCTAATAGTTCTCACATAGTCAAAATGGCACCATTAGTTTAATCTTCACAGAAAACGTGTTGCTAAGCATGTATTAGAGTCTCATTTAAATGACTATACCAGACATAAATCAAAGATATCTTTCTTTACTTGTTTAAGAAGAAAGTGTTTCTATCAGTCAGATATATACGTGCATGAATTTTTAAGATGCACAAGAGAAAAAATGTTTGTGGGGGGTAGAATTTTCTATAAACTGCCTCTATATAGCACTATTGAAAATTTCAACAAGTGCATGTGAATAAGAATTCGCCTAACAAAAAGACATTTCCACTTGTAAATCAGGTACATTATTTAGTAAGTTTCAGAAAAGTAAAAGGAATTGTCAAGTGGCTCTCGATTAAGCAGTCTTAAATATTCTTCATAAATATTTTCAAAAAGTGTTTCTACTTATGACAATGAGTAAACCCAGAGATGCATATACTTTTTTTTTTTTTTTACCTGGAGCTAAAGCATTTTCTTCCACCAGCTTGATAGTACAGTTGTCACCAGTAAAAGGATGTCTGCAGGCACAGGTAAAGCTAGTTCTTCCATTTATACACGTGCCCCCATTTTGGCACGGGTGCCTACTACAGCTTGAATACTCCTCTGTTACTGAAAAAGAATCAAGGCAGAAGAGAATAAAGTGACCTATTTTCCTGTTGATCTCAAATCGTAGTTTGCAGCAGATTAGGAAAAACATTGAATTTTAAGTAAGAAAAATGGGCTCCACAGCCCAGGATTCCTGTCGATGTGATCACAGGACATCATGCAAATCCCTTAGCTGTGATCTCCCTACCTCCTTCAGTAAAGTGGGCAAAATTCTATGATCCATTACAATTATTGGTGGGAAATGTTAACATTCTTGTCAACTGCAGAACAGAATACAATTGTCTAGTTACAGATCATGTATATTTGAAACTGGTATGTGATAAAGGTAATGATTTAAATCACTGAGGAGGAAAAATGTCTATTCAATACATGGTGCTAAGGTATTTAATATATATAAAAACACAAATTCCACATATACAAAAATACTAAATGTAAAAAAAACTCCATATAATTGCATTACAACAAAAAAATAGAATAGCTTTAATAGCTTTAAAAAAATTTTTTTTCAAAGCAAAGCAAAGCAAAAGAAAACAAAACCCAGAAACCATAAGAGAAAAAAATTATCATGTTTGACCTAAGAATTAAAACTCATTTGCAATGAAAGCCACTGTTCTCAAAGTTTAATGACAAGCAACAAATTAAAAGAAAATATTTTTAGAAAATATAACGATCTAATGACTTTATAACATATGAAAAGCTCTGAAAAGAAGAAAAACAAAACATTCTCCCCTTAAAAAATGGAAAATGAGGCTGGGTACAGTGGCTTACACCTATAATCCCAGCACTTTGGGAGGCCAGGACTTGAGCCCAGGTGTTTGAGACCAGCCTGAGCAGCATAATGATACCCCATTTCTAATTTTTAAAATAAAAAATAAATAAAAATAAGAAAATGATCTTGACTTGGATAAAGATCAGAAAAAAGTAAGTTAAAAACAGAAAATGTATCAGTAGGCAAATCATTGAGCAAAACACATAAAAGCTCAGTAAAAGTTTTAAAGTATATGCAACCTCATTACTAATTAAGAAATAATAAATTTAGCTATAATAACTATTTAAATATCAGGTGACAACATGGAAAAAGACAGATAGAAAATATTCAGTCATGCCAATATGAGGGAACATGGGCCTTTTCATGTAATGCTGGTTGGAGCGTAAACTGCTATAGCTATTAACAGGACAATATGACAATATTTATCAACATTAAAAAAGTTCATTTACTTTGAGCCAAACACTTCTACTGGCAGTATATATATACTCCAGACATATTTGTCCATGTACACAAAGCTAAGTCTTCAAAGTGATATCATTTGCACTAGTGAAAAATTAAATGATCACCGATGCAGGACTTGTTAAATAAATCGTAATATATTCTACTGAGGAATATTAGACAGCAATTAAAGAATGAGGTAGATTCCCCAACAGGTCGGAAGAATTCAGTGCTGACACAACTTGCCACAGTTACTCTGGTGCCACCTCATGGTAATGACGTAGTTTACCATCCATTCATTTCAAACCAGGTGATTGTTGATTTTTAATTTGGAAGTTATTTGCTTTAATATTTTTCTCATGAAATGAGATCTATAATGTTTTACACACATTTTGTTTCATATCTGTATAGTTGTAGTTCACATAAAATGTGACCAAACTGTATGCCTGTATTATTAGAATTTTTTGCAAAGCAAATATATTAATATTGTACTCATGTAATGAGAAATTAATTAGAATGTCTTGATATATGCTTTGCAATATTCTATAAACTATTTTCCTTATTAAGAAAAGTATTAGAAATATTACATGTGTGTAATATCTTTTAACAAATATTTCAACTGGCTAACATTCCTTTAACCTCATTTTGCAGCCATGTGAATAGATGATCAAATCCCTTCTTTGCTGCTTGTTAAGATTCCAGAGCTTTGCCCATTATTTTCCTGCTTGAAAAACATCAATGACTCTCCATTACCTGCGGTAATGTGAATATTTTATGTCAAAGCATTCGTTTCATTTAATTTTACTTTCTTTGAATTTAACACAGTGATCAACTCACAGGAGGGGTTTCAATTAATGCCTTTCACTAGGAATGTGTCAATTGTGCAGTAGAGTTCTGGGGAACACTAACTTATTTATGCAAGTTGATCAGCTCTATAATTTTAATTTTCCCAAATATAAAAAAAATCATACTCACTTGTAACCTTGGCCCTGTTCAGGAATCAGGGATCAAAGCTGTGCTGTGAGGAGAATTTAAGAAACTGCAGAAAAGAATAGATTTCTCTGCACTGATGTTGGTTCTACTGTGACTCTTCAGGATCAAGGCTTTTGCCTGCTATTTAATGTTCAGGAGCAGCACTTCATTTCTCTCTTCTGTATGTTCCATTGCTTTAGGAATGACGTCCTGCCTTGCTCTAGTTCTTTGAGTCATTTCAGATTTCAGAGGGTGCTATTTCACCCTTTTTTTCCAATTTCTTTTTAGGATCATTCATCTGAAGGAGGGCTCCACTTTAGTTTAATTGAGGATCTGCATCTATTCCTACTGTTACAGCAGCACAAACTTCTTGAGACTGCACACAGCTTGGCTTCTAGGACATCTTTCCTGGTGCTACTGATTATCTGCCTGGGATGCCTCAGCCACTTGTCTGTACCTGCTTCAACTGCTTGTGTTTCAAGTTCCTTTCTGTGCCCTTTTTTTTTTTTTTTTTTTTTTTTTTTTTTTTTTTTTTATGTCTGGACTTTCCAATTCTCTGCCAAAATAATCACATTTTAGTATATAAAATCATGTCCATGGCATGGAGAACTGGACATATTGTACCAATGGAACCTAAGCAGAAGCTTATGGTAGAAATTGCTAGTTAACCCTGCTGAAATGAACTCATACTTCTGTTAAGATAACACAAGCATTAAAATGTTCATTGTCTATTTCTGCATCTGTACCGCACTGTCTCATAACAGGTCTCCTGTGCTCTGATGTATTGAAGCTTTCTAAAATCTCAAATTTATTTAATTATTTAAACATGAATTTACAATTATTATCGATAATAAAATTTATCTCATTAGACATGAGTTATCATCTCTGTCCATAGAAACCATTCAGTTTGGTTCCACATGAGATGCTTTAGCCTCCCTCCCCTATCTTTGTTATCATTTCCAAATTTATGTCTCATGCATTCCTCCAAGTTATTGATAAAAATACCAACTAGAAAAAAAATACCTAAAGGGTTAGTGTCAAGTACAGAGTATTATAACAGACAACTAAAGACTAGCTGGCACTGATTTTCCAACTGAAGCTGTTTGTACTTTCTAACATAATCAGTTAGAAATCAACTTTTGGCTCATGCCTGTAATTCCCTGCAGTTTGGGAGGCTGAGGCAGGTGGATCACCTGAGATTGGGAGTTCGACATCAGCCTGGCTAACATGGTGAACCCTCATCTCTATTAAAAATACAAAAACAGCTGGATGTAGTGGCATGAGCCTGTAGTCCCTGCTACTCGGGAGGCTGGGGCAAAAAAATTGCTTGAACCCAGGAGGTGGAGGTTGCAGTGAGCCAGGATCATGCCACTGCACTCCATCCTGGGCAACAGGCTACAGAATGGGACTCCATCTCAAAAAAACAAAACAAAACAAAATCAACTTTTGCACAGCACCTGATTTGTTTTTCTCCTTTATTATTATAATACTTAAAAAATGATTAGGTGCCTTTATAAGTACCTGCTCATATTCATGCTTAATAGGCTACTTGTTCTTGAATTAACAACAAAAATCAAACTCCAATAAAGTATCATTTTCTTTTTGACACCTTTCCTCGTGCTTGTGAGTAAAGTTAATAACTTTGGTTCTCTCCATTTTTGCCTGATGCTCTGAAGTTCTCTTCTTGAACTTATCATACTAAACTGTAATTGCTCTGGTGTGTTTCTTACTTCCAACAAGAGTATGAAGTTTTATGAGGTCAGGGATCATGTTCTTTATTTCTTAAACTTCATATAACATTTATTAGCATAGTGCTTGACATATAAAAAATGCTAAAGTATTTTTAAGAATGAATAGACAAATTACTAAAACATGAAATAGAATACTACATTCTTACCCAATTTTTTCCTTCTTCACAGTTTCTCAAATGTCAAGAGTTTGACAGTATACTATCGTTGTCATGTTATCCTAGAGATGTAGATCCATTTATTTATTTATTTATTTACTTATTTAATTTTATTTTTGTGAGGAAGTCTCATTCTGTTGCTCAAGCTGGAATCCAGCGACACAGTCTTGGCTCACTTGACCTCTTGGGATCAAGCTATTCTCCTGCCTCAGCTTCCGAGTAGCTGGGACTACAGGTGTACACCACCACACCAGGCTAATTTTTGTATTTTTAGCAGAGATGGAATTTCACCATGTTGGCCCGGATGGTCTCGAACTCCAAACCTCATGTGATCCACCTGCCTTGGCCTCCCAAAGTATGGGATTACAGGTGTGAGTCACTGTGCCCGGAAGTGAATCCATTTAAGCAAACTTTGCACAACTTCTCTCCTTACCTTGAGCTTTAATAGCCTTTAAACCCCTTCTTGTTCATTTGTTTTTTTTAATAGAGATCAGTGCAATTAGCTCGACAATTCTTCCAACTCAACATTGATTCTACCTCTGTGCAAGTAGCATAACTGATATTTATATGTTTCAGTGTGTCCTGGTCTTTGCTTTCTGGACCTAATATGTGTTCTAGTTACAATTTTCTATTAATCCTACTTCATATTTCATAAATGTTCATATTAAATTTGAACCAATTGGAGAGCACCTTACATTTTCAAAGTACCCCGTCTTTGCTAACATTGGTCATTTTTTTTTATTGTAATTACTTGATTAATGTATGAGCTTCATGAGAAGAGGGGCTGTGCTGAGTTTACAACTCTTCACTCAACTTTTTTCAGTGCTGATTCAGAACTTAATAGGAATTCGATGAATAAATAAAGGGATACATTGTGTTGATGATTTCTACTGTATTCTTTTATTTCTATCACATATACTGTTATATATTATAGACTTTCGTTTTATTATTTTACTCTATATTTGATTGCTTACTTCTACTCAAAATCTTAATTTCTTCATTTAAACAATAACATTGTACAGTGCAGATAACCAATCTCTGCTAGGACACAATGGAGTTTCCAACTGATTATTGGGGGAACCTATCAGTTTGCCTCTTCTCCCATTTTATAATACACAGATGAAAGCATTATAAAATCTATGACATAACTCTGATCCCAGGTAACATGCCCACACAACATTTTCACTTTTCTTTTTTTTTTTTTTGAGACGGAGTTTCGCTCTTGTTGCCCAGGCTGGAGTGCAATGGCGCGATCTCGGCTCACCGCAACCTCCGCCTCCTGGGTTCAGGCAGTTCTCCTGCCTCAGCCTCCTGAGTAGCTGGGATTACAGGCACGCACCACCATGCCCAGCTAATCTTTGTATTTTTAGTAGAAGCGGGGTTTCACCATGTTGACCAGGATGGTCTCGATCTCTTGACCTCGTGATCCACCCGCCTCGGCCTCCCAAAGTGCTGGGATTACAGGCTTGAGCCACCGCACCCGGCCTTACTTTTCATTATGTTTCATCCTAATTCCAATGCTCTGTAAAATGTTTTCACTTCCATATTAATGGACACATTTTTAACTTTCAGTGCTATTATCCTTCCCCATTCATCAAAACTGTTTATGTCAAATAAGGTTTATCTTCCTATTGCTCTAGAAATTTCATATGCCTCTAGCAAAAAGCTTCTAGGAATACTAATATTTATCTGTTTTTATTTTCAAATTCATTGCTCTAATTACCATTCTGTTCTTTGGTGTATAGACGGATGGAAATATTTGTTTCCAACCAGCTTTACTGCTTTTCCTTCTAACTGTCAGTGTTTATTTTTGTTATTCTTTTTATATCACATCCATTGTTTCTTATATTGTTTACTGGGATCTTTTTTCCTCAACCTTTCATACATTATTTAAAGCACATTTAGTTCTGTCAGCAGTCTTCAGCAAATATCTTAGACCAGTCCCAAAGGATTTACTCCATCAATTGCTGTTAAACTATTATTCTGTTATCTTAATCCATGATCTAGAAAAGTGGTTTTACTTGATAGCATCAACTGATTTATCCTTGTTCTTTAGAGTCATAACCATCAATCAAGAGAAGAATTAAAAACATTGTCTGGTGAATACATTGAAATATGTTCAATGTTCCTAGTCACTAGGAAAATGCAAAACAAAACCACAATGAGATATAACTATGCACCTACTAAAATAACATAAAATATATTGACAATGTCAAGTGCTGGCAAGGATTTGGAGCAATTAGAATTCTCATACATTATTGATGGAAATGCCAAGTGGTTAGCCATTCATTATAAAGTTAAAATTATGTATCTTATAACCAAACTATGCTACTCCTGTGTAATTATGTAATTATAAAGGAGAAACCAAAAAAAGGCATTCATTCAAAAACCTGTAGGCGAATGTTTATAGCAGCTTTATCCGTAGTAACCCCAAATTGGAAACAACCTAAAAAAGATCCTTCAACTGGCAAATAGATAAATAAATTGTATATTTATACCACACACTACTCAGGAATAAAAAGGAATACATGCAAGAACATGGATGAATCTCAGATACGTTACATGAAGTGAAAGAAACCAGGCTCCATAGCCTACAAATTGTATAAGTTTGTTTCTTAGATACTCTGGAAAAAATAAAATTGTCTGGGAAGAAAACAGATTGCTGGTTGTCTGTGCTTGGGAATGGGAACAGGGTTTGACTACAAAGGTGCATGAGGTAATCTGGGGTGGTGATGAAACTGATCTCTGTCTTGACTATGTGAAGGCTATATGACTATGTATTTGTCAAAATTCGTAGGCTATCCATCAACATTAGTGCATTTAACCAAATGTAAGTTATACCACAAACAAATAAACTCACATTGTTTCAAGTCCCTTAATTTCCTACCTAGGATTTCAAAATCACTAAACAATATTATAGTTCATCATCCCCCTTTTTTTGTTGTCTATAAAATTTATTTTTTTACCACATGTAAATTCCCAAAAGTAATCTCCCTGCTCTTTGATTTCCATTTTATCCCCATTAACTTTTCTAATTGATGTTCTCATTTTCTCATATCTAGATGATTATAGCAGTCTTAACACCACTTTGCCTGCTTCTAAACTAACCTCATCCTATAGCTGTGAAATATGCTTCCCTAATCACAATGAGATATAACTGCACACCTATTAAAATGATAAAATAAAAGATATCGTTAGTGTCATCATTGACTATTAAAGGTCTCATACAATTTTTTGGACAAATGTTTGGGGCAAAGTTAACGTGCCCATGTTTATATATGTACACACAGGTGTAGCACTTGGCCCTTTCATAAGTTGCTCAAGGAAGCGTAAATTGATACTCTCTGAAGAGAAATATGTACCAAAATGTCAAGAAAAAATAAAATAAAATAGAACATTACACTGCTGTGTAGGTACACCTTCCACTATAAAATACTTTTTTTTTTTTTAGACTGAGTGTCGCTCTACCGCTCACGCTGGAGTGCAGAGACATGATCTCGGCTCACTGCAACCTCTGCCTCCTGGGTTCGAACGATTCTCTTGCCTCAGCCTGCCTAGTAGCTTGGATTACGGGCATGTGCCACTACACCCAGCTAATTTTTTTATTAGTAGGGACAGGGTTTCGCCATGTTGGCCAGGCTGGTCTCGAATTCCTGACCTCAAGTGATCTGCCCTCCTCGGCCTCCCAAAGTGCTGGGATTACTGGCATGAACCACCGCTCCCAGCCTCATCAAATTCTTCTAGAACAAAATTACAAAGCTTTCTGACCCAGAGCCTTGCTTTCTATTTCTGTCTGTTCTCAGCTCCTTGCAGAGTTCGCTATTTTTCTAACAAATGAAGCCTAAGCTACCCATCTTGTTTAATAATGAAGTAACCTGCTCCCAGCATATCAAAACACATCCAATAGTATTCTGATTCCCCTTACCCTTCTCTGCTTTTCTAAAATGCATAGCAGTTATCACCTTTTAACATACTATTTAATGTGTATATTCATTCATTTTTTCCCTTTTCCCTCTCTAGCCATGATGCAAGAGTATAAACTCCAGGAGGGCGGGACTTTTTTTTAACATTGGGTTATAACTAAAGCATCTAGAACAATACTTGATTCCACTTAGCACTTAATTAATATTTGTTGAATTGAGTTGAACAATTATGAATCATTATAACTTTCAAGGAATATTCATAATTCTAAAAATAATTCATTGGGTCCTAAAACAAAAACTGCTTTAAAAGTCTTTGCACAACATTTTAAGCTAATATTATCATGAATAATAGAAATTATCTTATATCTTTATTGTAACATCCATCTAGGAAGGTGTTTTATAAAGATCCTCTTAAGGTAAATTTGCAGTTTCACATTTTCAAACAAGTTTCCTAGTTCAAGTAAATGACTAAATACACATAAAAATAATTGTGTGCAAGCAATTTCTTAGTTGACAATAAAGTCACTGAGTTTAGATTCTATTTAAAAGGTAGTGTTGATGTCTCATTACTATTCAGATGATGATTTGGGATATTGAGTCTTTTTATAACTTCCAATTTATTTTGGCAGGCCTGAAAAATGCAATAGTATACTAATGTCCACATCAGCTGTGCTCATGCTACCGTTTCATTTCTTCTTGATATTCTCTCCTCACTTCTTTCTCTCCCATTATGCTTTAGAGGTTGCTATTCCTCTGATTCTGCTCTTACATGAGTCTGCTAGCTCAGCTTACCCACACCCAGAGTTTCCAAACACCATCATGTCAATACCTTTTAAATCTCTATTTCCACGCAAATTTCAAATCTTAACACTTGTTTAAGATTATAAAGTCTGCTCAAGCCTGTAATCCCAGCACTTTGGGAGGCCGAGGCGGGTGGATCACGAGGTCAAGAGATCGAGACCATCCTGGTCAACACGGTGAAACCC
>NW_016107724.1:338287-409310 GCF_001604975.1 Cebus imitator | reverse complement strand
AAAAAAAAAAAAAAAAAAAAAAGATTATAAAGTCTGAAAAACAATTCTGAAAGGAGGGTTGATTAACTGTAAAAAAAAAAAAATGGTTTACTTTTTTGTAAAAAGTAAAAAACAAAAAGCGTAGTTTCGTACTTTTATCATTCTGGCACAACATGTGATAATTTTCTTTCATTCTATTTTTCCAAACACTGTATATCATAATTTTACTGGCAATTTGATTTTAGGGTAAAGATACTTGAGTTTAGATTTATTAATATTTATGTCAATGAAGTGTCATGTGATATTTTCCTCTAAAACAATGCTGTCAACATAGTCAGATTTGAAAAGTTCACATTAGGTTTATATCCTAAAATTATTATTATTTCTTTGAAGACCTCAATTTAAGCTGTGTATAGTAAAGCTGGCAATTGAAAACTTAAAGTATGTTTTTCAAACTTCATATGCAGTTAGTATATGACACAGCTATTATTTCTATGCTGTGATTTTTGCCAGGATGAAAATATCATGTTCACTTAGATCATTCCATAGCAAATTTACAATCTATAATTTAATAATCCTGGCACCTCCCTTTTCATGTTTGATAAGTTACAAAATGATACTATCATGTACAATCTTAAATTTGTAATATAATGACCAGCACAAAAATATATGTTTACTGCACTTAATTTTCAGATAAGTTAAAAATCAAATTTAGTTTCAAATTCTTGGTGCCAAAGAAATAGTCTATTGTTGGGAAGTAGCGCTCCTGTGATTCTCACTTGGGAAAGAACCCAAGCATGTGCAGTGACTGTATAAATGGAACCTGGTATTCTGTCCCATTTCCTTTTTAATGTCAGAGCAAATGTTAGAAATTTTGGTTCAGAAAATGTGATCACCAAACATCTGGGTTTCTGACTGTGCACTGTAGATAGCCTGGCTACTTTATTGAGGACAAGGTGATGGAAAAGGTTGTCAATTTTGTCAGTATTCGCTCTTTAGCTGTCATCATCCTTCCATATGAAGTGAATCATGTGAAAATCCGGAGGAGTCTGTTCTTCTCCCAGAGAGCCATGAGCAAAAAGTAGTTCATTTACTATTCTATTCAACACTGATATGTTTTATTGACACAAATTGGGGAGGCCATCCCCAGCAGACAGGCATCCTATCCAATTCTGACAAAAAGAATATCTTTAATATAATCTGCAGAAAAGAGTGAACATAGCAGGCCAGAGACTGCTATCTTTAGAAAGGCCTACTTGGAAAGTTTTGCTATTGGTTAGCACCTGGGAACTTGACTTCTCTCCATTCCCTAACTGATAAGTGACATTCACTGTGCCCAGACTCTCTGTACAAATAGCATGGTTTATGCTGAATATCTGCTTCCCTTTTGAGAGTCTGGAGTTTCGGTATGTCCTCTGCAGAGGACACTTTTGTGACCAGCCCACAATAAAACTCTTGGATGCTGAGTATCTGATGGTCTTGTATAGGCAGAACTAATGTACACATGTTACTAATTTTGTGTATGTGTATGTGGCTAGAAAAAAAGAGCACACCGAAATGTTGTCCTCCGTGGGAGGGATAAACATAAAAAAGCCTGTGCCTAAATTTCTCCAGACTCTGCTTGTATCTTTTTCCTTAACTGATCCTATCATGATCTTTTTGCCTTAATTCACCACAGCTGTGAACACTATGGATCTGCCAGATCCTATGAAAGAGGTTTTATTGAATTACCAAATGTGTGCATGCTTTTGGGGGCCTTCTAAAACACATCAGAAATTCTAAATTGAAGCAGATAGCTTTCAAAATTTGACTGCTATCATAAAAAGAAGTAGTTTATTCTGCAGTTGCTCTAGTCTTACAGGAGAACTTAGCCTGAGTCCGCAGGGTTTCATCATCTTTCATAGACCTTACCTGCTGAGCTACCCAGTGAATGATATCAGTTCTATGGCCCATGGAAGCATGGCTGGCTTAACGGTCATGCAAACCTATGCACCCACTTAAAAGGGTCCCACACATTTATGTTGCTGGCCTGGCCTGGCATAAAATGAATATCTACCTTTCACATGGGAATTAGGCCAGCATATCATTATTACCTTGACATCACTACTGGTATCTTTACTGAAATAAAATAAAGAACTTTTATTTAATAGTTATATTCTTCTGTACAAAATGGCTTATATTCAGCCATTTTGTACAGAAGATAACCTATTAGTTATCTTGAGGTATATTTGAAAATATTTTTATAATATGGAAAATCATATAAATAGTAGAAAATTGTTTGGAGAAAACCATTCTTTTGGGGTTTTTTTAGTGCTTATCAATGCACATGTTTTCACACAGTCTTTATATTTTGTATTCTATTCTTTTTGATTTATCATTGTATGATGACCATAGCTAAGTTACGAGCACATGCTGAGTTTAAAACAGAGTGACTTATAAAAGTAATAATAATAATGAAATGTCATAAGTTTGTAAATTATGTTGGTGATGGAAATAATTATATATCAAATATTAAGTAAAAATGTTGAGAAAATAAAAACATATACATTGAATATAGCTAAGAAAATTGCATCACATAGTAATAATAATACACTATCTGCAGATTATATCCTTGATTCTGAAAATAAATTGATGAACTTTGTAGGTTATTCTGATTTTATAAATGAGGAAAGAAAAGTCTAGAAAAATAAATGACTTATTACAAATAAATATATTGCTAGGCAGGACTTGAACCCTGGTGTCCTGATTCTAAATTCAGTGCTCATTAGTCATCACAACTGCCTCTATGCAGAATAACAAAATTTAGAAATGGTTTTAAAGTAGTATAAGACAGTAAAATATTCACTAGGTCCTTATTTTTTCTCTCTTAAATAGCATATATTCACAACAATGATAATATTTAAAATTACATTTTAAAATTCTACCAAGTGTTTTATAGGAAGTAATCTTTCTTGCAAGTACAGGAATAATTATTAGTAAGAGAGGTTTATGAAGGAGAGCTAAATTGGTAAACATTAGGAAAAAGGTTGAAATAAAAAGTCAGTGGTTTTACAAGCAGGAGGTGCACATGCTCCGCAGTGAGCTGCTGACATTGTGTTAAGGCAGGATTCAGCTGCTCTTGGAAGGGCAAGCAGCCAAAAGCTCTCTGTGGGTTAAGTCTGCCAATTGCTGTACAAACAAATCTTCAAAGATGAAATAAAAACCTCTTGGTGTCTATTAGAATATTGTTTAGAAACAAATCAAATATTTAGCAATTGAACCAGAATAGCTTATCATCAGTGGCCCACTAGGAATCAGAATTAGCATGAATGAATGTAGGAATGGCTCAAAAGGAAGTGGCAAGGATGAGTATTCTGAATTTTATCCTTCTTTTTCATCAGTCAAAGGAAGACCTTCTGACTGTCTGATGGTGACTGTCAATAAGTACCCACTGGTCATATTCCAGAAAAGCCAAACTGAAAAGTAGCACTTCTACTTCCTCATGTGCAGAAAAAAGTTGTCAGTATTTGGATCTTCAAGAAAAGCTCCCTAAAAATATCACCTCTGGCCATATGGAATATTCAGATATGGCCAGACTGAAAAACATATGACGCATGGAACAGAAACAGAAAGAAGAGAAAGGCATGTGAACACACTCTACAGTCTCTTTGAGCATGTGGTTGAGGAATGAGCCCTATGTCTAGCTGACCAGAAGCCAAACTCTATCACTTACTAGTTGAATGACCTTAGGCAGGATACTTTAGTTAATGTTTCTGAGGGTCAGTTTACTCATCTTCAGAATGAATAATAATACTTACCTGATAGGTATTGTTAAATAAAGTTATGAATACCAGTAATTTGCACAGTGTCTGAGATATAGTAAATGTTAATGAATGGTAACCAATATCATATTATTACAGTATTCATATTATCAGGCTTCAAAATAAGTTATCAGTTATTAAAATTAAGATTAAAATACTATGTTAATATTGCTTTTCTTTCTATATACTATACTTACTTTGCAAATGATGGCAGGTATAATCTGAATAATATGACTCTGAGATTCATAAGGTGATGATAAATAATCTTCTGGCTTGAGTTATGTGGGAGAGCAATGTGGCTATATGATACTTACATAATATCAAAGGTGAAATGAAACAGCCAAATTTAAGCAGTGTGTCCCACCCTGGTATAAAACAGGCTATCAAAAGAAGTAGTTTATTCTGCAGTTGCTCTAGTCTTACAGGAGAACTTAGCCTGAGTCCGCAGGGTTTCATCATCTTTCATAGACCTTACCTGCTGAGCTACCCAGTGAATGACATCAGTTCTATGGCCCATGGAAGCATGGCTGGCTTAACGGTCATGCAAACCTATGCACCCACTTAAAAGGGTCCCACACATTTATGTTGCTGGCCTGGCCTGGCATAAAATGAATATCTACCTTTCACATGGGAATTAGGCCAGCATATCATTATTACCTTGACATCACTACTGGTATCTTTACTGAAATAAAATAAAGAACTTTTATTTAATAGTTATATTTGTTATACAGGCATATAAAAAATTCTACTCTCAGTAAATAAAGGAACAGGAATCAATTTTAACAAAGCACGATTAGAAAAGAAGACTCTAAGCTGAGTTATTTCCTATTATTAGCCTATTGAGCCCAATATTGAGTCAATCACAATAAGTATCTAGAAACAATTTTTATAAGGTACTAAACATGCATTCATTATATTATTAAAGTTTGCAAGTTCTTATGTTTTATAAATGTTTTTGCCTCAATTTATTTGAGGCTATTTAAATTTTTTACTTACTATAACAATAGTGTACGTATACTTATATGTTTAAAAAATGACATAGCTTGCCTTGTGTATGGTCACACATACTGTATAGCTAATTGAAGATCATGATGAAGTGTCCACATGAAGACCAAAAATGGAAGTAGTATGGAAAAAACAACTCCTTATATTTCCCAAAATTGTTATTATAAGAACATCTTATATTGAGGTACTACCTTTCTCTGGGAAACACAGAAGTCTAAATAGTTTGCTTTATGTCCCTACAGAAGTAAAATTAGTCCTATTAGGTCAGATTAATCTGGGGAAGTCATAAATAAATATACTAATTTAAAGAGTGGAGAGAATTAAACTCTATTATTCTGTTATTTTTAATACTATCAAAACATTCATACATTAAATATAGAGAGTCATATTATGTTAGAATAATGATCATCTTTTGCAATTAAAAAGCAATAAAGTACAAAATTTATACAAATGGGCTGTAATTTAACAGCAGACTCATATGAGAAAAACAGCCATTTCTTTTGGTAAGAATAAATATTCTTATTTTGAAAAGATTATTCAATATTAGTTATGTGACAAACATATTCGTAAAACATTTATTTCATACAGAGGTACTATTATGCAATTTATATGCACCACACAATTCCTCTTTCTTCCCAAATATATGCTTCTTCCTTGGTGTTTACAACATCTGTTAATGGTACCACTATTCTCTCCTTTCCCAAATTCAAAACCTCAGAAAAGTCTAGGTCTCTCTCTTCTCCAAGTGTCATGCATTAAGGCTATGAACACAGCGTGGTTTTTACAATGATGCAGTCTTCAGTGTATCTCTGCTAAGGACCTCAGCAAATCACCTATCGCAATCTCATTGCTTAAAAGGAAGAACCTAAGGACTAGAGAGGTGAACTTTTTACCTAGTGCTGTTAACTAACATAGAAACTTACTAACACTAATAGGACCAGAATCAAGATTTGCTGTTCCTCAAATCATTTTTCTTGACACTCTCCATCTGTTTCTGTTTATGGCAACTTTCCAACATTTCTCACATCTGCCTTAGAGCTTCCTCTATGGCTCTTGACAACATTCATTCAATAATATCCCTAATATCACCTCTCTAATCACACTACACACTATTGCTAGCTTCATGCTTCTGAGCCGCAGCTCTTACCACAACCAATCCACTGATACAAATTTTCAGACACCCTACTCTTTACAAAATCATGTCTAAGTATCTTAGCTTGGCATCGAAGGTGTTCTGTGATTTACCCAAATCTATTTTCTGGACATTCATTGTCAGATGATCATTCAACAGATATTTACTGAATTCCTATTGCATATCAGATGTGCCAAAATGAGTAAGTCTGGTCTCCTTGCCTAATAGTTTTGTTTAATTACTTGTGCAAAGCAAATTGTCCTATAGGAGCAAATTTAATTATTTTATAGAGGGCCAGTCAGAAATTTTTAAAACATATAGCCAAATATACGCTAGAAATACTTGTTTTGTATTGATGCCTAAAATACCATAAGATAGATTCTGATTTAAATATGTCAGTGATCTTCACAACTTGACTATCTACCCAAGTTCAAGTATGTAGTTTTATGTTTAATGGTCTTACTTAACTGTACAGATGTATTAAATATCATTTAAGTAAAAAAAAGGAGGTTAAACAGTAACAACTTACCAGGATATATTATGTTGTCTATGTTTCTTTGAGTCCGGCCTATCAGGACAGTGGTAAGATTTACTGTTGGTTTCTTAAGTGTATTAATTTTCTTCAGCAATGATTTTGCTTGCTTCTGAGACTTGACAACATTTGCCAGACTACCAGGCAACGACTGATCTATACAACAAGTTAAATTAGATAGGACAGCTTGAGTTTTTATTTCAATTATTGATTCTACAAATTCTGTCAGACCTTTCTGAAGAAGTTGAATGTCTGGCATGGAACGTTTTATCCACTTAGGTATGGTAGCATTCAGTTCTGACACACTTGTAGAAGCACTGTGACACATTGTTAAAACTTCATGAAGAGTTTTGTTAAGCAAAGAGAAGTTAATTGAAAGATGGATGGATTTTACTTCCAGTGCCTTGAGTCTGGAATTTAATACTTGCAATTGAAGAGCCTGATCTCTCTCATTTGTAATCACACTGCCTTTTTTAAGGGAAATATAATAAGGTATGAGTGTCTGGGTAACTTTAGACTCAACATCTTGCAACCGAGTTTCAAAAGTTTTGGAAATCTTAATGGCTGACAGTATTTTTTCTTCAAAATGACTCATATTTTGCTGGTATTTTCTCATTTGGGACGTGGTTTCATTGAACATTTGATACATCTTTTGGAAGTTGGACTGATTTAGTTTCTCATCTCTAGAAATACCTGCAAGGGTCTTGGCAACTTGTAAAACAAAGTTATATCTCTGATTATCGTTGACCAAAATCTGAATAGAATCATTCAGACGTTGGAACTGAGGAATAAATGTCAAAATAGTTTCCATATCAGAAGTACATTTATGATGAATCTCATGATTATCCTTAATAGTACTTAAAGTCTCTTTTAGGACATAGTTATCTTGAATGAAATCAATGGCATTATTTATAATAGTCATTGTCTTATTTAGGCCGTCTTCCATTTCTAAGGCATATTCACTGATACGTCTTTCTAAGGCATCATCACGACTCTGTACTTCATTTCTAAGTAAGTTGTGTCTTTTTGTAAGTTCTTTGATAATAAAATTTAGACTATTGACAGCACTAGTCAGATTTTCTATCCTTTTCCTTGTCATTACTGCTTCCTTTGGTTGTTCATGTATCACTGCCTGTCTGAGTGATGCTCCCTGCTCAAGCAAGGGTTGAAGGATCTCCATATCATAAGTCAAATCATTTAGCTGCTCACTCATTTTATCCATTTTGTTGTCCATTGGAAAGATAACCTCAGCCAATGTTTGATTTAACACATGTAAACTCTCTTCTGTGTCCTTAAGTTGAAATTTAAAATCATTTCTGCATTTGGATAACATGTCTTTACATTCACCTCTGAGAGACTCTTTCTCCATCTCCAAAGAGATGGTGAGATTGTTAATCTTGCTTTCTTGAATGTGCAAATCTTCAAACATTTGCAGCATCATCAAACTCTGCTTCTTTATATTCTCATGTAAAGTAGACATGTACTCAGTGACATTGCTGCTGACTGATTCAGCAGCTGGAACATTCTTCTGGTCTGATATCTGTTCAGTTGGTAAAAGCTGCTTGTGTATTTCCTTTATTTTTGAAAGAGTTTTATTGAGAGATTCATAATACTGAATGCTTCTTGAGTGTTCCTGTTCTACAGCACCTTCTAAATGAGCCTGCTTTACTTCTAGTTCTTTAATAGGCTTCTCACATTTAAGAGTCATTTCTTGCCTTACATTTACAATGTGATTCCTTAGATCTACTATATCATTCAAAGTGGGCCGATTCTCTTGCATTAAAACAAACTTTTGCTGGGCTGCTACTGAAACCACAGATTCATTAACTCTTTGAATTATTTGCCTGGTGCTTTCAAGGTCCTCTGATATACTTGATACAGTCTTGAAGAGCTGTGCTACAGTCTCTTGCATGTCATTTTGAAGAATGTTAAATTGTTCTTTTACTATGTCTCTTATCAGTACATTAATGCTTTTGGATTTTAGACCTAAAGAAAGCAATAATAAATAATACAAAATTTTAATTATATAAGACTTTAAACATCTCTAAAAAGATAAGTTTAAGACTAAACATTAATAACATGTAATAATAAAAATACTACTTAACTACATTTACTTATATAATTTTTTAAATGACTGCAATTTACAAAAGGTGATCAATTCCTTAAATAATAAATCTGAGAGGAGACATCACTTGCAGAACATACTAGAACCACAAAACTAAGTAAAGTTCTTTGGACAAAAGACATGAGGGAACTGCTACTGACTTCAGCAATACATCCTTGTGTGCAATAATTTTAGGTCTAGTTTTAGTTTTGTACGAAAATAAATGGCTTTGGACTTTCTGCCTTAGTAAATAATACCTGGTGTTAGCTCATGACTATATTATTAGGTTTCTAGTAATTAGATTTCAGAGCTTATGCTATGAGCTTATAAGAGCTAATAAATTGACTGCAGAGAAAAACCTTAATGAGATTCTCAAATGAAGAAAAATGAAGTAATATTCATAAGATTTAATAGTGGTTTATAATAACAATAAAATAACAATAATGAGGTTTCATAATTTCAAAATTAAGTCTTCCACCAATGAAAATAGGAATTCAAGATTCATCTGACATTTTATCATAGTATGGAATTAATTTTTAACAAAAAGAGAGGAGAAAGCTTGCAAGTAGTGAAACGCATAGTACTAACTCAAATGTTAGAATACATGGATTAATCA
Organism: Cebus imitator; assembly: GCF_001604975.1. NCBI lineage: Eukaryota > Metazoa > Chordata > Mammalia > Primates > Cebidae > Cebus > Cebus imitator. The sequence goes on along the minus strand of NW_016107724.1, from coordinate 400,142 downwards.
TAAGCCATAATTGCAGCAGTCTCTAAATGTAACACTAAAAAAAGGAACAGGAAAAGTGTACTGGACTATTCACAACTATTACTATTCATAATTGTTTAAAATAGAAAATGACTAAAAATGTAAAAAGAAACCTTTTGCATACAAAGACAGAAAACTAAAAAAAAATATACACTAGATATATTTATACTATCTAGTGATGAAGTACACATAAATCGAAGATATGTCCATTCAAATTCAAAATATAATTAATATGGTTTGGCTGTGTTCCCTCCCAAATCTCATCTTGAGTCGTACCTCCCATAATCCCCACATGTTGTGGGAGGGACCCAGTGGAGGTAATTGAATCATGAGGGTAGGTTTTCCCCATGCTGTTCTCATGATAGTGAATGAGTTCTCACAAGATCTGATGGTTTTATAAAAGGCAGTTCCCCTGCATGTACTTTCTTTCTTGCCACCGTGTAAGACATGGCTTTGTTCTCCCTTCCCCTTCTGCCACAATTGTGAAGCTCCCCCAGTCATGTGGAACTGTGACTCCATTAAACCTCTTTTTCTTTATAAATTATCCAGCCTTAGGTATTTCTTCATGGCAGTATAAAAATGGACTAATATAGTTATTACCAGTAGAGTGGGGTATGGTTATCATTAGAGTGGGTTACTGCTATTAAGATATCCGAAAATGTGGAAGCAACTTTGGAACTGGGTAACAGGGAGAGGTGGGAACAATTTGGAGGGCTCAGAAGAAAGCAGAAAGATGTCAAAGTTTGGGGCTTCCTGGAGACTTGTTGAATGGTTTTGACCAAAATGTCAAGGCTGAGGTGGTCTCAGATGGAGATGAGGAATATATTGGGGATTGGAGCAAAGGTGATTCTTGATATGCTTTAGCAAAGAGACTGGTGGCATTTTGCCCCAGGCCTAGAGATCTGTGGAACTTTGAACTTGAGAGAAGTGATTTAGGATATCTGGCAGAAGAAACGTCTAAGCAGCAAAGAGTTCAAGATGTCACTTAGGTACTCTTAAAAGCATTCACTTTTATTAATTCACAAAGACATGGCTTGGAATTGGAGCTTATATTTAAAAGGGAAGCAGAACATAAAAGTTAAAAACTTTGCAGCCTGATGATGCAATGGAAAAAAAAGACCCATTTTCTGAGAAGAAATTCAAGCTGGCAGAAGAAATTTGCATAAGTAAAAAGGAGACAAATGTTAATTGCCAATACAATGGAGAAAATGTCTCCAGGGCACATCAGAAGTCTTCACAGCAGTGCCTCACATCACATACTGGGAAGTCTAGGAGGAAAAAATGGTTTCATGGGAGCCTTGCTGCTTTGCGCTTTTTTGGAACTTGGTGCTTGGTGTCCCAGCCATGGCTAAAAGGGAACAATTTTCAGCTCAGGCCATTGCTTCAGAGGGTGCAAGCCCCAAGCCTTGGTGGCTTACCCATGGTGTTGATCTTACAGGTGCACAGAAGTCAAGAATTGAGGTTTGGGAACCTCCTCCTAGATTTCAGAGACTACATGGAAACATATGGATATCCAGGCAGAGGTGTGCTGCGGGGCAGAGCTTTCATAGAGCATCTCTGTTAGGGCAGTGCAGAAGGGAAATGTGGGGTAGGAGCCCCCATGTAGAGTATCCACTTGGACACTGCCTTGTGGAGCTGTGAGAAGAGGGCCACCGTCCTGCAGACCCGAATGACAGATCAACTGACAGCTTACACTGTGCATGAGGAAAAGCCACAGACACTCAACACCAGCCCATGAAAGCAGCTGGGAGGGGGGCTGTACCCTGCAAGGCCACAGAGTTGGAGCTTCCCATGTCCATGGGGACTCACCTTTTGCATCAGTGTGACCTGGATGTGAGATATGGAGTCAAAGGAGATCATTTCGGAGCTTTAAGATTTAACTGCCCCACTGGATTTTAGAGCTGCATGAGGACTGTAACCCCTTTGTTTTGGCCAATTTCTCCCATTTGGAATGGGTTCATTTACCCAATGCCTATACCCCCATTGTATCTTGAAAGTGAATAACTTGCTTTTGATTTTACCGGTGCATAGGTGGAAGGAACTTGCCTTGTCTCAGATGAGACTGTGGATTTTTGAGTTAATGCTGAAATGAATTAAGACTTTGGGGGACTGTTGGGAAGGCATGCTTGATTTTAAAATGTGAGGACATGAGATTTGGAAGAGGCCAGGAATGGAATAATATGGTTTGGCTGTCTCCCAACCCAAATCTCATCTTGAATTATAGCTTCCAAAATACCCATGAGTCGTGGGAGGGACCCAGTCAGAGGTAATTGAATCATGGGGATGGGTTTTTTCCATGCTGTTCTCATGATAGGGAATAAGTTTCACAAGATCTGATGGTTTTATAAAGGGCAGCTCCCCTGCACACACTCTTCTGCCTGTCATCACGTCAGACACAGCTTTGCTCCTCCTTTCCCCTTCACAATGATTGTGAGGCCTCCCCAGCCATTTGGAACTGTGAGTCCGTTAAACCTCTTCTAATTAATATAAATTATAATATATATTACCCCATCTCAGGTATGTATTTATAGCAATATGAAAATGGACAAATACAATAATCAATGACTGTAAAGTAAAATACCTGCAACGTAATGCAAATCATTTTAGACAGGAAAATCTGTACAACAGGATATTGCCATGAGTTATGGCTACTATGTAGTCTATTCAAGAAACATCATCCTAGGATTAAAAAAAAATAGACTCTACATGTCTTTATTTTGTAAGTAAGTTTTAAAAAGTACTTAACATACATGAGGGACTTACATAAAGATATGTGAAAGAGTGGTTATTAAAAAAATAGAATGATGTATTGATTGGGCACCTTGATATTGACAATTTTGTACAAAGACAAAGCAGGAAATTTGACAATTTAGATGATAAACATTTCTCTGGAAATCCTACACCCTAAAGATCAATGTTGCCAGATTAAAAAAAAAAGGAAAATATATTTTATTTTACTTTTTATAAACTTAGTGGAAACCAAAATAAGTTTAAAAGTCTGAAGATCAATTTGTATGTAATGGAAAAAAGAAAACAAAACATGAAATATGGAATAATAATCAATGACACACAGCATTAAAGTACTAAGGAAAGGCTAAATGAATTAGAAAAGACTAGCCACAATTAAGATAAATTATACAAAAATAGTTCTAGCTTTTGTATCAAATAACATAGATAATCACACCAGAAAGGTTTTAAAGTGTTTTTATCTTCTACGTTTTGCTTAGCATTTTACCAGTCGCCCATTTATTCAATAAATATTAATTAAGTACGTTCTATATGCTACACAGAGAAAGAAAAATTTGGAAAAATAGATTTCTGGTCTTAAAAATAGAATATGTTAGTATCATTGAGTGTAAGGTACTATTCAATTGTAATAATAATATTACTCTTTCTACAAGAACATTTAGTCATTTCCAATTAGTTAAAAATGACTTTAATTCTCATGGTATCAAGAACTTGATGATATAATAAAATATTTAACATTCAGATTAGATCTTCTTTAAATTTATAACCTTACGGCTTTTTAAGACTGAAAAGGAATAATAAAATTTAAGCTTTATTGAATTTATTAGTTATGACAATGGCAATCAATGTTTAACTTCAGCAAACAAAAAACTACATGACTTGAAAGTCGTAATAAGAATAACAATAGGCAAAAACCCTGCAGATAGATAAAACTCAGTGAAAAATCTTGATAAACATAATTGGGGGAAAAACAATGAAAATGAAGAATATGAATTACTTTAGCTGTTGTACTTTAACAGTTTTATGGAAAAATACATTGAAGAAAATGTAAAATCACAGCAATATCTGAAAAGGTATTAAACAGATTATTAGCTTAAAAATGTGTTGTGGGATAAGAAGCTTTTCAGATAACATTTCTACAATTTGTTACTAAACAAGCATCTGTGCAAGAATCTGATTTTGCAAGAACATGTCAAAGTGCTTTATGTCAATATCTGAGTGGGCACATCATTTTTATTCTACTTGATTCTGTTTCCTACAACTGATACGCTTCCACATTTTAAAAGGTATATTACACTCAGTGACTTAACAGATACATTTGATATCAGATACCTTGGCATGCCCCTTCTGTAACTGGGAATGTATGGCCTTTTAATAACATTTAGGTACATCTTAAGGTATCCACCTCCTCTTACGGAGTTGAGACATTTGATTCTCAACAGTTTCTATGGCTACTGGCAGATTAAGAAGTGTTTTTCACCTTGGAAGTGAAGTAAACAAGGGAAGAAGCTGTGCTTTTGCTAGGCAAGCACAGCACCTTGGGGGTGGGTTTGGTTTTTTTTTCCTGTAAGAATATTCATTAACTACAAGCCCTCTGGTTTTTATAATTAATGACTGTGCTCAGTACACAATTAATTCCTCTTATTGAGAAGGGAGTTTCATTATTGTTGCTGTTGCCGTGAGTGTGTGATTTTTCTCCTATGTCAGTGCCAGATTCTTTGTAGTAGGTTGGTAGGTCACAAAAAACAGTTGACAGGCTAATTCTCTTAGGTCATGAGAGCCAAATCTTGCTAAACAAATCTCATTCGGATGGTTATAGTCAATTACATACTGTTTCTATTTGACTTCTTTCTCATGCTACCACTTCGGCAGGGAAAAATATTTCCTTCTCATGCTTAGCATTGGTAAATTTGGGCCATACCAGATGTGTAGGACAGAGTCTTGCTCTTAGTGGCTAAGTAGCAGCAATTATTTATATGATTAAAAAAATCATAATTGTTGTTGGGCTATGTATGTATCTGTACTGGTAGATGATATATTAAATATCCACCTATTTATCTTTTTTTAATCTGACAGCCACAATAGAGAAAAATAACTGGTGAATGATAAAAATTGGGTTGTATATTGTATTATTTTTAGTAAATAAAGCAAAGGAAAAGAAATCCAGTAATCCTGAAGCTTGCAAACAGACAAGTTTCATACAATAAATCCATCTGGGACACTCCCAGGAACCAAACTGCATGCCTAGAACATCCTTGCCCTACCAGAAATTCTTTTACCTGGTTAACATCAATTGAGATGGTTTCCCTTTCTAGACACTTTCCCTGGTCCCCTTAAATTGGATTTGTCTCAAGTCTCAGGTAGTCCCATTGTATCCTGTGTATAACACTGTCATAGCAATTACTCATTATGCATAAATCTCTGTGGTAGGCAGAATAATACACATCCCTTTCCCCCAAGGTGTCCGTATGCTAATTCCCTGTACCTGTGAATATGCTGCTTTACATGGCAAGAGGGACTTGGAAAATGTGATTAAAGTTAAGCACCTTGAGATTGGGAGATTTTTCTGATTATATCCAAGTGGGTCCAATCGAGTTACATGGTCAGAAAGATGCAGGGAGAACTCAAGACAATGTAGCTGGCTTTAAAGATGAAAGACGATGATGAGTCAAGAAATGCAGTGGCTTCTAGAAGCTAGGAATGGACCTCAGTTTACAGACTTCAAGAAAACAGGGGCCTCAGTCCTACAACTGCAAGAAAATGTATTCTGCCAACAACTTGGATTAGCAGGAAATAGATTATCCTGTAGGGCCGCCAGAAAGAAACATAGCTTGCTTTTAAGTCCACTGTTTTAAGAGCACAAAATTCAGACAAAGCCTGTTCATATACATAAATTATTATTCTTTAATAGTAATAATAACTGGAATGTTTTAGGATATTTTTCATTGATTTTACACCATAACCTAGACAATTGGGGGGATAATAATGCACTTCAGATTTATCCTCAATGTCTCTGTCAATAGTATTGAGACAACCATGCATCTAGCTGTCTTGGTACCCTAACCATATCTTTATTCTTGAAGTGGATAACACAATGGAAATAAATTAATATGACTCACTTTAACTATAAATAAATACAAGTTAGGCTATAATTAGATACATTATGTTTATCAACCAAATGGAATATTCAAAGACTTGAGTATATTTACTAAAATGTAGATATTTCAAATTATTTCAGAAGTTTAGTGATTTTATATCTCCTTCTAAAAATATCTGTCTTAGATTTCCACACCACCCAAACTAAAGCAAAGATCCCAAAGTGATATAAGAAAAGAAAAAAAATGAATCATTTTCTTCCTGTGTTAACTGAATGAATAATTTGTTTTATTTTATTTTTACCTTTTAGGAAAGATTGAAATTCTCTGTCTTTATCTTCACTGACTTTTTCTTCTAGGGAAGAGTAAGCGTTCCTTACATCATTCACGGTCAAAGAAATATTGTCAATTTTCTTCTGCAGAAGAGTCAGTTTCATTGCCTGGTAATTCACCTGGTCAGTCATTTTCTGCATCACTTCTGCATACAGAAGAGAAAATTGAGACCATTAAAAATATATTGTGATCTATAGTTAGGATCATATTGAATGGAGAAAAATGAAAACCCATTGTTCTACAATCTAGAGCACAACAAGGATGCCCACTTTCACCACTCTTTTTCAACAAAGCACTAGAAGCTCTAGCTAGAGCCATCAGACAAGACAAAGAAATAAAGGACATTCAAATTAGAAAGGAAGAAGTCAAATTATCCTTGTTTGCAGGATACAAAACCAACATATAAAACTCAGTTTCATTTTTATATACCAACAGCGAATAATCTGAGAAAGAAACAAACAAACAAAAAAAGTAATCTCATTTACAATAGCGACACATAAAGTTAAATACCTAAGAATTCAATTAACCAAAGAAGTGAAACTTCTTAACCAAAAAAGTGGAAGGTCACTATAATGAAAACTACAAAACACTAATGAAAGAAATTGAAGATATGCCATGTTCATAGATTGGAAGAATAAATATTGTTAAAATGTTCATACTATTAAAAGCAACCTACAGATTCAATGCAATCCTTATCAAAACCCTAATGACATTCTTCACAGAAATGAAGTACAAAAAAAAAAAAAAAACCTAAAATTTATATGGAACAAAAGACCCAGAATAACCAAAGCTTACTTAAGCAAAAAGAGCATAAAGGAACAACTGGCGGAATCATTCTACCTAACTTCAAATTATAATATAGAGCTATAGTAACCAAAACAGCATGGTCCTGGCATAAAAACAGACACATAGACCAATGGAACAGAATAGAGAACCCAGAAACTAATCCACATACCTACGGAGAACTCATTTTCAACAAAGGTGCCAAGACCATACACTGGGGGAAAAGACAGTCTCTTTAATAAACGGTGCTGGGGAAATTGGATGTCCATATGCAGAAGAATGACTCTGGACCTCTATCTCTTGCCATGCACAAAAATCAAATAAAAAGGGATTATCTATTGAAATCTAAGACCTCAAAACACGAAACTACTACAAATAAATATTGGGAAAAGTCTCTAGGACATTAGTCTGGGCAAAATTTTCTTGAGTAATACCCCACAACCACAGGAACTCAAAGCAAAAAAATAGACAAATGGGATCATATCAAGTTAAAATGTTTCTACACAGCAAAGGTTACAACCAACAAAGTCAAGATACAACCCACAGATTGGGAGAAAATCTTTTCAAACCACCCATCTGACAAGGGATTAATAATCAAAATATATAAGAAGTCAAACAACCCTATTAAAAATCTGATAATCCAATCAAAAATGGGCAAAAGATTTGAATAGACATTTTTCAAAAGAAGACATACGAATGGCTAACAGGCATATAAAAAGGTGCTTAACATCACTGATCATCAGAGAAACTCAAACCAAAACTATTGTGCAATCTTATGTCACCCCAGTTAAAATGGCTTATATCCAAAGACAGGCAATAATAAATGCTGGTGAGGATATGGAGAAAAGGGAACCTCATACACTGTTGGTAGGAATGTAAATTAATACAACCACTATGTAGAACAGTTTGGAGGTTCCTCAAAAAAACTAAAAATAGAGCTACCATATGATCCAGCAATCCCACTAATAGGTATATACACAAAAGAAAGAAAATCAGTATATCCAAGAGATATCTGTCCTCCCATGTATATATGCAGCACTATTCACAATAGCTGCATATATATGGAAGAAACATATATGACCATCAACAGATAAATGGATAAAGAAAATGTGGCATATATGCACAATGGAGTATTATTCAGCCATATCAAGGAAAGCAACAACATGGATGGAACTGGAGATCATTATGCTAAGGGAAATAAGACAGGCAAATAATGACAAACATTGCGTGTTCTCACTTATTTGTGGGATCTAAACATCAAAACATTTGAACTCAAGGAGATACAGAGTAGAAAGATGGTTATTAGAGGCTAGGAAGGATAATGGCTGATGGGAGTGAGGTGGGGATGGTTAATGGGCACAAAAAAAATGTTTAGAGCCTGGACACAGTGGCTCATGTCTGTAGTCCCAGGACTTTGGGACTACAGGCTGAGGCAGGTGAATTGCTTTGACCCAGAAGTTCAAGACTAGCCTGGGCAACACGGATAAACCTTGTCTCTATAGAAAAAAAAAACTGCCAGGCATGGTGGCACACATGTGTAGTCCTAGCTGCTTGGGCAGCTGAAATAGGAGGATTGGTTGAGCTCTGGAGATGAAGACTGCAGTGATGTGTGATCACTCCACTGCACTCCTGCCTGAATGACACAGCGAGACTCTGCCTCTAAAAACGTAAATAAATAAATAATAAAAAAGGATAGCAAAAGAAAGAATGAATAAGACCTACTATTTAATAGCACAATGTGGTGACTATAGTCAATAATAGTTTAATTATACATTTTAAAATAGCTAAGAGGATATAATTGGATTGTTTGTAACAGAAAGGATAGATGCTTAAGGGGATGGATAACTCATTTTCCATGATGTGATTATTACACATTGTGTGCCTGTATCAAAACAATATATATACCTACTATGCACCCACAAAAATTAAAAATTAGATATATATATTTAAAACCACTTAAAAAAATTTTTTTTTGAGCAGAGTCTTGCTTGTCACCAGGCTGGAGTGCAGTGGCGTGATCTTGGCTAACTGCAACCTCCGCCTCCCGGGTTCAAGGGATTCCCCTGCCTCAGCCTCCCAAGTACCTGGGACTATGGGGTCACGCCACCACACCTGGCCAATTTTTGTATTTTAGTAGAGACGTGGTTTCACCATGTTGGCCAGGATGGTCTCTATCTCCTGACCTCGTGATCCAACTGCCTCGGCCTCCCAAAGTGCTGGTATTACAGGCGTGAGACACTGTGCCCGGCCAAAAACCACTTAAATTTTTAATTACAAATTAAATATACATATTTTAAATCACTTAAATTTCATGATAGGCGTGAAGGTAATTCAAATAAACTAATTTGCACTAATATATTTGAAAATATAGACTATTCATTTAGCAAATGGCCACCTGAATGTTAAGACTAAGTGTAGAAATTTGTAAAGAGTATTATACTAGCTTAGATTTCTAAAATGTTTTAACTTTTCCCAGAATTTTCAGTGTTTTTAAAAAAATTTAAAACTCTCAAAAAGAAACAAAGGGGCAGAAAAAGTAACTCTCGCAATTACAGAGCTGAGGGCTCATCTCCTGCTTCCAAATTCAATACCTCAGCATTAAAAATATGCAGCTATATATATGTATGTAGTTGTAGCTATGTTCTGAGAATTTTCTTGTTGACTCAGGTATTCATTAACCAAAGATTAAGAAACTCATAATTTAGTTTGAATCACTTTACATAGCAATAATATTCTCTATCCCTTTACATATGCATTACAGTAATTCAAGAATTTTATGGTCTTTTATAAAGATACTGAATTTCAATCCCTTAAAAAATTACAATACAATTGTTAGGGATATTCAGCTGCATTCTTTTTTTTTTTTTTTTGAGACGGAGTTTCGCTCTCATTACCCAGGCTGGAGTGCAATGGCGCGATCTCGGCTCACCGCAGCCTCCGCCTCCTGGGTTCAGGCAATTCTCCTGCCTCAGCCTCCTGAGTAGCTGGGATTACAGGCACGCGCCACCATGCCCAGCTAATTTTTGTATTTTTAGTAGAGACAGGGTTTCACCATGTTGACCAGGATGGTCTCGATCTCTTGACCTCATGATCCACCCGCCTCGGCCTCCCAAAGTGCTGGGTCAGCTGCATTCTTAAAGACAGCCCTTTAAGTCACATTTCTTGATTGAGTGCTTTGTTTTGTATGACTAGATCTATGCCAAACACAGTGAGTAGATGTTTTTGGCAGCAACCAACCTTATGTTTCTAAGAGCTAAAGTTTAGCCTAAAAGAAATGGCAAACAATGATTAGAAAGATGAGAAAATATATGACATGCCAACTTTGGATCGGCAGGAGGTTCTTGTTGATTCTTAGTAATAATTCCATTTCTTATTGATCACCTGTTGAGTGATCAATGAATGAAAGAGAGTCTTCTTAGTTCCCTTTAAAAGAACAAGTTGTTCCTTCCATGTCAAGGATCTTCCACAATGACACTCTTTGGAAAACAAAAGTTTGGTCTTATTTTGGAATCCTGTGATTTCTTTACAACCTAGTATCACAGCATTTTCACTCCTTCTGTGTTTGCACACAGAGCTTCAATAATTATATGTGGTCTTTTCAGTCTGGGAACCTACTATAGTTCATCCACAATTTCTCCCAACATCTGGCACCAGCAGAAAAAGACTGAGAAGTATGTTAATGTGTCACCATCAATCATTTGACAACTAAGAGATTTCTTGTTTGGAAGTTGTAATAAATAGTATTGACAATAATAGAGTTAAGAGATGATAGTAATTACAATCTATGACCTGGGTCACCACAGTCTTGCTGCTGCTGCTGATCGGCTACTCCTTTGCCAATAGCTGTGTGACTTTCAGCCTGGTTGGTGTGTATCAAATGCTGCTGTTCCTGGGCTAGAAGGAAGCAGAAAGAGAAGAGAGAGAGTTAAGCACTAGGACAGTCTCATTTATTCCAGCCCTGAGCAAAAATGTGGCTGACGTACACTTTCCTGTGTACTGACAAATGATGGTCAGGGATGATTGCAGAGTAAGCTGCTCCACCCCCAACCGTAGGGCAATGTGACACCACATTGGAGTGGGAAATGCAGGACTCCAATTCTGCATGGAAAAAAATAAAATTATTCAGGCCTCCTTTCCATGAAAATGGATGGTAATTTGGGGGAGCTGTGTAAACTAGCAGATGTAAGCTGCCTGCATAATTGAGGGGATTTTAAAATCCGCTGTGTTAAAAGCTATAGCAGCTTTGTAAGTGGACTGCCACAAGGGCTGATTATTTAACAAGGCAATTTCCAACTGGTGTCTGTTTGGAAAAAAGGGAGAGCTCCAGGTTTCTTACTAAAATAAAAATAGCTTTTTGATTAATAGTGCCACTAAAATGGATTGTTTCCAGATTTTTATAGTCTCAAACTGGACTAAAAATAAAAGTAAACTATTGCAGGTACATTTCAAGAGAATCAACTGGCAAAGTCAGTGAAATTTCAGAAAGTAGAAATTCTTGTAAAAGAAATCTACTCTGTTGAAGAATTTAACATGAATCAAGTAATATTTCCCATGAATTAAGTAAGATTTTAGTGGCAATGTAGTTTTTCATTGAGAAAAATAATTTAGAGAAATTATCTATTTAAAACATTGAGAGCAGGCCAGGTAGCTCACACCTGTAGTCCCAGCACTTTGGGAGTCTGAGGCGGGCGGATGACTTGAGGTCGGGAGCTCGAGACCAGCATGGCCAACATAGTGAAACTGTGTCTCTACTAAAAATACAAAAATTAGTTGGGAGTGGTGGCGGGTGCCTATAATCCCAGCTACTCAGGAGGCTGAGTCAGGAGAATTGTTTGAACCTGGGAGGCAGAGGTTGCAGTGAGCCAAGATCATGTCGTTGCACTCCAGCCTGGGAAACAGAGCAGGACTCCGCCAAAATAAATAAACAAATAAATGAATGAAATAAAAATAATAAATAAAATATTGAAAACATCAAATAATATATGTCTTTAATTTACAGACTTCTAATGAACAAATTTACCCATTGAAGTCTGCATGTCAGACATGAGAAACAAATATTTTGTGTCTGGCTGTGCTTCTTCCCATGTGAATTTAGGAACCAATGAGACTTTACACCTCTAGCACATGTTAATCATGCTCCCTAAGCCATATGCAGCCGTGACTATAATACTTAAGCTTCTCCACTCCACAGGAAGTATATTTGGCATTAATTTGGGTGAGTCTCTATTGTTCGACTGAATTTTTCATTTTTTATTCTTCAGGGCATTGAGCTAAATTAATGAATTTCCTTTCATGTCCAAGATTTTTGTTTCGATGCTATTTCCTTTTTATGTTCATTTCGTCCACTGTATTCTATAAAGTCCTGTGTAATTGTTGACTTATGTGTCGACAAAGACAATCTGCAGCTTGGTGAAAAGTGTAATTATTTAGGGGCTGGAGTGGGTGGGGAAAAGTGTAAATCTTCTAAGACCTAGCAATAAGGTCATTATAGGTGTAAATTTAAATTAATTCATACACATACAACCATTTAATCGTTGCACAAATTTTTATCATGATTCCTCCTTGAAAGGCGTAATAAAGCATTTTATTCTGGCAGCTTACGTGTAAATCCATCCAAGAATATAACTAGAGAGTAAAGCGATGGTTCTGAAACTGAGGCCCCTTAATCAGCAGCATGAGCATCACCCGGAAACTTTTGGAGGTAGAACTTCTAGAGACCCACCTTAGACCTACTAATTTAAATATGAATGTTCAGGATACAAACTTGCAAGTATTTGTAGCGGTAAGAACATGTGGATTTAACAGGATGAACAATGATCTTTCCATTTATTTGCTGCTTATCTTTTTGGCTAAATCATAGGAACAAAAAAAGCTGGTGCATTTGCAGGTAGTAACACAACTCAGTGGACTGGATATTTTGTTAGGAAGGGAAGCATAATTATAGTAAAAGGAAAGATAATATTGTTTTGTGGTATACAAACAGGGTTACTATTCAAATTTCCTTTTCTATCATTAACTTTTATTATAACACATATTTCTTTACATCCCATTAGAATACCATTTTATTTTGTTTTTTTCCTCATGGATGGAAATCAGAAGTTCCTATAGACTTTGAAACATTAAGTGTCCATGTTTTTTTCACTCTCTCAACTGAGATTCTCATTCAGTAGATCTATTTTGGGGAATGGGGTATGTGTGTATTTTTTTTTGTAAAAAACTCTACACTTGATTTCTCTATGCATGTCCCTGGTTACAAACACTAATTTAGAACAAATTGCTAAGCTTTCTAAGAGGTAAATTCATTGTATAATGCAGAAAATACTAGATACGTTAATAGTAAAATTCCAATCCAGAAGCCGATCTTCATAGTCTTTAAATAGCATTCCTGTTCATAACAAAGGCATATGTGGAAGACACGATTTATTAAATTCTGAGAATTGAAAACCTTGAGTCTTATACCATTCCTTAAGAGTAAGTGAAGTGAGATGGGGGTGGAAGGTGCCTTTCACAGCTTCCTGATTTCCTTATGTAGATATTGCCATTCTTTCTATTGTTATAACACAAGATTCCCTAACGAGGCACTGCTAAGCATGGAAGCATATGAAGAGTGTTTGTGCTGCCTTCACAGCAATCAAATCTACAGCCCAATGACAATTTTAGAATGTCTCAGAAATAAAATTGCTTTCCACTCAAAAGCCAGACTGTTGCTCCTTACTCCCATCTAGCAACATTGCACATTCCCCAGCTCCATGATTGTGTTTCGCCAGTATGTAGCAATGTGGTTGGCCAATTGTTAAAATATTGAAATATAATAAAGCCACAACTGTTGGCAAATACATAATGCTGAAGTCCAAGAACTGAAAAGCTTAGTTATACAAATTATAATATTAACTAATTACAAGCTAATCATGGTTACCTGATAAAGGATGTACTTTGTAGGATATGTGATGAATGGAATTCCTACTGTGGCAACATCTGAGAACTATTTTTCAAAATCAGTGTTTTGTTGGAACCAAGTCAGGCAGTGTGCAGATTTTGTGAAACAGTCAGTGTTTTAGGAGAATGAATAGTTTATCATTACTCATGATTTATGTATTTGCTAGAACTTCCAAATTGTTTGGTGCTCAATTTATTTTACTTATTAGTAAGTGCTAATTGTTCTGATTGCATAGTTATTTGATAACTATAGTCCAGAAGTTTATAGTAAATTATTGAAAACACTGAAAAAGAGACAAAAGTTTAACCAAATTTTGAAAGCATTAGTTTCAGGTATCATGAGTATGATTTTTTTGAATCTGACTACAAAATGAAAATTTTATCACTTAGGAACCTAGCCCTAAATTAGCTAATGATACTATGCCAAACTCAGTTAGTCTGGAACACCTTTTAATATGTACAATATCTAAATAATACCAAATCATTTTAAAAGGTAAATTCAATATACAATAAATAAGTTAAATTACTTGAATGAAAATCAACTTGATTTTCAATATTGGTGGATTATTTTTTCTTGCTAGGTAATGTTGGATTCAAACAATGCTACAAGTTGGTATAATATAAAATTAAAATTACTAGATTCTGTCTGGTAGAAGACTTTTGGCCCCGTTCCCCAGCCATGTGGAAAGGGCCTAATTCCCGAAAAGGAAGGCCCTTCCTCCCCCACAGGGAGGGTCCCTTATCTCACTCTATCCCGCCCAGCGGCCCACTGAACCAATCACCATCCGCCCCACCAGCTCTCCCGTAACCTCCCGTCCCACAAGCTCCGGCCCGGCAGGCCTCCTGCCCAGCAACCAACCTAGCCAATTACTACCTGCCAGGTCAGCTCTCCTACCGCCCCAGGCCCTCTGTCCCTATAAAGTCGACCGAACAAAGAAAGCGTGCGCGATTCTTCCCTTCCTGCTTGAGTCGCCCGGAGATCCCAATAAAGTCGGTACCGGTCACCATGCGTCCTGCCTCGAGTCTATTGAGTGCCTGCCTCCGTGGGTCGGGGTCCCACAGCCAGGGTCGCACAGATTCATTTTTCATAATGGCATTTACCTATTATGTTAAAGATTATTTGCAATCATGAATCATGAAAATATTAAAGAATGTTATGAAATTAGTCTAATGAAATAAGTATTCCTAATAATAAAAATTTTCAATGAAATCGATTGAAGTAAATAACTTAAAAATACTTTATCAGATAATGTTAATAAAGTGCCCACAAAATAAATAAAATATTTAGAAAAAATCAGAATTTTAAATTATTTCTTATTTAAAATAATAAAGCATTTTAGAAAAGAAAAATATTATAGAACTTAGACCTAATATAATTCTGACCTAGGAATGTCATTTCAAATCAGTTTTGTGATACTACTTTTTGTAAAACAACTTCTTAGAACACGTAAAAGTCAACTTAATAAAATTTAAAAATATTATTAATGAAACTTGGACTTTCTTATACAAACATTTTCACAATTTTCCTAAGATGTAAAAGTCAATAATTTTAAAGCAGTTAATTTTTTTAAATCTCAGTAAATTAGGAGGAGAAACATCTTTAATACTACATTAGTAATGTAGTAATACATATGAACAATCGAGAAAGGAAATCTCCATGAAATTTGTATATGTGAAAATTAAATTTTTTAGACAAGTGAAGCCAGTGCACTAATAGTGAAAAAGTAAACCTGGAGTTTCAGGCAAAACTAGATAGACGTCTGTTTTTTAAAAATTTTGGCACTAAAACTTACTGTATTCAAATATTTCTGACTGAAACTATAATGTGTTATCAAGTAAAGACTTGAAATCTGCCGGGCGCGGTGTCTCAGGCCTGTAATCCCAGCACTTTGGGAGGCCGAGGCGGGTGGATCACGAGGTCAAGAGATCGAGACCATCCTGGTCAACATGGTGAAACCCCGTCTTTACTAAAAATACAAAACATTAGCTGGGCATGGTGGCACGTGCTTGTAATCCCAGCTACTCAGGAGGCTGAGGCAGGAGAATTGCCTGAACCCAGGAGGCGGAAGTTGCGGTGAGCCGAGATCGCGCCATTGCACTCCAGCCTGGGTAACAAGAGGGAAACTCCGTCTCAAAAAAAAAAAGACTTGAAATCTTTTCAAGTCTTTGAAAGATGGAAAGACAGAGAGATGCAAAGCAAGAGCACAAGCTAAAAATTAAAGGAAGAATATTTGGGCTTCAAAACAGCGTTTGATGTTACAGCTAAAAAGGCATTTTGTAAATTATATCAAGTCCTACGTACTCACTTGCATATAAATTGTGAAATTTAACATTTGGATAATGGACTTTTTTAAAAAACGAACTGATTTTTAGAGATGACACTCTAACAGAAATGCAAATCCTTTTTCAGCTTTAGAAGAAAAAAATGTCCCTTGCTAAACTGGAGATAGTTTAAAAACTGATGAAAAATAGTATAGACAAAAAAATTTCATGTATTCTATAAATATATATTTGAAACATATATATTCCATTTCAAATGACTATATATTAACTGAAATATATAGATTATATATACTCGTTGAAACAAAAATTAGTGAAGACCAATTATATTTTTTAAAATAATTTTTTTTTTTTTTTTGAGACAGAGTCTCGCTCTGTCACCCAGGCTGGAGTGGCACAATCTCTGCTTACTGCAACCTCCACCTCCCAGCTTCAGGCCAACCTTGTGCCTCAGTCTCCCGAGTAGAAGGGAGTATATGCGCCGACAACCACCCTAGACTAATTTTTGTATTTTTATTAGAGACGGAGTTTCACCTTATTGGTCAAGCTGGTCTTGAACTCCTGACCTCAGATGATCCACCTGCCTCAGCCTCTCAGAGTGCTAGGATTATAGGTGTGAGCCACCACACCCAGCAAGAATAGATTTTCTAATAAATTGTTTGAAAATAAAATTTATATGACAAAACTAAAAAATTCAGTAAATATTCCTTGATTTATGCTGCCAAACAAATTTGGCCTAATGATGTTTACAAAGCTCTATAAACTAATTAAATGGGATACTTATACAAGAATTTTCATGATTTAGTTAATAATAAAGACAGTGAACATTCAAAAATACACATAATATTTAAAGGCTGATAAAAATTGAATGCAATGACTTTTTGTTCAGGAAAGCCCAATAGATAATTCAGCAGGAGGACAATATAATTGATGTTAATAGAAATTACAAACTTATTGAGACCTCATGTCACCCAGTGACTAAATCTGATGGGTGAGTCTTTAAAGAAGGTTAAGAGAGTTCCCTATATTAAATTATGTCTCTGACAAGGACATAATTTACCTGGTATCATCCATGGCAAAAGAAAAACACACCAATATAATTTGTAGAAATCAATAAATCGCTTAGAAATTATTAGAATGATATGAGGGATTTTTGGTATGATTTATATTACTTGGTTTGTAGTTTTAGACTGGATTATAGATAACCCATTAATTTAAGAAAATAAAAAGTAACGCATTCTTAATTTTTGATTTACATACAGTATTGATTTATGTATTAATTGATGTTACTGAATTGGTTGTTAAATGTTTGACTGTGACTGCTGCCCCTTCCCACCCAATCATCATAATCAAGAGGCAGATTGGTTTGGGTCCTTGTGACCCTAAAGTGGAGCGACCTTGATACAAATCACAAAAGCATTTTACATAGAATTTATTTCCAGGGGTTCAAAATACTTTGGTAAAGCTTTATTATAAACAGTGACATGTTATTTTAAGTTGTATTTTATAATGGAATTTTCATCAGGTCTCTTCATTTTACTTCTTAAAAAGTATTACATGCTGCATATTTAATGTGAAGATTATAACATGATGTTTTACTTAACATCCTTCAAGGACTGCGGAAGCAGGGGCAAGGGCGCTCGCACTCTCTCTCTTTAACACACACACACACACACACACACACACACACAAGGATGTGTGGGGGTATTTGAACTCTTCTAGGATCCTATGTGAGAGTTCAGTAGGAGCATTCATCAGGATATGTTTCCCTTTGTGCTACCCAGTCTAGGAAAGATTCTGAATGCTCAAGAAGTAAAAATTTACCTAGGGGAGAGGCAAAGTGGCAAGAATAGAAATGAGGCAAATGAAGAGCATCAAAGTTTAATTTTCTATTGACCTGAGGGTCAAAAGAACTTGCGATATATATATATCATTCATGTGATCTTGAAGAATGCTATTACATTTTTTAAAAAGGGAATAGACAGTGATATGCAGGAGAGAATCAATAGATTCAAAATAGAAACTAAAAACACAAGAAAAACTTTAAAATCAGTGACAAGAGGGAGAGGAGAGAGTAAATTAAAATGCTGTTAGAAAAAAGAAAGCAATTGAAAGAGTTAAAAAATGAACATACACAGAAGTATCAAGTGAAAATCTAGTTTTCCTGCTCTCATGTGATTCATTCCTCCGTGTATAAAAATAATATATACAAAATGAGAGAAATTAAACCTTTTTCATATTTTATAGTTTCAAGAACACTAATTTGAAAGAAAATGTGATTACAAAGTATTTTATAGCATTAAATGCCAAAAATTAATATAATAGCATGTGCACATGTGCATGTGCAATAAAGCTTCCTATTTGCTCTTAGCAATATTGTTAAATCCATTGTTTTTTTTTTAGAATCTAGGTGAGAAAACTGTACTCCTGAATAAAGAGACTACTAAGCATCACATAAAGGTCCTTGAGATTCAATTGTCACATGAATCTCTTTGCTCTGGAATTCATTGGTTGGAGTCTCTTTCAAGGCTGCTAAAAACTTGAAATGCCTGTTTTTTACAAATTCAATAGTTTATGTTATCTTTCCCTACCTCTGTTTGTTGACTGGAGTTCAATACTTGCATTCATCCCAATTTATTACACGAGATTTAACCAGCCACAGCAAAAAGCTGATAGGATTTCTGACAGTGGAGTCAGTTACTCTCTTGTGATAAAGAGCCTGGTTGATTGATGCTCTTTTGTTTCTTTCATTTAGCAATCTTTCTGTCTCCCCAAATGTATTCTCTATCACAAGGACTGCCACAGATTCTAGGTTTTCCAAGCAATCTATCTTTCACTTGAGCACAGACCTTTGCTTTGTTCTATACAGGACAGATTTCTAAGTTTCTTTTTCTTGGTCCTCTTCTAAGCGATAGGCACAGAGACAGAAGGACATTTATTTAAGTCAACTGAATTTTGAAAGATCTTTGTGCACTTCAGATATTTTAAAAATGCAATATATTTTTTAAGTTGGATTCCTTTTTGCTTTTCTCCTGGCACAATTCTCTTTTTTTTCCCCCTTGCAATGGAAACCCTGACCTTGACAGATCAAGGACTCAGAGAAGCAAGGTCGGCAAGTGTCTACAGCAGGAGCAACAGCTTCCTTATTAGATGCTTTTTTTAAAAATTAGATGGCTTTTATTTGCAAGGCTTTTTTTTTTGTTTTCCTTCCAGACCTTTGAACCATATGGAGGAAATCATTAATGGCAACTCAGTAATGAGGATGTTTGCTCTTTCTTCCACTCAGAACCAGAAAACCTTACTGTGTGGCTTGAGAAGACAGATTTCCAGCTGATACTGCAGTATCAAGTGAATACTTCCATGGTGAATGTTCAGTGTACATGCTAAATTTTACTGAGACTTACTAGTTAAATTGAAGTAGGCAGTTTTGTGCAACAACGACTTATGGATACACAGTGTTCTTCACTAAATGCATCATAATTTTATCATGAAAGATGCTTAGAGGAGGTAATGTTCTTTCTCAAAGAAAAAAGCATTTGCTACTGCTGGGAAGAACTAGATATGCAAAACTACAAGGAATACATTTTAAAATACTCTTGCTGGAGAAGCCCCATATTCAAATGTTAGTTACAATAGCTCTTATATAATTTATTGCATGCTTTCACAGCATTTGTAAAACCAAATTTTTTCATACATTCATAACATATGGTAGGGGCCAGTTTATTTCAACACGTGTACATGCTCACATTTTGTCAGCGTTCATAATATCTGCAGTACAAAACAGAATGTTATAAAATACCTTTTTCCTATTAAGGACCTGATGATTAAAGCCACTGGATGTTTAAAAACAGATTTGCAAAGAAGTTTTCTTCATCCTCTATAATGTAACACTATTTGTATTTAAATCATTGTTCTTGTGTCTTTAAAGCAAGTCACACTTTCCTTGTTCTACTTCAGAATATTTTAGAGACATCTACTGGAAAAGAGTATTATTGCAAATTTTATAAAACAGGTTTAAGTGTATGTTACTGCTGACTTTTTGAAAAGTTTCTTGAATGTTATATCATAAAATTAGGTCCCTTTCTAAAGGCCAAACCCTTGTGCACTCTGACTTTGATGACTCAATCCTCATTATGTACATATATATATATTTGAAATAAGAAAATGACATAACAAATGTAAAACATATCAAAACTACTACTTTGATGTTGGATTGAATGCTCCTTTTTTCCCTCCAATAAAGCTCTATTCATTTAGATTTTTAAAAATCAGTTTCTTTTTGATAATATGACTAATATTTTTTATCAGGTAATCTAGAACTGTAGTTATCAGTATTTTGATTATCTGAGTTGCAGCTGAAGTACATGTGTGGCAGATTAGCATATTGTGGAATAAACAGATAATCGCCCCATGGATTCTGAGTCACCATATCTCTTTCTAACAGGCTGGGGATGGATCCGCATCCCCAAAGAAATAGAAAGAAGGGTATAAAAGAAAGAAATGGAAAGAAGGGTACAAAAGTGGAGGAAAAGAAGTAAAAAAGAATACAGTTGCAACCAGCTCCAATTTCTTCCTGAGCTGGTGATATTTCTTGCATATTTTCAAGATCTCCCTAATGCAATTTGGTTAGCTATTAGAAGGGAAAATGTGCAAATAGCCCCTCAGGAGAGAGATAATGAAGGTTCAAGGGACAAAGGCACACAATAGTTCCTAATACAACCAGTGCATCCATTGCACTAACAGAAAATTCAATCGTTGAAAATACAACCGCACTGAAAGTGAAAAGTAGAATGGCCGAAGTAGAGTAAGGAGCAACAGGAGGTTCTTTTGGAATCAAAGCTGTATTAGATTCTGTTGTATGGCAACATGACACAATACACGCATCTGCCACTGGAACATTATTCCTGTTGTAGATTTCAGCAGAAAAGAGGCCTTTCAATAACAGCTTTATCAGCAGATACCTGAATTATGAGTGGTTCCAATTACACTATTGTGACAGAAGGTTATAATCAGAACTGTTCTGGGACATTTTTTGTCACTGGAAATTAATACAATGATTTTTAAACCTAGTATAAAAACTATCCACAGGTTGCTCCTAATTAGGATATATGGTGTCATAAAGCAATCCCTAAACTACTTGAATTCATAATATTTCATATCATGCTTTGAAAAATGAGAATGTCAGGACACAGTTGATATTTGAAACTGTCAACTAGTCTTTTGTTTCTTGCGCCTATATTTACAGTGAAGTTGTGGTATTTTTCTTCCTACATGTACGTAGTCCACCACAGTGATAAAGAATTGATTCGTAAGTATAAAAGGTTGAAGCATGGAGCAACAGCAGTTCTCATCAACTAGAGTCCATGACATTCTTTCTTCTGTAGAGTTTTTTCCCTGCCACGTGTCTACAAATAGGATGTGTAATAACATCATATATTTCTAGAAATGTGCTCTGCAAACAAACACTTGAATCGTCAAGAAATAATGATGGAATTAATAATCTCATAATATCCTTCTTTGTAGAATAGAAATACAGACCTCAGAAACAGAATTCTAAATACTATCCAAAACTTTTAACCATTCATCAACTCTAGAAACAAATATGTTTTACCATTGTGAGTATATTTGTGTACTTCATGGAAATCAGAAATCAGGGCCATATTTGGGTCTTTTTAGATTATGCTAAATTACTTTATTTCCAGATATTTTCAGTATAGATTATATTTTATTTAAAAGTTTATTTTATCTGGTTATAAATGCAGTACATATTCATTCTATAGTCTGAAAATATATTGAATTTTTATAACATCTTTGAAATTCATGCCAGACCCAGAACAAATAGCATTATGGTGAAATTCGCCTGCAGATTCTTTTTGTATGGGTTAGTAAAACCATAAATAATATCCCTAACTAAACTACAGGATTCCTAGAGCTTTTGTATTATAATTTGCTTTTTCTTAATGTGAGTCATAATGGTTTCTCCACACTTATATTAATTTTTAATCACAGTCTTTTACACTGTTGATTGAATTCCCCACAACTGCTAATGGCCTTTCTTGTAATATTCATTCATTTAAAATCTG
This sequence comes from Cebus imitator, assembly GCF_001604975.1. NCBI lineage: Eukaryota > Metazoa > Chordata > Mammalia > Primates > Cebidae > Cebus > Cebus imitator. The sequence goes on along the minus strand of NW_016107724.1, from coordinate 377,866 downwards.
TATGCTGATGCCATATCTTATTTTTCAAAGGAAATCTGTTTAAAGCCAAAAGCAAAATAATAGTCACATGGATATTAGGCCACAGTGGGTTACCATGTGTTTGATCAGCCTTGCCACCAGAAAGTCCTTAAATCCTCAGTTGAAAAAAAAAATGACTCCAGTAGGATTTTAAAATAGAAAGAATTATTCATGGCATACTTTGTATATCCTTTGATACTAAATTTCATTCATATGCACAGTATTTCAAATAACTAAACTAGAACAAAATTAGAGGGTAGTCTTATTTTTATATTGAGTCACTTCTAATAATACTTTGTTTAAAAGTAGAAAATTAGCATCCTTGATATTTTAATAAGGCATGCCTCTATAGCACATAGTTAAGAATAAGTAAGATATTCATCAGATTTCCATTTGCTCATCATATAAATCCAACATAAAAATGGGGCAGAAGTTAAAGAATAGCTTATGAGACTTCAGGGTGCTATAAAAGCTACTAAGTTAGAAAGCTCAGAAAGGTAACATTCCTAGGAATTTGGCTACATGCTAATTTACCTTGGTTCAAACAAGGAAATGCAATTCTTTTCTTCATTAGAATCAGTTTCTTATTGTTCAGAATTGTGATTATGAAATTACTATTAGCATATACCTTTTAGCTGACATTTCGGCCCACTGTATCCAGGACAGCACCTCCAATCCAATGAGGTGACAATTTTATGTTGCATCCTGTAGATAGGATTGGATATCCTCTGAGATCTAGAAAGTTGAGCAATTGGGGGGAAATCAATTATTTGTTTCATATTAAATTGTCAGTTAGAATAATAAATATAAAGTTTTTGGGACAATGCTTACAATATAACAAGCATTTATTAAGTATCATTTGTTATTACTGTAATCATAATATTCATCATCAATATTATTGCCTAACGTACGTTTCTTTCATACATTACAAAAAGCATTAGTGGTTATGGTATTTGGTATTTTAAATTGATACCTGTCATTGACTTTATAAAGATATTATAGCTTTTCACTTGATAATACTTTTAGCTAAACCAAAAAACTTATTTTCATTCCAATTTTAAAGTTACATGGAGATAACTTATTCTACTTCAATTCATATTATTTCCTATATTGTTATAATAAAAAAGATATGTATTTCCTCCAGATCAATATCAAACAACTTGAAACAAATTAAATATTTGTGATCTAATTGAAATTATGATAACCACCATCATTTTCCCATTGAATTTTTCATCTTTCAAGTTTTGAAATTATACTACCTACTATTTTTGTCATATAGTATTTCTCCGAGAGGGAGAGAAAGAGCAAGATAAGGACAGAGAGAGAGAGAAGGGATATAAAATGGGGAAATTTTATTTCTAAGATGAAGCCACAGAACAGCAGAAGAAAAATAAGGAAACTATAGCACTTCAATACAACAATCAACATAATTAGTGAATGTTACTAAATTGTGAGTTCTGTGTATGTAGATGTAAGTCGTAAGTACAATTTGGCCATATTAGTCTTACCCATGTAACTTTAATATTTAGCTGATATGTATCAAATGGGTCTGTAAAATGGACACATCCTATCTTGCTTAATTTTCATATTAGTTTATGATGAAGGCATTATTATTATCCTGATTTGCTGTTGATTTTTAGCCCATTTCATGTGGGCTAGCCTCCCATGTTATTATCCTGGAGTTTTCCACATGCAACTGTATGGAGACAACAGTCATCCACATCGGTACACCCTAAACATGTGGAGCAATACATTATAACAGATTGGGCTTTAGGGACTTGGGTTTTTGTTTCTGCTATGACAGGTAACTGAGTATGTCTGAGGCTATACGTTAGTTACAAAATGAGCTGTAAGATTCTTTCCATTTGTAAAAGCATGCTAATCATTTACCTTCATTTATTTCAGTAAATCATTCTATCTAGTGAAATATCACCTGCAATCCCATAGTTAAAACTAAGTAGGAAGTAAGGCAATTGGAAAGGGACTCTATATAGAGTTTGTAAGGATGAGCTCAAGCAGTTGATTGAACCACTACTGTTGGGGACAATATTCCTGCTTTGGCAAAAGGAGTATCTGTTGCATGTAACTCAGACATAATAAAAGAAAAAGTAGCAAATATGGTATAAGTATTAAAAATAGTGAATGAATGGACCCATTCAGAAGGCATAAAAAAGATATGAGAATAAAGATAAACACTTCCGGTTTGTTTAAAGAAAAGAAAAAATATCAAAAGAGCTCACCTTGAATCCAGAAGGGCAGTATGCTAGGGGTTACTGTGGTAAAGATTTCATTACTAAAGAATTAGCAATGCATTCTTTGTGTCTCATGTTGACAAGGAAATTGTCACAAAGGGAGTAAAAGCTGAAAACAGAACTGGAGCTTGGTGCTCCCAAATCCCTAAGATGTGCTTAGCTCTCTGGACCACGAACCTTAGCTATTCCTCAAAGGACTAAGAAACACCTTGATTTTATGTATCCTTATTGTGCACTGTTCCAGATTGCCATGTGTCAGATTCATTGCCTGAGTTATTTGTATGACAATTTGCATAACATTAGCCATCATCGCCTGAATAACAATTTGAGTTTTTATTGCAGGCTCTTCAGAAACACCCCCAGCTGAGCTACTGTGACTACATGAATTCAGAGAATTTATCAATTACTCAGCCCTATCTTTTAAGACAACAACATAGATTTTTTTTAAAAAATGAAAATCAAATGACATGGCTAATTATAATAGGTGCAAGAAGAAAAGCTTCACTTAGCTGCTTTAATATGTATAATTGTAACTAGAAGCTTTCCCAATTAGAATGTGAACCAAATTATAAACTTCTATCTGACCTATTATTAAGAGAAAATAATAAATAAATCTTCAACATTGTGCATGGATTTCATAAGCAATTAAAGGACAGGATTGTTAACCAGACATAGAGCAAAAGTAATAGTGATAGTAAAAATAGTAATAAGCATGAGAATTAACATTTATTGAAGGTTCACAAAGCACAAGGCACTAGGCTAAATATATTATTGCATTATTTCAAATGATTCTAAAAATGACCATATGAGACAAATATTAGTGTCTACATTTTCACTTACTGAAGCATAATATGATGACCATCTCTTGACCCCACTATGCATATGTACATTGGATGACTATATTCCCAGCTATAACTTATTATGTTACAAGCAGTGGTTATCTTCAAGAAATATTACATACCTCTGAGGACAGGATCCACTGGTCCAGCCACAAGGTCCTCTCCCACCTGGGACGTAAGAGACCTGGTTGTCCAATATCACTGTGGGAGATAACCTGGTATGTACATAAGCACACCAATTCCTAAGGAAGATCATAATTGTTAGGGAAAAATTTTTGTCAAAAAGAATTCTTTTCATCAAAATTATTTTCACAGACAAACATCTATTTTAGCCATACTTGTACAATTGCTACCTAGCTTTAAAATATTTAAATATAAGAGAAAATAACTTATTACTACATTGCTGTACTCAGGGAATGTGAAGAAACACTCAAGATCAAAATAAAGAAAAGAATAAATTAAAGCTAAAAAGAAAAACCTGCAGTTTTAGCTGTAAGATAAATCAAAATGCAAGAATGCTCTTATAGCAAGTATTAATATTAGTACTGAGATAAAGAAAAACTCAGATCTGGATCCACTACTTTTAATTATGTGCAGTAAAGTATAAGTAAATAAATAAGTGGTTTAAAAATCAAAAAAGAGGGAAAAGAACTGTTATTAGCTGCAGTGGATATGATTGAAACTAAACAAAATACAAAATAGTCTAGATGCAGATTATTATAATTAATAAGAGACTTCAGCAATGTAATTAAATATATATGTTTATGAGTTAATACAAGATGAATTTATATTTATTTAATCACATGGTTAATATCAGTTATACTTCTCTGTAACAACAACAAATTTAAAATGACAATATTAACAATAGCAAAAAAAAAAACCATAAACCAAGAATAATGTACCTAAGAACAAGTTCAGCAAAAGAAGTGCTAGGTTTAAGATGTAAAAATTTTAAACTTTATTGAAAAAGCTTAAAGTCCAATGAATCATGTTAATTAATGGGAAACCAAATGCAAATATGTCAATTTTCCTCAAATTAATCTCCAAATTCTATGCATTTTTCATAACAAATGTTAGCTTGATATGAGGAGTTAAATAAGCTTATTCTCTAATTTTTCATATAATAAACTAAAAACAAATTTCAGAGAATTCTGTCTCTGGCTAAATGAACTATCAGGTTTACCTTTTTATAGTAAAAATTATAAATCTGGACAAGGTATATAAAGCAACAGTTTTCAGATGTTGGATAGTAGACGATGCAGTGATATGACTCTTAAGAAAAGGAAAATACATGATGTTAGCTCCACATTCAATCTAGTTTTGTGCCTGGAAACAGTTTTCAGACTGCATCACAGAGGAATGGAGTCCAGAAAAGACACCAAAGAAGGAAAATAGAAATCTCGGTTTGAGGATATTAAGGTGGTTAAAGAGTGTGACAAAGATTAATAAAATGAGGGGACAGACAGAAATGTCATTTTAAAAGTCAATATAAGGGTGCCCTTGAATCTTGGACTGAATGGTATTTTGTGCTTGCAAACAACAAAATCCAGATGCTAATAAAATAGCATCCACAATGCCTAGCATGTAAAGCAAATAAAACTAGATAAAAGAGAAAGCAGGAAAATAGGACCAATACATGAAATAAAAATCCAGTGAATAGAAAAAAAAAAAAAAGAGATATCATAGATGTTGGAATTAGCAACTCGTGACTTTAAAATAATTAACCATTAAATAGAGCAAGAAGTATACAATATATGAATTAAAAATGGACTGGATGTGTTTAACAGAAGTTTGGACACTGTAGAAAGTATGACCAATGAACTCGAAGACATGAAATAGAAACCATCTGAAGTACAGAGAAAAAATTCAAAAACATAAATGAACAAAACTGAAGTGATCCTAAGATTGGGCAGAATAAGTATGTGAAGAAAAGAAGGGAAAGTTTTCTAAATATGTTTTTAAAAATATCAGCCCTCAAATCCAAGAAGCTCAATGAATTCCAAGAGGATAAACAAAAGTAAAACCTCACTTAAGTACATCATACACAAATTCCAGCAAACAACACATAAAAAGAAAAAAATATGTTAATTGCTTTATTTAATTATTCCACATTGTCCTCCATCTAAGGCAGATAAACTGAGCTCCATAGAACTTATTGTGTTCTCTCGAATGAGATTTTAAAATTTCAGGCCTCTAAAAGAAGTAAGAAGACATGCTGGCAACATGGTAAATCTCTGGTGACAATTGAGGCGAAAATAATGTGAAACAAAGAAATGGAAAAAGCAATAAATAAAAATAAGAAAGATTTAAAATTGAGAGGACCACAACAAAGGGATCTTTAAAAAATAAACTAGATTCCTCTTGCAAATGCAATGATGATCCTAATTACTGAGACTTACTAACTTCAACAGAAGCACAATTAAATTGTCACTTGAACATTCTCTGAATGACTGTGAAGTGGGGAGTGTGGGGCAGAAACAATACAAGTATCACCATCACTACATGCTCAGGGCTCTGAAAAGAAAAAAATACATTCATTCTCTATGAGGCAAAATGATAGTGTCGCCTGGCAGAGGCCTTTTGAAATCCTAAATATTAAAACAATCTCATGACTAAAATAGTTGAGGAGGCAAAGAAGCAGATCAGCAGACTGCTCATGGCCCAGCAATCTTTGATTCAGTGTAAACTGGAAGAACTATCCACAGCAAAAGAGCCCCTGGTGTGACTGGTAATTAGGTTTATGCTACCAATGAAATAAGCTCATTAAGGTATGTTAAAAATGTAAATACAATTTTAAAACCAAATTATCTGAAAATGTAGATTTTAAAATAGAAAATTAAGCATGGCAAAATGGTGACAGGCCGTTTAAAGGTAAATGCAATGATCCCAGACAAGCATTTTGCTTAAACCTAGTAATCCTTTGTGCCTTTCTAGACTGATTATGGTGGATGGAGAGCAGTTACTTTGAAGTGTTTAGTTTTCCTTGGGGTCATAACCCACCATCCAGCAGACCACATTTGGGATTCTCTTTCAGGGTAATCACTCTGTTGCTTTTGTGCATCAGCATGTACAGAAAAAGGCTTGTATTGATTCTTTGGATTTTCCAAGTTAATAGGTAAAATGTTTGTTCTAGGGAAAAACGGACATCTTTGGTTATGAGCAAAGGCCTAGCCTGTTGAACATAAAAAACAGAGAGGGGAAAGGATTCTATTATGATTCATAAAACTCGAAGGCTTGTGGATAATGAACTAAGAGAAGGCATCATAAATAAACGTTGACTATATTTTTGATTTTAACATTTTACAAACCCAATCTTTCAGGAACCTAGTCAAGAGACTAAATGTAAAAAACTTCCATTAACTGACTAAATAATAGCCCAATCATATCAATTCTTATCCTGAACTGAGTGAGAAGGGACTGAAGCAAAAAAGACGGCTTTAAATAACGACCACACAGAATATTTTCCCAAGAAATAAATGGACAATCTACGAATTAACATTATTCAGTTATATCAGTCCTTAGAACCCACATGAGTAGGTTGCTTGTCATCCAGTTCAAAAGAAGCAAAATACTTAAATTTTCTTTCTTTCTTTTTTTTTTTTTTTTTTGAGATGGAGTCTCATTCTGTCACCAGGCTGGATTGCAGTGTGGCGATCTCGGCTCACTGCAACCTCCAGCTCCCTGGTTCAAGTGATTTGCCTGCCTCAGCCTCCTGAGTAGCTGGAACTACAGGGGTGCGCCACCATGCCCAGCTAATTTTTGTATTCTTTTAGTAGAGATGGGGTTTCACCATGTTGGCCAGGATAGTCTCGATCTCTTGACCTTGGGATCCACTGGCCTCGGCCTCCCAAAGTGCTGGGATTACAGGCGTGAGCCACCGTGCCTGGCCAATACTTAAATCTTCATGTTAATGAACTGTGGCTTTAATTGACACAATAGTATGAAAATTCCAAGTCCTGAAGATATTCATTAGAACTCAAGGTAAGCCAATAAAATTGCCACCATAAGCCAAGGCAATGGTATATAATCTTCTTTGAGAAGTTGGAGAAGATTTTGTGTCTGGAGGAGACTTTATGGGTTGAAGGACCTGTGTTTCCCGTCATCCCCTTGAACTTAGAGATTAAAAGGCAAACAAGAGGAAAATGAAAAAGGACAAGGCAGACATAGCTGCTTCTGAAAATTAACACTCTCTCAAAGAAATAGGATTATCAGGTGATTCCAGTAATAACCTCTCACACCTCACCTAATTTCCGCCCATGCCTCCCTGACTTGAGACAGTGTAAGATCTCAAATAACCATTTCTTTACCTTGTACTTAAAGATGACTACAATTTGCAAATAGCAACATGTGCATGTATCAATAAATTCATAAATGCCAGGGGAAGAACTAAGTCTCTGTTGGGATGTAATTTAGAGAGAAAAATATTAATCCCTCACAAGAGAATCATTTATTTACATTATTCCTAATTTACTTTCTGAAAAATACTATTGTCTTAATTATAAGATTATCACTGCATGACAATACATCCCAACAAAACTTAGCTGTTTGACCATGACTAATGGCAAAATTATGAAATAATAATGTTGTACATCATTTTACACTAAACTCTTGAAGTCCAGAGTGATAAAATCCCCACCCAATTCAGTGTTAAGTGGGACAAACATGTCCTAAATATATAAAAGTTATTCTTTTTTACATAAATATTTACTACTTTTTGCAAATCCAACCTGCTCATTTCATTCTCAACTCTGTGAGTCTGACATATGTGGTTAATTCCTCCTCTCTCTCTTTTAAAAAAATATCAATTAGTAAAAAATAGTTTGTTTAAAGAGGGAAATAGAATTTTAAAGGCATCTATATCTGAACAAACCTATTTTTATTGATGTCAATAATCAAGGAAAAATTTCAACTAACGCCCCATTTGGTTCAACATCAGAGCTGTCAGCAATACATGCGTTTTTTCACCTTGCAGGTCAGAATTACAAGGTCATTTCCGATGATGAAGGACTGCCTTGTGGACAAAGTTTTTATTCTCATTTTAATTCCACACATAGGGGCAAATAAAGAAGAGAGCATATTTCTTTGCAGAGAGTTTTTTGTTTTTTTCTGTTCCTGCATTAGGCAACAGTGAGGGATAGGGGCAGTGGGTACACCTGTATAAGCAAAAGAAAATAAAGTTTCCCTGAAAAATTTCCTATAGCATAGTTGGATGCTGGACCCAGCCTACCTGCTTTGAGCTCTTGACTCCACAATTTATTAGCCATGACTTTGTCTGTTACAAATGACTTCTTCATTTTCTGCACAACATCTACAATAATATTGTTTACCTCACACGATTGTCGTGAGACTAAATGACTTAATAAAAGTAAAATACTTTTTGCTGCTGCTTCCACTGCTGATAATAATTAAATGATTCAGAGTTTTTCTGGGATTTTTTTTTGAAGAGTATATATTTAATATGGCATCAATATTTTTTGCCACAGATGCAAAGAAACACAGTTCCTGTTTTGCTTCTTTAATGATCTGATAAATTCATCTTAACCATAATTGCTTGTATGTTTCAAGTCAATAATTTCCATAAGGCCAATACAGAAGACCATCATCATCATATATGTTCAATTCAGATGATGAAGCTTGCCTTTCAGGGGAAAAAAAGCCATTCAGAATGTCTCTACAGTCTTAAGAAGTCATGAATATAAATACTTCCAAAGTGTTATAGAATCTATTAAAACTTTTACTTTTCCAACCAAGCTAAAAAGTTTTTTTAAATCAAAGTATTTATTTGAAAGACTATAATTTGCATGTAGTTCACTAGTCATAAATGAGAAAACAGTCAAAGGGAAATATATACAACATGAAAAAAGATAATAAAAATGGGAAGCAATTATTTATACTTAATAAAAGATTCTTGATATGTAAATTATATTTAAATGAAGCATTACACTTTTGATATTTAGCTTTGGCTAACAGTCCAAAAGACAAGTTCATCACAACACTTATTTCCTTAAGAAAATCATCGTTTTATTTCCTAACAACAAAATAATTTATGTTTTTGGTTCATTTTCTTTTAGTGTATCTTTATATACTTAATTCTTCTACAAAATGTTATTTAGTATTCAAGCTGAGATGAAAATATCAGTTTTATAAAAGAATCATAAAATACATTGATATTTAAAATAATTTTTTGAAAAGCCATTATGCAAAGCTCAGATATATGGTATTTTAGATACTTTTATTTATAGTTAATTTAGGCTTTAAGAAGGAACACTTTTTTATGTACCAACTTTTGAAATTACAATATATTTGTCAGGCATCATTAATTTGCTTTCTGAGTGGGAAGAGCATGGTGAATGTAATTGAGTTTTCAATGATAGGTGACTGTAGAGTGCCTCACAGCCACAAATTACCATCTATGCACAATATCGTCAGTGTAAAGTTTTAGAATGAGCCAAATGCATCCCCATCACAGAATGTGCATAGAGTTTGCTTTTTAGATCCAACCTATTTTCCAATTTTAACATCAAAAGTATATTTTTAGAGTGGTACATCAAATTAAATATGTATAGCATATATATCTTTTATAAGAAATGATTCTTAAAGTAAATCTTTAATATAACCTTTTTCATAAATTTGTTTTATTTTACCTAATTTTATTTTTTGTTTCCCCCACCCTTCCCTGCACAACTGTGACTTGAGCATATTTGGGGCATTGTAAACTGTTTCTATTCCAGTAGGTGTCAGGCTTTCCCAGCGTGCAGACCACAAAGGCACCTAACACAGGCGTTGATGCACAATCCTATGCTTAATCCAGTTTCTGTAAACTGACGCATTCAGCGTTTACCCCAAAATAATAAATTTAAAATTATAGTTTTAGATTCAGAAAAGCAGACGGTGTGCAAATACAAAAAGTTTTTACTTAGACATATATAAGCACTCATTAAATTCTAACATATGAAATGAAATATATATTTATAGTAACAGTAGAAATAGCAAAGTAATGAAAGAATGTGATTAATGAGGAAAAGTTGATAGAGGATATACTTTACATAGTGTTTATTTCACTGGCAGTAATGTAATAGATATATCTATTTCACAAAGACATAAGAAAATATCCTTTAGTATAATGGTTTCTCTTTAGAACTTTATAACATGTAAGAATAATCCATTTTGGATATTATTAGGTCTAATAACAGCTTTGCAAACAACACATGAATTTATCTGATCAGATAATTCACTTCTAAAATCTATTCATAATTCACACAAAAAGAGTAGAAAAAAGTCTATTATGATAGACTGAAGAATTAATTTAATGCTTAATTTTTGTAATTTAGAAATATTTTTCTAATTTGTCATTAAACTCAGAAAAAAATCCCTCCTGTTTTTTCTGCATATTCAAATTTTACCTTCCTCTGACCCTTCTCATTAACATGTTAACATATGTATGACCCCTCTGTATGTAAAATAAGATATAATAAGAAACAAACACAAAAATTAGGTAACTGTTTAGACTAGCCTTGGTTTCTGACCACTCTCTCCTCTTTTTTCATAAAAAACCCTCCTCAATTGAGTTGGCTTTAACTGCTTTCTTTTGTCTTCCTTCATCCCTCAGTTCTCTCAGGCCAGAGCACAGTGATCACTCAACTGCTTATCATCTCCATGTCACTGAAATAGTTACTACTTTTCAGTCCTTGTTTTGTCTCTTTCCACAGCATTTCACACTGTGGATCACTTACCTCCTTCTTCAAATATTTTTTCCTCTGCTCTTTGACACCGCACTTTTATAGTTTCCTTCCTAACTTCTCTAGTCACCCGATTGAAGGCTGTATTCCTGGCATCCACCACCATCAGTCCATCAAATATTAGATAGTCTCCATTCATAATCCTAGGTCCTTCTTTCTTTCAGTATCGTCTGCATTTATGACTTAATACATTTCTATACACCAATGCTTTCCCAAATTTATATGTCTAGCCTTGATCTCCCCTCTGGGTGCCAAACCCGTTTAATAATCCATGATTTTACAGAGTCTTACTGAGTTCCTTCTATGTGCCTGGCACTGTTTTAGGCAGCAAATAGAGTAGTAACAAGACAGGCAAGGTCCTTGTTTTCATGGGATATGTTACAGAAAGACATAAAATACACCATTGTCTATATAAATAGAATAATTTCAAATAATTCCTACAAAGAAAAAAATAAGGGTGGTAAAATAAGGAATGGCAAGTAAGAGGATAGATAACTTTAAATTGGGAGGTCAAAGAAGGTCCCTTGGAGGAGGTGACATTAAAGCTGGAGGTGCAAGTGGAACAGGAATCCCTCATTATAAAGAGTGCAGAGACAGCATTCCAGCAAGAGCAAAAAAAGTTTCCTTGAGATCCATATCAACTTGCTATGTTTGATAAACAGAAAGGAAGCTGGCGTGGCTGGAGGAAATGAAGTGAGTGAGCTTGGAGTGTGACAATGAATAAAAGACCAAATTTCACAGATTTTAAGACATACATCTCTGAAATCAAGACCGTGTCTTGAAATCAATTGCATATTTCAGTTATTAGTGGTCAGACAGCAGTCGTTGCCATTGCCTTAGAAATATTTTACTGATTTCATATATCACTTTCATTTAAAAAGTGATATATACAGACTTCTTAAGTGATATATGATCAATATCTCAAAGTCTGCAAGACAAACCTGAAAATTCAAAGGAAGTACATTGTCATACTTTTCCTTCTGATTCGTACCTAAAATAATGTGTCACTTACAATAATGAAGTCTTACATCTAGTGAAATGCAATAACCTGACTTAAATGTTCAAAAGATCTCTCCCTTGTATGGAGCATTGATTACAGTAGACAAGAGTGGAAAGAAGTGGACCGTTAAGGACACTGGTGTTGAATAATGGCAACTAGAAGACGGAGAGAAGCTGAGGTATTTGGGATATATCAGAGGGGTAACAAGACTTTTTGATAGATTAGATAAAGACCAGGAGGGAGAGACAAAAGCCAAAGATATTTCCAAGGTTTCTAGTTACGAAACTAGCCATTCACTGATTTGATGAAAATTAAGAAACATGTATACAGGGGTTGGGGATTGTGGGAAAAGTCAAATAGGCAGTTGGATTGTATCATTGCCTCATTTCACCTATTATCCTCTGAGGCAAGGTTTACTGACCCCATTCACAATGGGTAGGCTATTCCCCCTGTTATATACTACAGTTACTCAAGCTTTATTCAGAATCAGCATTTGTGATTCATTGTTATTCCTCCTCTCACCTCTACCACTGGGCTGTTGGCTTCATAAGGCAGGACTTGTAGGAGATCTTGTTCATTGTTTTACTCCCAGCACAAGCACAGTGCTGGGGACAAATTAGGTGTTCAGCAAATATTTGTTCAACATATAAATACACTAATCCTAATTTCTTCTTTCCATCCTCCCTATTTCAAAGAGCTTCGTCATTGACTAACACCCATTCTGCCAGACAGGAAACCACGGCTCTATTATAGCCAGGAGTTCCTACAAGTTCCCCCTGCAAAAAAAAACTATAAAATGAAACAAAAATATGCCAGAATAATCCTGAATAATCCAGAAAAGAACCTGTAACAAACATAAATAATCTTTTTTATCAAGAATTATTATAAAATTCCAAGAATGGTAGGAAAGAAAAAAACCTAATATGAGTTTATTCTAAATCCACCAGATTTTTTCATAAACAAATGCAAATATTTATTTGGGAAGCTTCCTTCTTTATATTCACATACTGATCCTCATATTTCACATTCAATTTGATTAAATATTGATTGTGTACCTGCTATAGAGACTGTTAGCTCTGAAAATAAGGTCCTATATACAAAAAGATACTATAGATTTCATTATAGTTATTATGCAGTGTCGTAAGTGCAGTGAACATGAGAATTCAGAGACCTGTAGGAGCAGTTAGACTGGCCACCTAATATCAGCAACAGCTTTAATCAAATGCCTTTCACATAGCAGGAATCAACTTCTGTTTTTAACTTGATTTTATTATTAATAAAATGTTTAACTCCATTTTGCTCCCAAGACATGCCTGGTGTCTTAACTTTGTTGTATTACATGTAAAAACTATCTGTAAGTTTAGTTTTTTTTTAACACTAAACTTCTAGTATTCTAAACATACAGATGACTCTGAACATTAAGTGAATAAAATATTGACCCACCCAGATATTTTTTCCTTGTTTATTCTGATTTGGTTTCACTCCTTTAAAATCCCTCTTTAACAAGACTCCTTTAAATTTATTTTATTATTTTACTTCAACCATTCAAATTGCTCTAACTTTAAATCAAAATTAATTTGAAAAATAGGTTTTCTGATTCATCATGTTCATGATGACAACACAACTCAAAAAATTTGAGTTGTTGAGCACCTATTCTGCGAGAAGCACACATCTAAGCACATTTCATTTATTTCAATCTGAACAATAACCCTGCAAAGTTTTATTTTTATTGACATTCCCTGTATTATATCTGTAGTTTACATATGAAGAAACGGGGGTTCAGGGAGATCAGTCGAGTTGCTCAAAGTCATGGAACTAGACCATACTGAAGCCAGGATTGCACCCCTGGTGTGCTTGGTTTAATCTTTGATAACCGTATACTTTTTATAATACTGTTATTCCAATTTTCAAATCTGTTCATGCCTCAACTTTATTGTTTTTTTTTTTTTTTTTTTTTTCATATTGTGGTCATTGTTGCTACCACAATCGACATATCCTTGAGCTGAATTACAGAAACTAACAGCCACTGTGGTGTTGCTCTGCTTGCAATGGCTATTATCCTAAGTAAAACCACCTCTACGAGTGAATAGAAAAGTGAATGATTATTTCAGTTAAAACAAGATTGCTGCGTTTTATTTGTTCATTTTTCCTTGTTAGATAAATTAGCAATCACCTTATCTAACTGAAATGGTGAAATTATAAATGTGATCCAAGTTCATCTTGAATTTGAAACAATTTTCGGGGAGTAAGGTAAATTTCACCTGCAATTTTCTAGACCCGATAGACAGAACAAAAGACAAAAGGAAAAGAAGGTTTCTTACTTTCCTCTAGTTGTTTCGAAACTTGATTTTTGGTAGTCAGTTCTTCGGCTTGGACTGCTGTCACCCCTGCTGAGGTATGTTTCCCGTGGGGCTCGATTTCCCGTGCCTCCACTGCCTCCAACACCTCCAACTGCGTTTAGAGAAGTTGCTTGTTCATTTGACTTTCTGGCAAAGCTCTGAAGAAATTTCAGTGTAGAATTGGAAAGGACCGCTGATTCTGCTCCAGGATTGAACTTGATGCTAGATTTGGTTGGGAGGGTAAGATTTCGGAACTTGACAACTCCTTCTGCTTTCTCTGTGGATGTGAGAGTTTGGTTTCTCACACCCTCAGCAGGTGCACTTGTGTCTGAGGGAGGCAGTGTTGATTTAAGAAGACTCTCTTCAGAAGTTCTTGCCTCTGGAGTTGTAACTATCTCTGCTGACATGACCTGAGTGGTTGGCAGTATTTGCAAACTTTGTATTTTATTTGGAGGAACTGAAGCATAGGTCATAGTCTTCTGGGAGTTTCCATCCTCAGGTATAGTCCAAGAATGCTTACTGTTGTTAAGCCCAATGACCCCACTCCATAAACTGGAAAGCAGGACAAATAATCTTGCCCCCTTCATCTCAGTAGTTTGAAGCAAGGAAGCTCATGTGAAATTTGGGGATAAAGTCCGTGTGGCCTTTTTGATAGCTGCTTCCACACTGAACCTGCTAAGACCGAGCTTTGCCAATTTGAGATGTGTAGAGGAAACAGGTTTCTGTGTTTTGTAATGGACTCAGGAAGTTCAATTTCCTGTTTCTGAAGGGTTTTTGTGATCTGTGACCTCTAGTGGGATGGCTCTATGGCAGTGCTGAAGGATCTCTGACAACGCTAAGGGTAAATGGGAAAACACAGGCAATTATTATCTTAAATCCATGAGAAAAACATGAAGTAACTTTCTTTTCCTGAGCACACCCATGTTTCATGTTTCACTGATTTCAAAGAGAAATTTCAGTTTCACGATGGAGAGTGTACAATTTTGTTTATATAGGCTGATACAGAAGTTTAACATTTTGTTCTGCTACATAAAGACACTGAGAAAAAAATTTTTGATACTTCTTATCTGCTACGCTCTAACCAAAGAGCTGCCTTTTGTTCAAGTGCATATCCATGTGCATACACATAATCAAAAGCTTGTTTACAGTGTCTCTATTCTTCCATACAGCATATATACCTTAAATTATAAAATGTCTCTCCATCTATTTATCCATCTACATGTCTACATATATATCTCCTTATTTTTATAAATACACTTCAGCTGTGTTATTACTTTACCAGGGACTCACTTTAAATTTTGCTCCTGGAACTTCTACCAGAGATACCCATTAATGGAATAAATAATCAGAATTTTACTCCCTTTATTTTCCAATCCTGATTGTCTAGTAGTTGGGGGTAGTCAATATTTTACCAGTAAGGGATAGATAAAGAGAAAATGGAGTCACATAAAAATAAATTAAAAAGGGATCATATAGAATGCTCTTATACTTTTACTAGTATAAGTAAACCAATTACTAGGACAAAATTATACTAGTTGCAAATAGCAGATAACTATATTTATCAGAGTTTTCTATGGTTTTCTTTTCTGGTAGAGATGCTTCATGAGATTTATGGTTTAATCTCTCCAGCAAATCTCTGATCCTCAGACTTCAATTAACCTCTCTCATCTATAAAATTTCATAGCAGACTGTTTAGATGTATAAATTAAATTATAATAATTCATTCATTCACTAATTCATTTATTTGTGTATTCATGCATTCAGTAGTTACCTAACCCCTCATTCTGTGCAAAGTACTCTCTTATGTGCATGTGCTAGGACTATAAAGAAAAGCAAAAATATTCATTTCTGTCAATTTGCTTATTGTTCTGTTATTTGAAAGCTAGATCCTTGTGTAACCAAAATCAATCTTTCTGTCAACTTCTGTGCCAGGCATTAAGTTCTTGCTAAATATTCAGTCACTAATTATTAAACTATTATTAGATTTTATTTTATTAGAGTATTAAATTTCAAAATTAGAGAATTGGAAATCTAATGCCTGCTTGATTATGTTTTATTGTAGATATTTTCTCTAGTCCTTATTCCTTGACACAGCGTACCAGGATTTGAAATAAGGCCTAATTCTTCCCTGAGCTATAACTACTTGGGCTTAATATCTTTTTCTTCCCTCAATCTTTGCCATTTATTTCCGTAAGTGTACTGTTGACCTATTAGAGAGTTTATAATGTGGGGTTATTTAAACTAAGACAATAATCAGCAACCCCAATTGACTTTGATATGGACTACAAAGCATCTGTTTTCTCAGATATACCACAGAACACTCCACAAACGCTGCCTTAGTACAAGAGCAAAAAGGTCCAACACAGACAATCCAGGAAGCAATTAGTTAATAAAAAGTGTAATGAAATTGCACAACTCCAATACAAGTATGGTTTTCAGTATAAAGAAAAAGGCATTACCTGGAAAAGACAGAAGAAACTAGCTTTGGCTTATAGAAGAGCAGTAATTTCATAAAATTTAGGAAAAACATTCCTATTTATATGCAATTTTACAGAAATTTTCCTAGATTTAGTAAAAACAGATGAATAGAGTGTCTTGAAAATTTATAAAACTACCAGAATAATCACATTTATTGATTTTTTTTTCTTCTACAGCTTGAAAGTCTGTTCAAACCTGGTCTGGCAAGTGAACTTTAGTGGTAAAAGGTCACCCATTGGATCTATAACAAATAGTTATCCAATGATAATAAAAACTAAACAAAGCAAAGCAATTCATTTTACCTCTTATAAGGTATTGACCAATAATGACTTTTGTTCATCCCTATCCTAGCTTACAAGTGACCCTGCGATCAAAAGGCTAAAGGTTCTGTATCTCACTATTGATCTACTAAGCTAACTTGCACTTTTACTCCCCAGGAATTCCAAGCTCATCTAGTGATTTTGGGTTATGGATCAGCCCTTAATTAGAGATATAAAATACTTCAGAAACTGTCAGAGGCATAATCTCAAATTCTGCTGTCTGAGACTAATTAATACTCATCAGATAACAATTAAGAAAAATAATATTGCTGAGATGACTGGCTGAAGAGTACTCAGTTCATTCATACCTCTAGATACTCTAAATACTATTGCTGAATTAAATGATACCATCAGCTTTTTATACCTGGACCCTGTCATTTTGCTATACATCCCATTTCCCACTTGGATGTTTATAGTAAATTATGTTTTACCATCTCGCCATTTGATCACTGTGAATATTTTATAAGATTAAAAATCATGAAATTTATTACATTATGTGCTATCAAATTTTTCTGTCATTTTTCATTGTATCATAAACATAGGATTCACTTTATGCTGAAAAATGGGTTATCTGTAGATGATGAGATAATGGGTTTGGTTTTTTTCTCCCTTATAATCTATATGAATTAATTTTTTCACTACAAGAAAAAAAACAACAAAAAAAGATTTATTAAGTTGAAAGACAAATGTGAGTTAAAAGAGAATCTTAGATTGAGGGGTTCACTGTAGATGGTGCTGTGTATTATTTAAAGCATTTTTATAGCTGCAAGAATTATTATTCTTTGTAAAATGCCGGGAGTATGGGCTAACTTCTGCCAGATTAATAGGATTTTTCCGCAGCTGTTTTCTTTATTTTTCACATGAGAAATTCCTATTTTCTTAAAATAGTTTAAAACATCCCAAATAAGATTTCATTATAGCCTTTCTCCATAAAACATGTCTGTCAAAAATAATTAAAGAAAACAAATTTTTAAGCTTTTCAATTTAACATTGTTTGAAAAATATTGAAAACCTGTTAAATTTATATGTGGACAAAGGGAGTTATCAACATACAGCAAAAGGGCTGGAGAAAAAGGGAAACTGATACCTGCTTGATTTTGATGATTCAATGTGCTAAGTAAGTTAAATCTGACATATTATTTAATTCTTACAAAGATGTTAGGTAAGCATTCTATTCTCATTATACTCATGGGAAGCTAAACTTAAGCTAAATAACTTCCTAGGGTAACACATTAGTAATTGATAGAACAGGTATTTATGTTCAATTCTGATTCAATAGGCGTTCAATAAATATTTGTTGAATGAATGAATGAATGGATGGATGGGCTATGAACATACTCCTATGTATAGTAATAATGCATGGGTCGAGGAGAGCTCTATTTCACATTCCTATAGACACACAAAAGAGAAAGAAAGTAATCTAAGTAAATATAATGAACTTTTTCCAGGAACACAACTTCAAAAGCCTTCTGAAATACCCTTTCAGTCAGATTGCCTCCTGTAAGTTCCTCCTAAAGAAAATTCAAAAAGCCCATTGCTTCTACATTATCTATTCTCAAAATAAATATGAGGAGGTTTATTTTGAAGCCATCACACCCACATTAGAATAATAAACCTAAGAGTTGTAGAATAAAAGACTAAGACTCTCATTAAGACTAAGACAAAGAGCTGTAGAATAAAAGATAATAAAGCAGTACTGATGCTAGAAAAATCTATATAAGATAAGCAAATAAATTGAAAGTAGGAAAATTTAGGTTTGAGTGGGCTAGCAAGTAAAGAAAGATGGACAATTAATAAATTATATGTGTTAATATTAAGTGAGAGAAAAATATTAGTTTATCAGGGAAAAAAACCAACATATTTTGTCCTAATATTAAAATTTTAACTTTATAGTTAAGAACATAAAGAACATACTGATAAAGATGACCAAATGCTCCCTTAAGAAAATGAATGGATAAATAGCTCACAGAATCATGCTATTGCTGATTTTATATTTTCCATTTAAGTAGAACAGTACACTTGAAGTGAAAGAGTTCAAAACTCATTTTTTTAATCATTTTAGAAATAACGATATTTTCATTTTCTTAATGGAAAGTTGTATCTGGTTATCAAGTGATTATCATTAGTGACTTCCGCTTCTCAAAATATGGAATAGACATATTTCTTTATTCTTCCTGCTAAGTACATTTGAAAATCATGGACATTATATACAGAACAAATATAAGAAGACTCTGAAGAGTGGAGAAAAGAAGGCAGAATGGCTGGATGACCCAAGGAAAAATGAAACATTGAGTTCCCAAGCTTTCTTTTGCCTCATTTCTGGGTACTAGGGGATTTGGCAAACTAGGAACACCAATAGGCACAAACAACAAAAGCTCTCTTTAGGCCAAGGATTAGAAAATTGTCAGCCTGGAGGGACAGGAAACTTTTCAGAAAATAACCACTCTACTCCCACCATACCACAAACAACAAACAAAAATCAAAACAAAAGAACCCATCCTTGCCAGCAAAGCCTGAAGGGAGAATTAAATGTCCACCTCATGAGGTTGTAACAAGGTGTCCCAACCCTCATTCTCCTGCTGGTGTAACATCAGAGAAGGCCAACAGAAGAGCCAGAAATGTCTTCATCAAGCCTTTGGGGAGCTATTGTCATAGCTCCCCAAAGGCTTGGCGAAAGGGAAATTATGGAAATCAATAGCTTTGAGGCATGGCAGGACTTCACTGAGTACACTTTGGAGAAAAGGTCCTCCAAAGGCTAGAGATAACGTAAGACATCTTTCCAAGATGTCTTCCAAGGTGTAAAATCTAGGGGTGGGTCTGGAAAGAAATGAGAACACACTAGAAATGTTTAAAAAATAATTTTGCATTGTAAAGTAAAAGAATATCTTCCACAGTGGTTTAATCACCTTCTCTTCACCCCATTGGTGAGGTAGGAATTCCCACCTTAGGGTTATAGGAATGGTTGAACACATGACGTCCAATGTTGACTTGATGAGATTGGCAGCAGTTTTTACATAAACTGAAGCCCTGGGGAAGAGGACATAGCACACCACGCAGGGCCATGCTGGGGCTGCACTCGGGAACAGAGAAAACAATCAACTATGCTAGAAGGCAGACTTTGTAATACCAAGAGTGTGAAGTGTCCCCTGGTTCCCACAGGAGGATGTGACTGGCTTGTATGAATAATTCTGTGGGTTGGCAGGGAACTGAAACCCAATACTCAAGGATAAGCAGAAACTGTGCCTGGTCCCCTTGATAAAACAGAGGGTGTTGGGCTGGAAGCTTATCCACAAGAGCAGCGTGGGGAAGGGAACTTGTGGGTTAAGGCCATTGATGACCTATGGTTTCAGATGTCAAGACGGCTCATAATTCTGTGTCTTAATTTTAGGCATCATATTACACACAGTTCAGAGACAATGCAGTTCTCTGTGTTGTCAAGGATAACTAGCTCTCCAGAGCTTTGCCTGTGCTCAGATCTCAAACTTAGTTGAAAGAAGAATCTTTATCATGTCCTCAAAGTATTTAAGAACATAATGAGTTAAAACTTAACACTATAACAATTTTGGTTTATATTAGACCTAGCTCAATTACAAATTGGGATAACTCAGCTCCTACACTAAAGGGCTGACAGGATAAAAACATTCTTCTCTGAGATAAGTATTATTTATTATAGCCTTTATTATTCTTTTATGCATAATGGCTCATATAATAAAAAAATTGTTAGACAAATGAAAAAATAATAAAATGTAATTCATGGTCAAGAGAGAAACCCTGAAAAAAAAATCCAGAAAACACCAAGATATTGAAAGTATAAGAGAGAGAATTTCAAATAACAGTGGTAGAATGTGATATTGAAGGTGGGTGGGGAACATGTCTGAACAGAAAGGGAATTTCAGCAGAGATAAAAATTATTTTTTTTTAAAGTTAAATGAAAATGCCAGAAATAAGACATATCAAAAATGGAGACGTCATCCGATCAGCTTAACACTGAAAATATCAAGGAAAATAAGCACTTAACTTGAAGATAGGTCAAAAGAAATTATAAAAACTGAAGAACAAAAAAGATGAATATGTGAACAAATTAACAGTGTCTGAGATCCGTGTAACAATTTCATATGGTTTAGAACACCTACAAATCAAGGAAGTAAAGGAGAAAAAGAGAGAGAAAATAGGAAAAAAGGATCATAGGTAAGAATTTTCCAAAATTAATGAGACACAATTGATGAGTTGCCAGGGAAATAAAAAGCCGTATCACATAAAGGGGAACATAATTATAGCTGACTTTTCATTAAGTCAAATAGATGAGAGAGAGCAATAGAATTACATCTTTAAGGTGCTCAAAGGAAAAAAATAACTTGCCAATTTATAATTCTATATCTTGTAAAAATATTCTTCAAAAGTAAAGAGGAAATAAAGACATCTTTAGTAGGTAAAACCTGAAAGAATTTGATTTCAGAAGACCCACATTATAAGATATATTAAAGAAACTCTTTAAGCTAAAGAGAAACTATACAAAAATGAAACTACATGGGCAGGAAGGAGTGGAAAGCATCAGAAAAGCTAAATACATAGGTAAACAAAAATTGATATTATCTTTATTATAGATAAAAAGGTAGATAATTGATATTATGTTTATTATAGATTCAAAAAAGATGGATATGTGAACAAAACAAACAGTGTCTGAGATCTACAGAACAGTTTCATATGTTTCAACATACCTAGAGTTGGAAGAAATAAAGAAGAAAAGAGAGAGCATTGTAATTTCATGTGTAGTGAAATGATAATGAATTATTATTATTTTTTTAATCTCACTGCAATAAAATCACAGCAGTGTATCATGGGATTGACAGCATTTGTAGTTAAAATTCAAGACAGAGGAACACAAACAGCCTGCAGGTGTGTAAATGGAATTATGCAGTTAGAAGGAGATTCTGATGTTATTGTGAAAAGTAAAATGTTATTTGAAAATATACTAGAATACATTGAAATGCATATTGTAATGGTTAGAACAAAAATGTGTTTCAAAGTCAATATAGGATTACAATGGCATAGTTAGAAAGTACTCAATTCATATAAAAAGGACAAGAAAGGACAAAAGGAGACTCAGTTAATCAAGAACACACAATACTGAATATAAACACACTTAGTAGTGTTTCAAAATACACAAAGCTAAAATCACTGTAAATCTGTGGATTTATTTCTGGGTTCTTATTCTGTTCCATCAGTCTATGGGTCTGTTTTTATGCCAGCACCATCCTATTTTGGTTACTATAGCTCTGTAGCATAATTTGAAGTCAGGTAATATGATTCCTCCAATTTTGTTCTTTTTGCTTAGAATTGCTTTGGCTATTTTTTGTGGTTTTATATAAATTTTAGAAATTTTTTTCTATTTCTGGAAGAATGTCATTAGCATTTTGATAGGGATTACATTAAATCTGTATATTGCTTTGGATAGTGTGGACATTTTAACAATATGGATTCTTCAAATTCATTAACATGAGATATCTTCCCATTGTATCATCTTCAATTGCTTTCATCAATAATTTTTGGCAAAGCTTCCAAAATCATACACATGTTTTCTCTTATTTGTGGGAGCTAAAAAATTTGATCTCATGGAGGTAGAGAGTAGTATTTTGGTGGCAACAGGCTGGAAAGGATAGTGATGACTGGAGGATAAAGAAAGGTTGGTTATTGGGGACAAAATTGAGTTAGATAGCAGAAATAAGATCTAGAGTTCAGTAGAACAATAGGGTGACTATAGTTCACAATAGTTTATTGCATATTTCAAAATAACTAGAGAAGTGGATATGAAATGTTTACAACACAAAGAAATGATGAACATATCAGGTGATAGATATCCTAATTACCTTGATTTGATAAGTAAACATTGCATGCTTGTATCAAAATATCACATGTACCCCATAAATATGTACAACCATTATGTAGCCATAAAATAAAAAATAAGAAATAAAAAATAAAAATCATGAAACCAAAATAGATAGAATTAAAGGGAGAAATGGATAAATTTATTATCATAGTCAGAGATATTAACATCCTTCCTTTAGTAGACAAGTATACACAGAATCAGTAGTGATGTAGAAGATTTGAACAAAATCATTAACCAATTGGACCTAATTGATATTCATAGAACATCCAACAACTACGGATCACATACTTTTTAAATGTACATAGGCCCATCATTGATATAAAATATGTTTTGGGTCATGAACTATTTCTCAGTAAGTTTCAAAGCATAAAAATCATAAAGAGAATATTCTATAAATGCAGAAGTATAAAGTTACAAATAAATAAAAGTAAACTGTTAAAAAAAGCCCAAATATTTTAAATGAAACAACATACTTCTAAATAATCCTCAGTCAAAGCAGCAGTAAGAGGAGTGTTTTAAATATGTGTAACTAAATAATCAAAATATATCAAATTTTGTACAATTTTATCACTTGAAATACCTATATTAAAAAAGAAGAAACAGTCTGGGCATGGTGATTCATGCCTGTAATCCTAGCACTTTGGGAATCCGAGGCAGGTGAATTGTCTGAGCTCAAGAATTTGAGACCGTCAAGGGCATAATGTCGTGAAATCCTGTCTCTACAAAAATACAAAGAAAAAAAAAATTAGCCAGGCATGGTGGCATGCACCTGTAGTCCCAGCTACTCAGGAGGTTGAGGCGTGAGAATTGCTTGAACCCAAGAGGTGGAGATTGCAGTGAGCCAAGATTGTGCTACTGCACTCCAGCTTGGGCAACAGAGCAAGGCTCTGNAAAAAAAAAAAAAGAAGAAGAAGAAGAAGAAGAAGAAGAAGAAGAAAGGGATGAAATTATTGGGGTATGCTTACATTTTAAATAATAGATAAAAGAGATCAAAATTATCCCAAAGTTAGTAGAAGGAGGAGATAGTGGAAATAACATCAGAAACTAATGAAACAGGAAATGGACAAAGAAGAGAGAAAACTAATTTTCGAAGTTTTTTTTGTAAAAATTAATATAATTAATCAAGCTTTGGCAAGACTAATCAATAAAAATATGCAAGAAGAGATTATAAATGTTCAAAAACATAAGTAGAGACATTACAAAGAGCCCACACACATTGCAAGAATAATAAGGACACATTATGAACAATTTATAACAATATATCTGGCAACTTAGATGAAAATATTTCTTTAAAAAACTTAATAAAACGGTAAAAAGAGACATTTAGAAAACTAAAAATCTCCATTCATAATAAAAACTTTCCTACAAGTAAAGCTCCAGGTCCAAATGGCTTTGCTAGTAAATTCTATTAAACATTTGAAGAAGAAACAATACAAATCTTCATAAATTCTTTTCAAAAATAGAAAAGAAGATACCACCTCCCAACCCCATTTATGAGCTCACAAACACCTAATATTAATATAACAAAAATATTTCAAGAAAAACAAAACTTCAGACCAATGTTTTTATTGACGTAAAAGGAAAAGTGTTAAACAAAATGATAGCACTGTGTGAAAAACTAATATATCATAACTTCTATTACCAGTATGCAGATAGTTTCAATATGAACTAGTGTTTAATTTTGTCAAATGTTTCTACAGTATCTATTTATATATATACACACACACACACACACACACACACACACACACACACATACATACACATATTTTCCACAGGAATAATTCAAATAAATCTATAGGGATTATTCAAGGAAGTTAAAGTTGATTTACATTCAGAAGTCAGACAATGTTATTTGCCATATTAGAATGAATGAAGGAAAGAGAGAAAGAGAAAGACAGAGAGACAGAGGCAGAAAGAGAAAGAGAAGAAGGAAGGAAGGAAGGAAGGAAGGAATGAAGGAAGGAAGGAAGGAAGGAAGGAAGGAAAGAAGAAAGGAAGAAAGAAAGGAAAAGCAGGTATATACATCTAAATAGACACTGTAAAAACATTTGACAAAATTAAACACTAGTTCATATTAAATATATCTGCATACTAGTAATAGAAGGCATCTACAATCTACAGCTAACATCTTTATTAATTATGAAACTTTGAATGCTTTTTCCATAATATAAAAAGAAAAAACAAATATTTGCACTCACAACTTTTGTTCACTATTGCACTGAAAGTCCTAGCAGATGCAATAAGAAATAAAAGAAATTAGAAGCAGGATAACTGGAAAGGAAAATGTAAAGTGCTATTTTATATATAAATGACTTCCCTGTACACATAAAAATTCTATGTAATCCTCAAAGATTTTAAAGCAGGGTGTGGTGGTACACTCCTGTAGTCCCAGCTACTCAGGAGGCTGAGGCTGGAGGATCACTTGAACCCAGGAGTTCTAGGTTGAACTGCTCTGATTGTACCTGTGAATAGCCAAGGCATGACACCTTTGACAACATATCAAGCTCTGTCTCTATAAAAAGAAAAGAAAAGAAAAAGAATTCACAATTAGTAAATTTAGGCAAGTTCACATGATAAAAGATTAATATACATAAATTAATCATGGTTCATATGCTAGCCACAAGCAATGAGAATAGGGATTTATTAAAGTTCCATTTATAACAGCATCAACAATCCATCAAAATCTTGGAATAAACAAAATTTTGCAAGATTTTTGCAATGAAAACAAGATATTGCCAAAACTTTTTTGAAACACCCTAATTAGTGAATATGCCAAGTTCAAGGACCGGAAAGCTTGATATTTTAAAAAAGTCCATCCTTCTCAAGTTTTATACCTTCAATGCAATACTAATTAATCTTACTAGATTTTTGTTGAAAATTTATAAGCAATGCTAAAATTAATAAGAAAATATATGAGATCTAAAAACTCAAACAATTTTCCAAAAAAATTGGATAGTTAATACAACCTGATGTCAAGACTTAATCTACAATAAGCAAAATAGTATAATATTGGTATAAAAATAGAAAAATAGAGCACTGGAACAAAATAGAGAGTACAAAAATCAATCTATGCCAATTTGGACAAAGGTACCAAGTTCATTCAATGGTAAAATATCTTATTAAATAATGATACTAGAACAAATAAATATGTGAATTAAAAAAATGAACCTTTACCTCAAACCCACTCCAAATCCAAAAATTAATTTGAGATTGTTCATACACTTAAATATAAACATAAAACCACATACCGTCCAGATGCAAGTATAAGGAAATGTCTTCATGGTCTTGGTATAGAGAAAGATTTATTTGATAGTTACAGAAAACATAAACCATTTAAAGATAGTTGAAACATTGCATTGTCTCAAAATTTAAAAGGTTTAGCTCATCAAAGGACATAATTGAAAACAAATTGGTAAGCCACATCTTGGAGGAAAATAAAAGAAATTTAGATATTTGAACAAATTGCTCCATCCAGAATATGAAATGAATTCATATTAAGAAAGAATGAAAAGATAAGCAATCCACTTAATAAATTGTCAAGAGCCCTGAACAGACACATTACAAAGGAATATACGCAAGTGGCTAAGAAATATCTTTAGTAATCAGTGCAAATCAAAGCAATTAATATTATACTCAGATATCATTCACACCCATTAAAAAGACCTAAAATTTAAAAAGCCTCATAGCACCGAGAGTTGGATGGGAGTAGAGTGAAGCAATCAGAACTCATACATCTCAGGTAGAATAAAATGGTACCACCACTTTAGAGAATTGTGCAGCAATTATAAAGTAGAAAATTCATGTCATCCATGATTCAAGAAGTTGCCAGAGGTACTTACACAAGGGAATAAAAAATATGTACATAGAAATACTTGTTCAAGAATATTCGTAACAGCCCAAATATACAAGAATATCAAGAGAAGAAGACATAGACAAAGAATGGAATATTCCACTCATAAATGTAATAATATTCTGCAATGAAAATTAATGAACACTGATACATGCAATAACATGTATGAATGTCAAAATCGATATGATTACTGAGAGATTTGAGATGAATAATACTTATGTTACAGTTATATTTTATATAAAGTTCAAGGGCAGGAAATACTAATTTACAATGATAGAAATCAGAAAGAAGTTTCCTCTGGAAATGAAAATATTGATTGGAAAGGGCCATGAAAAGTATTTCTGGGATGATGAAAATATTTTACATCTTGCTTTTGGTTGTAGATTCTGAGTAGATGCAATTGTCAAAACTCATGAAACAGAGCACTTAACAGCTGTGCATTTTATTGTATGCATATGACGCATTAATTTTTTTAAGTGAATGAAAAGAATTTAATGAGAATGAAATAAAGAATGTTTGCCTCTTCCTATAGTTGTATTTGTCTTTCTTAAATCAAATATGCAACCTTTTGCTTAACAAATACAATACATATATATTCCTCTGGACAGCAGCAATTATCTACAGCACAGAGAGTCAACTTAAATTGAATTTAAATTTATCAAAGATGTAATATGCCTAGGACAGGAAGTGGGGGAAAAATTGCAGAAGGGCATTAAAACTTCACTGTTAAAAGTGTTAGACTAAAATTTAAATTTTGTTTTTTCTTTATTGCATTTTAGGTTTTGGGGTACATGTGAAGAAGATGCAAGATCGTTGCATAGGTACACATATGGTAGCATGATTTGCTGCCTTCCTCCCCTTCACCTATATCTGGCATTTCTCCCCATGCTATTTAAACTTTCTAAAACTAGGTTAGTAGACTTTCTATGCTTTATTCTGTCTTTATAAATATTATTTTAAAAATACAGCTAAATTTAAAGCTTTGAAGACCATTTATAATTTTATTAAAGAAACAATGTTAAGAATTCTTCTTAAGATTATGTGTATTTATATATTTATTGTTATATAAAATAATACTGATGAAAATGTTTCTATAACAGGAAAATGGATTAATAAAAAGACAGCAACAATAAAAACTCATAGGAAGTAGTTGAATAGCAATCCAAATTCTCTTTTTTACATGACAAAACCTACTTAAAGTAGTAAAATTAAGAGGCAACAATATCCCCCACTCCATATCACAGTAATTAAATTAAAGATGTATGCTCATTCTAGTGAATTGTGATGCATCTACATCACCAAGATACTAAGGTAATCTTTCTGAAAGGGTTACTTAGCTTAAATTTAGAGAGATCCCCACTGCTGACAAACTTCCATTAGTAATAAAATTAAGGTATAACTAGATATTGGAAACAGGGGTTATAATCAAAGTAAAAATACAAAATAGCCCAGAAAGCACTTTACATTCATCAGAAATATTTTCAATAATAGTTAATGTATAAGTTGTTATGCTAGACGCCTTTATTAGTGGTATCGTTATTGTTTAGTTCACAAAGGCTAAACTAGAAGTTTAAAGGTAGTGTAATCAAAGTGGATTCAGTACACAACTTGCAACACTATATTAATGAATTGAAGCAGGTGTACAGTACTTAACTGGGTAAAAACATGAATCAATACTAGAGGAGCCAATACCAGAGCTGTAGTAACAGTACTGACTAGAAAAGACATCTTCCATTCACCATGGGCACCTTTGACAAACACAAAACAGCTTTAACGAATATTAAATGATATTCTTTAATTAGTTTCAATAATATTATTCTATCAGTCCTTCATTTACAAGAAAAAGAAAAGGCATATAATTAATTTATATCATTTATACACACATTAGAATTCATACAAAATGAGAACACCTGCTTTTACAGTTAGAAGAAATCATTTTTAACAAAACAAGTACATACAATATTAATTCTCAACTTTCGGAGATTTTGTATATCATGACTAGAAAACAGCCACGTTTTGTTGGAGTGCTTTAACACCTCAGATTAAGCAAGTCCTAAATTTAAGAAATGTGTTATAAATGTATTTGCTTCAAATTTACAAATGTAGTTTGAGTTCTGAAGTATGTATGTGCCAGATTGTAATTTAAACTTAGCTAGATGCTAGCATATGCCCCAATAAAATTAAGAAGTTGCCTCCACTGGCAGTTAATTTGTTGCTTAGCTTATTGTATACAAACTGTGTTATCATTGGTTAAACTAAGGAAACAGTAAAGAAATTAGCTGCTGAAAAAGTTCCAGTGAATACAGGCAAAGGAATTCTGTGGATTTGCATTAAAGGAACCAACAAATGCCTTACCGTTAATTTATCAGTGCTTCTATTCCCAAATCCCAGTAGATATGATATATATCTACATTATGAAAGCACATAGTTTTTCTCATATTTTTATGGAATTCTTCCCTCCCAACCCTTTAGCATTTGTTTTAGAGTTACGAGCAGTGCGGTGTGGAAAGAAATATTAGGATTGAGCCTGAGACCATTTTTTAACATCCCTGCTGTCAAGTACTGCTGGTGTGGTCTTAGACACATCCCTTGATCTTGCCAAGCCTCGGTTCTCTGCTCTGTATTCTTCTTCCCATGATTACATGGATCACTGCCTAGGACTGTTCCATACAATGTAAAGCGATATATTGGTAAAAAGAAGAGATGTTATATCACGAAACCAAAGCTACACTTTATCAATTCTTTTTTTAATTAAATTATGCCTGACAACTTTCATTTAATACTTTATCAATTCTTAAATGTCTATTATGTTTTCTCTCCTCTGGTCATGATAAGGGACTGCACTCACCAATCCTTGAATTTCTTTGATCTTCAAGGCAAATTTATTCTTACTCTAAGCACCACAGAGATTTCTATGTGACTTACCTTTTCTATAAATTCATTTTGGACAGTTTACAAATTTTCTGAATTTTCTTATTCCAATAGAAGAGTAGATTGATGTTGATTTCCTTCTTCAGGTAATTATAGTAGGTAATCATTAATTCTTTGTGCACTGATTTTGTGCTAAGCACTCCATTAAGTGGCATATAAGCAATAATATCTTTTTAGATTTTTCTAGCAATTTTGAGACATAGTGACTCAGAATCCCCATTTTAACAAGCAGTCAAGTAACCACCCAAGATAGGGCAGCTGAGAGGGGACAAAACTGCCATTTAAACACAGATCCTTTTGCTTTAGGGCTTAAACTCAACCTTTTCCCCCATCTTAACTTGATTTCATGTTTTAATTTAGATTCTTAGAGATTGTGTTGACACAAAGAAATCAATTTTTGCTACATTAAAAACATGAAAACAGCTAAACCAGAGTTTGGTTTCAAAAGAAAAACAGGCAATTATATTTGTAAGTGTGTCGCTTGTCCTCCCCCAGGGTTTCTATACCCAGAGCAATCAGAATATCTGTAAAAGTAAAACCAGCAACATACCATGTCCAAAAGATTAACAGTTTCAGAGTACGCATTTGTTGATTTAGTGGTAGGTTCAGTCTGTCAATCAAAGTGCCATAAACAATAACATGCTAACAGTTTTCAACATGAATGCGTTTCTTCAGGCTATTTTTTCTTGTCTTGCTGAATTCTGCCAGATTTTCTCTGCACACCCTTATTGCATTCTAGGTGCCCATTTTAAAGGAAAATTAATGTTTGTTTGTTTTTTATAAAGCAATGTATGTTACACAAAGGACTAAACTATTAATACTTGAAATAGACCTGTAATCTCAGTTGAAGCAACATTAACAAAGTTTTATCTTACAAAAATAAGCAAATATTCATTTAAAAAATTATCTAATTAAAAAAATTATCAGTGGCTCTTACCTTAATATTCTTTACCCGCAGCTATAACCAAATGCTAACATCAACAGAGACAGAAATCTCTTGGCCTCTCAGTAGGCTGTCTCCAAATATTCACTTATTTTCAGAAGCAGAGAAAGGCAAGTTTAAAGAGGGCGGGAAGAAAACCACCCTTACAATGGCCCTGCCATTATTCTCTCAGTGAATGCCTAGCAACAGAAGTCCAGGGACCTAGAAACTAAGATACTTGAGGGCACTGACCCCCAGCCTGCCTTGCGTCCTTTCAGTATAGCTAGGATCCTAGAGCTCTTACTAAAAAGTATTATCCAAAGTGAAGGTTTAGCTGCCCCCATGACTAAAGTGTTCAGAATAATGCTTCAGCTAAGATAATATCCTGAAAAATATTGATGGTATTATATCTTCTTAATTAACAATACTTCAGCCAGTACTGAAAATAGGCCTAATAGATAAATATTATATATTAAGATTTAGATGTTTATTCCACCAAGTTTATAAACAAGACAAAAATCAAGGAAGCCAGCTGGGATAATCTCCTGCTCTAGCTTTTTAATTAACAAGATTATTGCAACCCTGGATTGCATTCCTGAGAGCATTTCATTGTCACCCACACTCACTGATAAAATCTCCAAGACTTAGCTGAAGTATTTTATAATTTCTTTCACAGTTTCTTTAAGTGGATGGAAAATAAGTTACTGGAGTCTCTATCAGAAGAAAACTTCAGTCAGCTATAGTGAGCTGAATCTCTTACACTTAAGAGTCCTTCTCTGCTGCAGCATTTGTCACATTTCTTCTCTTGGGTAACCAGACCTTCCTCTGCAAATTGGTGGTGGGGAGGGACTTGTGCTTTTGTTCATCTTTTTAATACCAAAGGTCCAATCTTGCACATGATAAGTCATTGATAAATGTCTTGAATTGAAATGACTTCCTATTTACTTTTGTAGCTCAAAGTAGTGGAAGCTGTGACATAAGTTTGAGTTCTTCCCCACATGTATTTTGCTTTCTTATAGGCTTTTGACTCTGATCAGCTAAGACTCCCCAACTAAGCACACTGTCCATTGTTTGAAGAACAGTCTTCAGGCTGTTCAGTGCTGAAAAAGTCTCCAGACTTTGCACGTTCAAATCCCTCTGCCTGAACCCTTTTGAAAGGTGGAATTGCCATTCTATTTAAATTTCTGCTCATTTAAAAGTGTTATACTTTTGAGAGACAAGAAAAGACAGGGTCTATACAGAGGAAAGAAAAACTAGAACAAGGTGTTCTTTTTTAAAGTGAAGCAAGCATTCCACTATTTGTTCTGCTTTTATAAAATGAGTAGAACCATAGCATACTATCATAAATCTCTCTTACAAAATAATACAAATTCTATCATAGAATTCTACGCAAGCATGATTTACCAAATTCGTGAACAGCGCTAAGTTCAGCTGATCTCTATGTGGCCCTATCCATCCTATTTAGAGCCAGGGTACATAACTTCTTAATTGCTCTATAAATACATTATCGCATCACAAGTAGACTTAATTAATAATGAGTTATAATTAAAAATATTTTTGCTTTGACTGTAATGTTTGATTAAACATTACATTTTAAAATAAATTATGCTTAGGTGGATATATTTTCTCATAATTTAAAAAGGCAGATATTTATAGCAGTAATTATCCAGCAGTAATTATCCAAATATAAAATATAAAAATATATTTTATATTTTTATTTATGTTGCTATCATTTCACAGCAACATAAAAACACAAGTCTGTGAATTCAACAGAGTACTGTGTGGGCATTAGGTGCAGTATCAGGCAAGACAAAATTGAGATCACACTGTGCAAATGATTAGAGTAAAATTAGTATCTTTACTGAAATATTACAAAAAATATGAAAACAATAATGCATAATTTAATATACAGTATATTATATGTATACAATATCTGTATAGAATTATATATACTATATGTAGTATATATAATATATAAACATATTTACATAATATACATGTATAGCATATAGAATATATGCATAATTTCATAATTTAGTGTATGTATAACGTGAATGGTGTATATATACATATATGTGCACACATTCTAAAAAACGCCAATAAAATATAGTAAGAAATAAGCATTTTAAAGAACAAAAAATAATAAAGAGCTATGGAATTTATTCAGAGGTTTATTTTCATTCATTCATCTTTACAAATGTGTGTGTGTGAGTGTGTGTGTGTGTGCATGTACGCATGCATGTATAGAGAAAGACAGAAAATCTCTGCTTGGAAAAGTAGCTTCAGAAGCCAAGAAATTTTGCCTTTTATCCCACCATTGTATTTCTAGAAAGTAACACATTTCTATGTTTTATAAATAATTGTTGAATGAATGCTAAAAGCAGTTCTCAATAACTAAGTAATGCCACATATTCTGAAGCCTTTTGTTTTTTTGAGATATTTTCCTCTTGTTGCCCAAGCTGGAGTGCAGTGGCTGGATCTCGGCTCACTGCAGCCTCTACCTCCCGGGTTCAAGAAATTCTCCTGCCTCTGCCTCCCAAGAAGCTGGGATTTCAGGTGCCTGACACCATGCCCAGCTAATTTTTTATTTTTTTTATTTTTAGTAGATACGGGGTTTTGTCATGTTGGCCAAACTGGTGTTGAACTCCTGGCTTCAGGTGATCTGCCCACCTCTGCCTCCCAAAGTGCTGGGATTATAGATATGAGTCACTGCACCCTTTTTTCGGAAGCCTTTTTAATCAGTATTACTTTTTCTTCTGCAGCCAGGAGTAATCTATGGAAAATGTTCATCAGACTATGTACACTCCTATGTTTGTTAAACCTTTATCTTCCCATTGTGCCTAAAACATTGTTCAGATTCTCAGGCACAAAGTGGTCTTCTTACCACTACAATTACATCTCACACCCACTCTTTGCTTTGCCTGCTATGTCCCAGCCACACTGGCATTCTTCAGTTCTCAAACTTCTCACTTAGTAATTGAACGTTTTCTGCTCCCTGCCTAGAAATCTATCTTCCCTTCTCCTGTGGCACCTTCCTTTTCATGGTTAATCCTAAGCTTATATAACTCCCTCTTACCTATTAGTATCTTCTGGAATTCACTTGGAGTGGCTGGCAAAATATTACAGAAAATATTTAGGGAAAGTTATAGATTATAGTCTCAAACCTTTTGGAAAACTGAAAGGTTTTGTTAGCGCAGGCTGAAGGCAGCCGGCCCGTCCATTAAGTTAGGGAGAAGATAGGAACGAGGCTTTCCCAGTCAAGTCTGTTTACCTCACATTGCTTTGTCTCTACTCTGTTTACTCCTGTTAACTTTGTGCTTGATGGCCCTCTCAGTGGGAGATCAAAGGGGAATTACCTGTTAACAGTATTTACTCTGGGCCCTGAACCTAAAGCTTTTCTCATTCATATAACCACTCTTTTAGCCATGTAAATTATTCCCAAGTGTGTTAACTTAGACCTCTGTTGTAAAATCTGACGGAATAAATGTGTGGATAGACAGAGGGTCTTGGTCGATGGGTTGCTTTTCGTCCTCTGAAAGCAGCCAATGGCCATCCCTACCCCACAGCAGGTGTGCGAGTGCATTCATTCATCCGTCCTTGAGTCAGGGGCTGCAGGACAGACTTCCGCAGGTGATGGTTGAAGTCTCAAGTATCTCCTTAAAAACAATGTATTTCACACTTAGTCATTCATGTACTGTTCATTTCGCTCCTACCAAATTAATTGTTCCTTTACTTATTACTTGTTTTTAATCATTCTCCCCACTTGAATCACTTAATTCCATAATGGCAAAAGAACATGTCTATGATGTTAACTTGTTTGATCATATTGCCTGGTATGGTGTAATAAATACTTGTAAGTGGTGAAAAGTAAACTTGAACTCCCATAGCTCTTTATTTGTACTGCTCTATAAGCACTTAATTCTGTCTACCTTGTATTAGAGTGATTTGGAATGTAACTGGAATGTAAGGTCCTCCATGAGTTCAGTGCATATGTTTTTATTTCCTTCTTTGTCTTCTATAGCACCAGTAACAGATATTGCTAGTTATCTGTGGTAGATGATATGAATCCTCATACAGGCCACTCCCAGTGTCACACTCTGTGACACTCTAAAATTCTGCTATTGTATAGATAGATGTATTAATACATTTGAACTTGGAAATGAACATTACAAAACTTTTGTTTAGGCCACTGAGTTTTTTGGTAGACAGAGGTAGGGTCTGTGTCTCTGTCAGTAGCAGTACTGGCAAAGTATCTGATATCCCAATTCATCTAACTTTACAATAAAGAATCCAAGGATACTTTTTACCATACTGAACCACAGGTAAGAAAAAAAAAAACATATAAAACAAAAAGAAGATATTTAAAAACCTTATAATTAACATTTATCCATGAGAGTGGAAAATGTTAAATATTTTCCATTTGAAATATACTTGCAAAGGTAAAAAAAAAAAACAATTCTAGATGCTGGAAATTAATTTTATAATCCAGCACCCATCAGCTATCAGTCTTTATCATGAAAACTACATAGTGACTTGAATATCTCAGAATTTTCAAATACCATCTTCCAAAAATCTCTCTCAAACTTGAATAAGACCGATAAATTCACTATCAGTCAGCATATGATTATTGGAATAGAAGGACAGGATGATTAATAAAGGTTGAGTCTCTTTTGTTCAGTTCAGGTTTGCAACTGTGCTTTGGAAAATGACACAAAATCATATTTTTCTGGAATTTGACGAATGGCATGATCAGCACCACATCATTTTCTACATGCTCTACATCAAGTGGTTTGCTATTGAAGAGTGTTTAATAAAGGAAAGTCAAACTCAATACATATATGAAAAGAGAGATGCTAACATTAATTTTGAACTAAAAAAGGAGAAAAAAATTTATTTTTATGAAAACCTTATTTAACTTTTAGGGAAATATATAAAGAAAACATTTAAGGCTTTGTAAGAATACTGACAGATTTTATTACTGAGTGTTCACGTAGCCTGAATCAAATGCTGCTTTGTAAACGTGTTGAAATAATGTTGGAACTAAGACCTGACATTACTAATTGTAATAGGTTGAACAACATGCTTGTTTGAAAGAACACTGGGTCTCCACTTACTCCTGCTGGGACCATTTTCATTTTCTGTGCTCTATCATCATCACCTGGGCTGCTTCTGTTACTCTCTTTTCTCTAACTGTTTCATGTAATGTTTAAATGCATCTAAGCTGTATGTATGTGAGCTAAGTCCTCTACAATTAAGATAAAATAGCCGACATGTGATTTAGGTGATAGTATAACAATTAGCTCTTTCAATAATAATAATGAACATCATATAAATACATTATTTGGGTTGGGCACCTTCATTCAAAGTCATATATTGTGTCAATTTTAGAATGCTTATAACTATAATTAACTGTTTGATTATCCCCTTAATTTAATCTTCAAGAAAGATTAAAATATTTTTAAAATAGCATACGTTCAAGGCAATACTACAAATACAGTGAAATTGTCATTTCACTTTAAGAAATGCCATCAAATTTGGATGTTGATTCAAATAAACCAATCACAAGAAGACATTTTGGGAAAATCAGAAAAATTTGGTTATGGACTGGGTGTTAGAAAAGTAGGAATAATTTGATTTAGTTCCATGTGATAATGATTTTGTAGTTATATAAAACTATGGCTATATATTTAGAGATGCATGCTGATAACAGGAATGCAGTGATATAGGATTGCTTTAAAATACTTCAGCAAAAGGAAAAAAGATTTAAAAACACAATTTTGTCAAAATCATGATACTTCAATTTGAGTATTGTGTATGTAGGAATTTATTATTTTATTTTTTTCTCATTTTTTTAAACTGGTGAACTAAGTACATAGGCAAAATCAATGAAAAATGGATTGCTTGGAAATGCATAAAAAATAAATATGCCAGCAGTTTTGAAAATCCCGTTCATTTGGCTTCCTCATTGTGGTGCAGCCACAGTGGCTGCTTTGGAGACTCTTTCCTAAAGACCTTTGCAGAGGCTGTTTCTTCTGTCAGAAACACTCTTGCCCAGGTATCTACGAGGCTTATCCAGAGGGCTTGCTCCCTCACCCCTTCAACTCTTTCTTTGTCACCTCACTGGGGCTTTCCCTGATTATTTTATTTAAACAGTAATACCCACCACCTTGCCCTAATATTCTGTATATGTTTCCCTGCTTTATTGTTCTTATAGTGCTTTTTATTGCCTAACATACTACACAATTAACTTTTTTTTTTTTTTTTTTTTTTTTGCTCGGTCCAGTACAACACAGTACTTGATATGACACAGTGTCAGTACACTTATGTGCTGAAAGACTAACTGAAACTTTTTTCTTCTTTTTCAGAAAAGATCTGGCTCTATCACCCAGGTCAGAGTGCAGTGACGCAGTCTCAGCTCACTGCAAACTCTGTCTCCCCAGCTTAAGCCATCCTCCCACCTCAGACTCTCCACTAGCTGAGACTACAGGTGCTCACCACCATGCCTGGCTAATTTCAAGCTGTTCTCAAACTCATGAGCTCAAGTGATCTGCCCGCCTCAGCCTCCCAAAGTGCTGGGATTACAGGCATAAACAAACTACTGTGTCCAGCCACAATTTACTTTTAATTATGTATGTTATCTGTCCCCCTCCTCACTAGAATGTAAACTCTATGAAGGCAGAATTTCGCTTCTACTCTAGTAACAGCAATATTTCTACTACTTCCTGAATAAATAGGACAGATTCTGAAAGATAAGAGAGTAGCTATATTTCCACCTGTGGTTACTAGGCAGAAGTTTAAAGAATGAAAGAAGGTACTGCAGGAAGAAAGGCAACATTGCAAATGTGACTCACAGCCAACATTGGCCAAAAAGTGCAGAAATATTCCCTTGTTCAAAAATATCTCAAAGAACTTTTCACACCCTAAAATTTCATTTAGATTCAAAAGTTAGGCTTTAAAATAAGCCCTTTGGAAAATTAAACTTTTATTTTCTTATACTTCATGATGAAGGTTTCGATAGTTAATTCTGTGACAATCAAGAAATGATGAACGTATTAACGAAACGATGATGGAAGATGAGACCATGTTGGAATGGACCAGGTGAGGCGGTGAACTTTAGGTGAATAAGCACTAGGAGATGGATAGAAAGGATAAAGTGGGACTGAGGTTCTGAAGTTTGTATAATGTTAATGTTTAAATCAATTATAATTTTATAATAAAACACTATGGTTAAGAAATGAATTCCTTTAAAGATATATCTAAAACCTGAAATCAGAACCCTTATTCTGTTTTGAAAATGTGTACATATACAATCTTGCACTTTATAGACCTAATCTCTGACTGAAATAGCCTTATTTTTAAATGTGTCTTATTATTTTCCGAAATTGTTCACCTAAATGTATGCTTGTGTTGTCTTACACACCTAAATGTATGCTTGTGTTGTCTTACACCTAGATGCTGAGACAAGATTTTCATCATTTGTAATTTTATCTCATTTATTTAGGGATCTCATTCAATAACTATCAAACTCAGACAAAGTTCCTTAGTAAGAGATGTTCAATAGAAAAGAGATATAGAAGGGAAGGAGAAGAAGCAACAAGATAAAAAAAGAATTAAATGAAGATTACTCACTACAAAGCTCTCTTACCTGGTTTTCTAAACTGCTTTTTCACTAGTTAGCAGTGTGTTTGGGGTAAGTAACTGGGCCTATGTTTTGTTAGATATAAACTGAAGGGGCCCCACTAATGATTCCTAACGTCAATGATGTCTTTGAAAATTTTTGACAGCCAGTCCTAGGTGACAGAGAGAAGGAAGGCTGATGTGTATCACTTACAAGGTCTGATCAATTTCTGTTGTATAAATATTCCCTCTGTAGCTACTTTGGTGGGATAATTAAGCTACTAACATGATCCTATGAAATAAGGTTTAGAATTTAATTCCTTTGGTTTCAGAGAACATGCATTGTATGAGTTGAATTTTTTAAAAAAGTTTTGAGCCTTGCTTTTTGGTGTAGGATATAGTCTATCTTGTAAGATGTCCAATATACATTTGAAAATGTGTTCATTCGGCTGACATCAGGTGTAGTGTTCTAAAAATAGCAATTAGATCAAGTTGATTGTTAGTGTTATTTAAGTCCTTAGGAATTCAACTTATTTTATAAATTGTTAAAGGGTATTGAAACTGTAACTATAGTCATAAATTTGTCTATTACTCATTGTAGTTCTGTTAGTGTTGGCTTTTTGTATGTTGAAGCTCTCTTATCAGATACATGGAATGGGCAGAATTCTGAAGTGGTCCCCAAGATTTTGCTCCCTCATGTACATGCCCTGTATAATCCTTGGAGATTATCCTC
The DNA here is from genome assembly GCF_001604975.1 of Cebus imitator. NCBI lineage: Eukaryota > Metazoa > Chordata > Mammalia > Primates > Cebidae > Cebus > Cebus imitator. The sequence continues at coordinate 338,938 of NW_016107724.1, read as the reverse complement.
AGTGAACCTGGCCTAATCAGGTTAGTCCTTCAAAGGAACAAAGATCTTGCTGAAAGACATTTAAAGTATTAAAGGAATTCCATGGCCGGCGCGGTGGCTCACGCCTGTAATCCCAGCACTTTGGGTGGCCGAGGCGGGTGGATCACGAGGTCAAGAGATAGAGACCATCCTGGCCAACATGGTGAAACTCCGTCTCTACTAAAAATACAAAAAAATTAGCCAGGCTTGGTGGCACGCGCCTGTAGTCACAGCTACTCAGGAGGCTGAGGTGGAAGAATCGCTTGAACCCATGAGACGGAGGTTGCAGTGAGCCGAGATTGCGCCACTGCACTCCAGCCTGGCGACAGAGGAAGACTCCCTCTCAAAAAAAAAAAAAAAGGAATTCCATGTGAAGAGGATTCCCTGTTCCTGGCTTGAAAATGGAGGACACCATGTGACAAAATACAGTTGACCTCTAGGAGCTGAGTGGCCTTCAGCTAACAACCAGTGAAGAAATTGGGACCTCAATTCTACAACTGAAGGGAATTGAATTATGTCACAGTGGGTGGACTTGAAAGGCTCCTTAACTACTAGAATACAGTCTAGTTGTCACATTGATTTTACCTTTTGAAACTGAATAGAGAATGTTAATGTTATGTTCAGGCTTCTTTT